>NC_057712.1:83819861-83860580 GCF_004010195.1 Chiloscyllium plagiosum | reverse complement strand
CGCATCCAACACTGCCCCCGCCTGCCCCCCCAACAACATAGACATTTGCCTCTCTTTGGGGCAGCTGGACTGGACTCCAACAAGTATACTACTGCAGCTGCCTTTGTGGGGTAAGTCTCCAAATAGCACGTGCGCGCACACACACACACACACACACATAGCCACAGCCACACACAACCTTTTATTGCAACATTTTGACAGATTCCCCCTTTGCCCAGTACAGGACAATGTTGGAGAGAATATCTGGGGAAGGGGGGTGGGGTTAGGGTACAACCCTGTGTAGTACTCCAGGGAATGTGTGGGGAGAGAGAGAGGGCAGGAGGTCAGTCATTTCGAGGCGGTGCCTGTTTAATCATTGTAAACAAAAGATGTGATCACTGTTGGAAACGCGTCTTTGATGTAATGTTTCCATCGGGACCTCGAGATCTCCTTCAGATAATCCGATTTTTGCAAAATTGGTATTTGGATAATTGGGTTTCCTCTATAATTGCAATACTGAGCAAACTGACAGAGTTGCGGGCTGACAAGTCTCAAGGTCCTAACGGACTTCATTTAAGGTCTTAAAAGAGGAGGCAGATGAGTTGGTGTCACTAACGACAAGTTCTCATCTTGCGCTCCACCTTCTCTGCAGATCCTATGTTCACATGCAATTATTTATATAAATGACAAAAAGTAGTGGACCCTGCACCTTGTGACACTCTACTGATCACAGGCCTCCAGCCTGAAAAGCAACCCTCTACCACCACCCTCTGTCTTCTACCTTCAAGCCAGTTCTGCATCTAAATAGCTAAATCTCCCTGTATTCCATGAGATCTAGCTTTGCTAACCAGTCTCCCATGGGGAACCTTGTTGAAGCCTTACTGAAATCCATATAGATCACACCTACCCTCATCAATCCTTTTTGTTACTTCTTCAAAAACTCAATCAATTTTGTGAGACATGATTTCCCATGGACAAAGCCATGTTGACTATCCCTAATCAGTGAGGAGAAAGTGAGGTCTGCAGATGCTGGAGATCAGAGCTGGAAATGTGTTGCTGGAAAAGCGCAGCAGGTCAGGCAGCATCCACGGAACAGGAGAATCGACGTTTCGGGCATAAGCCCTTCTTCAGTCCTTGCCTTTCCAAATACATGTACATCCTGTCCCTCAGGATTTCCTCCAACAACTTGCCGACCACCGAAGTCAGGCTCACTGGCCTATAGTTCCCTTGCTTGTCCTTACCACTTTTCTTAAATTGTGGTACCATGTTCGCCAACCTCCAGTCTTCCAGCACCTCACCTGTGACTATCGATGATATAAATAGCTCAGCAACGGCCCCAACAATCACTTCCCTCACTTCCCACAGGGTTCTAGGGTATACCCGATCAGGTCCTGTGGATTTATTCACCTTTATGCATTTCAAGACATCCAACACATCCTCCTCAGTAATATGGGCATTTTTCAAGATGTCACCATCTATTTCCCTACATTCTATATCTTCCATGTCCTTTTCCACAGTAAATACTGATGCAAAATACTCGTTAGTAACTCCCCCATCTCTTGAGGCTCCACACAAAGGTATTTTTTAACAACAAAATTATTAATTTGCCTTTTCTCATTACACACTGAACTTGAAACAGCCTGTTTGTACTTGTTGCAGGATATCATCCTTTATAGCATTAAATTTGCCCAGCCTACTTGTAACCCAAGAATCCTGCATTAATCCTTTGACATGCACCTCTAATTTCCTGATGTTTGGCATACTATAAACAACTACTAGAATGTTTGCAGTCCCTTGCTGTCTTTTAGCTCCATCCAAAGTAATTTTACAACCACTTCGACCAAACTAAGATCATGTCTCGTGATGGATGTGTTGCTAATCAAGCACGTGCTTTGTTCAAAATAGTTTTTGGAGCGGCACTCATCCAGGAAAGTTTGCCATTGCACACCTGACTTGTGCCTTAAGGATTGGGGACAGGCTTTGGGGAGTCAGGAGGTAAGTCACTGGCTGTAGTATTCCTAGCTTCTGACTTGCTCTTGCCTTCATTGTATTATTATGGCCAGTCCAGTTCAGTTGTTGATCAATGGCAATCCCAAGGATGTTGATAGTAGAGAATTCAGCAATAGTAACACTATTAAAAGGGGTGATGGTTAATTTGTTTCTAATTGGAGATAGTCCTTACCTGTCATTTACGTGGCGCAAATGTTATTTGCCACACTTCAATGCAAGCCTGGATATTGCCCAAGTCTAGCTACATTCAGACGTGTTTTTGTTTCAGTTTCTGAGGAGTCACAAATGGTGCTGAACATTGCACAACTATCAGGGAACATTCCCATTTCTGACCTTATGATGGATGGAAGGTCATTGATGAAGCAGCTGAAGATGGTTGGGCCCAGGACACTACTCTGAGGAACTCCTGCAGACATGTCCTGGAACTGAGAGGACTGATCTCCAGCATCCACAACCATCTTTCCCAGTGCCTGGTATAATTTCAACCAGCGGAGAGTTTTCCCTGTGATTTCCATTGATAGCAGTTTTGCTGGAGCTCCTTGATGCCGCACTCAGTCAAATTACACCTTCCGATCTCAGCTCACCTCTAGAATCCAGCTCTTCTGTCCATGTTTGAACCAAGACTATTATGAGCTGAGCAGCCCTGGTGGAACCCCACCTAGGCATTGCTGAGCTGATTATTGCTGAGCAAGTGTTGCTTGATAGTGCTGTTGATGAGGCCTACTACCACTTTACTAATGATCCAGAGTTGACTAATGGGGTGGTAATTGGCTGGGTTGGATTTGGCCTGGTTTTAATGTAAAAACATATCTGAGCAATATTCCACATTGTCAGGTAGATATCAGCATTGTAACTGTACTCGAAGAGCTTGGCTAGGGGAATGGAAAGGTCTGGAGTACAAGCCTTTATTATTACTGCTGTAATGTTGTCAGGACCCATAACTTCTGCAGTATCTAATGCCTCCAAGTATGTCTCAATATCATGTGAAGTGAATTGAATTTGCTGAAGAATGGTATCTGTGATGTTGGTGACTACTGGAGGAGGCCAAGATGGATCATCCACTTGGTACTGTTGGCAGAAGATATTTGAGAATGCTTTAGCCTTATTAGATTAGATTACATTACAGTGTGGAAACAGACCCTTCGGCCCAACAAGTCCACACCGACCCGCCGAAGCGCAACCCACCCATACCCCTACATTTACCCCTTACCTAACACTATGGGCAATTTAGCATGGCCAATTCATCTGACCTGCACATCTTTGGACTGTGGGAGGAAACCGGAGCACCCGGAGGAAACCCACGCAGACACGGGGAGAACGTGCAAACTCCACACAGTCAGTCGCCTGAGGCGGGAATTGAACCCGGGTCTCCAGCGCTGTGAGGCGTCAGTGCTAACCACTGTGCCACTGTGCCAATGTGCTGGGCTTTTGCACTAATGTGCTGGGCTCCCCCATCCTTGAGGATGGGGATATTTGTGATGCCTCCTCCAGTGAGTTTTTTTTTAAATTGTCTTCCATCATTCATGGCCAAATGTGAGAGGACTGCAGAGTTTCGATCAGATCCCCTAATTGTGCAATCACTTAGCTCTGTCACTTGCTGCTTATGCTGTTTGACATTCAGGTATCCTTGTTTTCTCGCTTCACCAGGTTGACACTTCATTTGTAGTCTTGATGCTGCTCCTGGCATGCCTTCCTAAACTCTTCATTGAACTACTGTTCCCTGTCTTGATGGTAAGGGTAGAGTGGGGTTAATGCCAGGCTACATTGTTTTGAAGTATGATTCCCCTGGTGCTGATGGTCCACAGCATCTCATTGATGCCAAGTCTTGAATGCTGAACAAGAACTGGACTCAAAATGTTAATCTGTTTCTCTCTCTACAGATGATGCCAGATTTGCTAAGTTTCTCCAGAAATTTCTGTTTTCGTTTCAGATATTCAGCGTTCACAGTACTTTGTTTTACTTAGATGTGTTACTGGATCTCTGTGAAGACTCCCATTTAACAATGCAATATTCAACGCAACACAGTGTAAGGTATTGTCAACATGAAGTAAAAAGGATTAGTGATTGCATAACCAAATAAAGATGATTTATAACAATTTTCTGATGATTTATTAAGAGGGAGCAGTTTAGATATGGTGCATTAGTTAATTAGGCAATGAAAGGAAATATACAACCCATGACAGATGAGAATGCTTTACTGATCCCAGAGCTGTTCTGTAGAATAGCAAGTAGAAAAGCACAGTTCCTTGTCCCAGCAGCCTTATCTATAATGGACAATGATCTTACAATTAGAATAAGCATAATGCTATTATTTGAGAAACTTGACTCATTGGACCCTGCTGTTGAAGACTGAGCCTGGTATGTGGAAAGAATGTGTTTTTTTTTTCTTGACAAATGACATTGGGGCAGATGAAAAGCAACAAGAAATTCTCCTGACAGCTTGTGGACCCACAACTTTATCGGTTATTTGGGGACTAATTTCCTCTGAGGCATCAGAAACTACAACCTTTCAATTTAGTTAGGGGATATTACAACCCTAAGCCTCCTCTAATTGTGGGACGCTATCCATTTTCTTTGGCAATTCGAGAACCAGAGGAATCCATATCAGGATTTTTGACTTGGTTAACATGACTGACAGAGGCATGTGACTTTAGTTTAACCCTTAATGAGAAGCTGAGAGAAAATTTGGTATGTGGGATTAAAAACATAACTATGCAAAAGCACCTACTAGCTGATGCCCAACTGGACTAAAACAGGCACTACAACGGCTTTGTCATTGGAAAATGCAGCAAAGTGGAGCATATGAGTTGCAGGGTATTCCAATGGAAGTGGACACCTTTGCTCGTCCAACTGAGCTTGGGGAACACTACTTTAGTGAAGGCAATTACATATCCTCACTCTGGACACATCCTGAACAGTGGGACTCCAGGCCAACAGCAAATCCCAAAACAAAGCCAAGCCTCGGCCAAACGGTTAAAATTTTCTTCAAGATCTGGGCCGGTAAGACATTGTCATTGCTGTTGAGACAGCAAAACAGTCCCGCTAGACATAGGCCAGTATCCAGGAGAATGCCCAGCCTGAAGAGTCCACCTACATCTGGTTTGGAACAGTTAAATTGCTCAGCAACATCCACATCAGAACCAACCAGAATAAACCCCTGGTTAAATGGTCACATGGCTCTAATGGAGGTTGATACCAGCATGGCTGTTTTAGTGATTGCAGAACCAGTCTTTAACAATATTCACTTTGGACTCCAACCTGCATGCCAGTGCAAGACCTCAGCTAGACTGAGAACGTGCATCTGAGAATGTTTACAGGTTAAGGGTACAACTTTGGTTCTGGTCTCTTATGAGAAAGAGCTGGTTCAGTTACCACTGATTGTAGTGAAAGGCTTGGTCCCAAGCTTGATGTGGCAAAGTGGTTGAGAAAGATTGACCTAGATTGGGTCAACAGGTTTCAATTAGAAAATGCCTGACTGAAGTCTTAATTAAATATCGGAAGTTTTCCAGGAAGGTCTGGGGACTATCAAAGGAGCTAAGGCCACCTTGCATGTTGACCAGGAAGCAATTCCAGGACTCTGCAAGGCTTGCCCAGTGCCATTTACTCTGTGGGCAAAAATATATGCAGAAGTCAGAAGGCCAGACAACGAAACACCTCATCAAACCAGTTCCAGTTTTTGTAATGGGCAGCACCGGTCGGACCGATTGTGAAGCCCAATGGGTTGATTCACCTTGTGGGAATTTTAAACAAATGGAAAATCATTTCTCACAGCTGGATCCCTTGCAAAGCTCGCAGTGGGTGGGTTGGGGGGGTGGGGGAACATCCTTCACGAAGCTGGACGTGAGCCATGTGTATTTGTATTTGCAGTTAGATGGGGATTCCCAGAAGAATGCTACGATGAATACCCAAAAGGGTTTGTGTCAATATATAAGACTGTCATTTCAGATATTGTCAGCCTATGCCATTTTTCAGCGGATGATGGGAAATATTTTACAAGTCTACCCCAGGTTGCCATTTACCTAGAATGTGTGCTAATAACAGGGTAGGCCAATAAGGAGCACTTACAGAACTTGGACATATTGTATACATGTTTCTCCCAGATAGGCAATATGCCTCAGAAGAGAAAAATGCATGTTCTTAGCGTCCGAAGTGACCTACTTGGGTTACAGAGTTGATAAGACCGGTTACGCCTGTTGGAAGGTAAATGAGAGTGATCAAAGGTGCCCTGGTTCCCCTGTCTGTACTGCAGCTTATGTCTTTCCTTTGAAAGTTCATATATAATTGGCCTCCATCCTTGCACCTTTGCATCAACTTTAAACAAAAGGGCCAGGCTTGGAAATGGTCGTGTAGCCAAGCCATCGCTTTCAGAGAAGTGAAGGAACAGCTGTCATCCTCTAAGGTGCTGGAACACAATGATCTTAGACAATGCTTGCCTCCCTTTATGGCATCGGGGTGATACTAGCATGAGGGTATTGCTGACTAGATGAGTATTTATTGTCCCTTCCTGTTTACCCTTGAGAAAATGTTGAAGTGCTATCGTCCATTCGGTGTAGTTACACCTACAGTGCCAACAAGAAGGGAGTTTCAGAATCTCGATATGTTGTACGGTTATCTTTTATTAGAATCAGTTCCTGCTAACATTTCATCTGTTTTGTTTAGAATATCACATATATTCCTTTACAGAGCTTTCGGTTCTGTCCTTTTCTCTCTCCTTTTTGTAGATTCGTACTTTTGGTCTCTTCCAGTCCAGTTCTGTTTGACAATTTCCATATTAATGACTTTCGATTTTGGCTTGTTTCATTTACCACTTTTTTTTAGATTCTGATCCTTTGTCCCCAATATTTAGTTTAAAACCTTTTCTACTGACCTAGTCGTGTAGCTCTGAAAAATAGCATTCTGAGGATCATCTGAGTGTCAATCACAGACATCACCTTTTAAGTATATTTATTTATACCTATCACCTGTTTCCAATTTCCATTACGTCTCAGGCATGCCTCTTACACCCTATTATCTGGTTACAGCAGTGCCCAGCGATGGCAGCCCACTTCTCCCACATCAGTCTTTAAGCTATATATTCATTTTTCTAATCAGATTTGTCCAACATTTGAATGTAGCTCACATAATAATACTGACATTATTACCTTTGAGGTTCCATTTTTTAAACTGATGCCTAGCTCCTCATACTGACTGAAGAAGGGTACATGATACAAGGTTGAATTAATATTGAATGCAGAACGTTCTGGAGCACAGTTTCTAGACTAGCTGTTTGTTGTGATATATCATTATAGGGGAATAGTTTGTGTTGCTGAGGTAGATTTACTGCATGTCGATAAGAGGGAATGATCAATAGTTGCATAAAGTTCAGAGACCATGGGAATTAATCTGTAAAGTCATACAAGTATGAGTCGTAAGGGAAGGCTTGAGTGCTAGGGGTAGGTGGTAGGGACAGATAAGGCCGAAAATAAAATGAAAGTAGAAGTCTTGTTGAAAGAAGACTCAGCACCTCTCAAGAAAATATGCTGCATCTTGTTTTTGCAGTGATACAGTCATCCAGCACAGAAACAGACACTTTTATACAATTCAGCCACACTGACCAAGATTTTCAAACTAAACTGTTTGCTTGCATTTGACCCATATCCCTCTAAACCTTTCCTATTTGTGTGGTTTAAATGTCACAACTGTACCTGCAACTACCAAATCCTCTGGCAGTTCAGCTTTCCCTATTATTTGCTGTATCTGTATACTAAGCTTTGGTAATTATTCTACTTGGACACCCGGATCCCTCTGCATCTCACAGCTGTATAATCCCTTGCTATTTAGATAATATGCTTTTATTCTTTCTTCCATAGTGCACAATTTCACATTTTCCCACAATAAGATTGACACCTTCAATATTACATCAAACAAAATAATTAAAATACCTAAAGCACATAACTGCCTGTATAGCATGCATAACTGTAGTTAAGAAAAGTACAAATTTAGATGCATGTTCTTCCAGCATTCAATAAGCTATGATAAGTAAATGCTATGATACAGGTCATTCTGCTATAACGGACATTTCATTCACACAAATTTGCTATAAGACAATTGACAAATTAGGAGTGCTGTTTCTAATGTGTGAACATTTAAAATGTATGTTAGCTGTAACACAATTACATTGCCAACACTTTAAGTGCTGTTTTTCTATAACATGGAGTTGCACAAGAACGCAGCCATCGTGTTATAGAAGAACTACCTGCACGTAGGAATCATTCTAAGTACAGTCATAGAGTCATACAGCACAGACACAGACCCTTCAGTCCAGCCAGTCCATGCTGAACATAATCTCAAACTAGACCACCTCCACCTGCCTGCTCCTGGTCCACATTCCTCCAAACCCTTCCTATTCATGTAATTATCCAAATGTTGTAATTGAACCCACATCCACCACTCCCTTGGGAAGTTCATTCAATATGCAAACCACCCTCTGCGTAATAAAATTTGTCCTTTATGTCTTTTTAAAACCTTTCTCCTCATGTACTGAGATACAGTGAAAAGTGTTATTTTGTGTGCTATGCAGGCAATTTGTACCATACAAAATGCATCAGGAAGCAGAACAGAGTGCAGAATACAGTGTTACAGCTGCAGAGAAGGTGCAGAGAGAGAGATCAACATTAACATTTGAGAGGTCCATTCAAAAGTCTGATAATGTTGTAGGTACATTGCATTATAAGAAGGTAGTATTTTGAGGTATGGTGCGGAATCACGTAATTGGACAACAATAACAACCTGGAAGTATTTGTAAATATTATTGGAACCCATGTGATTGATTTGTCGAAATGCACATTGCCTTTGGTTAGGGGCAGTACCCTTTGCAGATGCTTGAATTAACAGTGAACAATGAAACTCAAGTCCCATCTGAACACTGTAGGTACAGGAGAGATAAAGCCTTTTTTCTTTCACTACTACTTACATACTGACCATTTAGTAGCAACTACCAATGTCTGTTGGACATTTAAACTACGGAATACAGCAGTGACTGCTGTAAAAGGGGAAATGATTTTAAAGATGATTGTCTATGTTGCTGGAATCCAAGGAGTCCTGAACAGGTTTGTTATGGGCAGCCACTGTCCAGAACTCTATCGTAGAGGTAAGTGCGTATGTTTTAAATCCAAACAGGGTTGAAAATAGGGTTCCGATTGGGATCAGAATTTCGCATGACTCCATATGGATTATAATGTTGATTTGGCCCTTGAATTTAAATTCTTGAGCAATGTCCTGATGAATGCAAGTTTAAAAAGATACTCCAGGCTAATATTGTTATAAAAACTGTCAGCTCGCACTTACATTGCTTTCAGTGTAATAAGGTTGTGGTAATAGTAAATGACAACTCTGTGTATCTAGACATGGCAGTAGAAGGAAGGTGAAAGCTTTAGTCGCGGGTGAAACCTTATAACTCTCAGTCAGTTTGTCAGCAGGAAAGCAATCAGCTGTTAATTACTTGGAATCAGATAAACTCTGAGAACAATGTGGCCTGGAGGATAGCAGCCGCAGCGATCGCTCACTTGACAACCACAGCAACTTGGGAAGCATCCGCCGTGCACTTTAATAAAAGTAAATGCCTGCATCTCATTCAATACATGCAACTACTGAAAGGAGTGCATAGAGAATTAATTAAGAAACCAAATTTAGTGGACCATGATCAGCAGTCAATGCAGTACCCACATTATGGTACCAGGAAAGGAGAGGCTGACACAGGAAACGTTACCATGACCTGATGTCATGTTCAGTTTACCTAATAGCAGGTGAAACTTTGACAGAGTAACATTCAATCCAATGCAAAGGGGTTGGCTTCTGTACCTGGAAGCCTCTCCCTACTCATTATCCCTGGGATAGTTGCAACTCCCCTGAACAAGCCAACTCAACTCACGTGAATGACACAGTTGGCAATTTGTAAATAAAGAAAGTGTATGACATATGATCAGGCATGAAACAACTATAGCATCAATGTTCAATATTCATAGGTGAGGCAAATTCAACATGGTCCGACACCAGTGTGGAAATCCTGGTAGAAAGACTAATATGCTCCCATTTTTATGGAAGGCAAGATAAGAAGAGCAATGTTGTTAGGAATTATAATTAGGTATTGTTGCTTGATTTGTTTATAGCAATAAACAGTGAGTATGATAAGTTCGTAGAGCAGGAGGCAGCATATTGGCATGAATGCATGACTGATTGGCTTACAGAAAGCAGAGGTGGGTGCAAATGGATCTTTCTTTTCCAATTGGCAACATGTAATGAGTGTTGTACCACAGGGATTGGTGCCAGGACCTCAACTCTTTACAAATTATGCTCATGATTTATATGAAAAGATGGTGGGTATGGTTGCCACATTTGCTGATGACACAAATATGTGTAGGAAGGTAAATTGTGATTAGGACACAAGGAGGATGATGATAGCTTGAGGGAGTGGGGAAAGGTGTGGCAAGTAAAGCACAATGTGGGAAAACAATGTAATTGTCCAATTTGGCTGGAAGAATAAAAAAAAGCAGTACATTATCTGAATGGTGAGAAACTGCAGAGCTCTATGATGCAGAGGGATCTGGTTGTCTTTATGCATGAACACATAAGATTAGTAAGCAGACCCAGCAAGTATTTAGGGAAAGCAAAAGTGAGGATTGTAGATGCTGGGGATCAGAGTCTAGATTAGAGTGGTGCTGGAAATGCACAGCATCCAAGGAGAGGAAAATCAATGTTTTGGGCAAAAGACCTTCATCGGGAATGAGGCAGGGAACCTCTGGTATGGAGAGATAAATGGGAGGGAGGTAGGACTGGGGAGAAAGTAGCTAAGAGTGCAATAGGTGGATGGAGGTGGGGATGAAAGTGATAGGTCGGAGAGGAGGGTGGAGTGGATAGGTGAGAAGGAAGATTGGCAGGTAGGACAGGTGATGAGGATGGTGCTGAGCTGGAAGGTTGGAACTGGAGTAAGGTGGGGGGAGGGGAAATGAGGAAACTGATGAAGTCCACATTGATGCCCTGGAGTTGAAGTGTTCTGAGGCAGAAGATGAGGCCTTCTTCCTCCAGGTTTTGGGTGTTGAGGGAGTGGCGGTGGAGGAGGCCCAGGACCTGTATATCCTCGGCAGAGTGGGAGGGGGAGTTGAAATATTGGGACACGGGGCGGTGGGGTTGATTGGTGCAGGTGTCTGGGAGATGTTCCCTGAAGCACTCTGCGAGAAGGCATCCAGTCTCCCCAATGTAGAGGAGACCGCATCGGGAGCAACGGATACAATAAATGGCATTGGTGGATGTGCAGGTGAAACTTTGATGGATGTGGAAGGCTCCTTTGAGGCCTTGGATGGAGGTGAGGGGGGAGAGGTGTGGGCGCAGGTTTTGCAATTCCAGTGATGGCAGAGGAAGGTACCAGGAGGGGAGGGTGGGTTGTTGGGGCGCGCGGACCTGACCAGGTAGTCACAGAGGGAACGGTCTTTGCGGAAAGCGGAAAGGGATGGGGAAGGAAATATATCCCTGGTAGTGGGGTCTGTTTGGAGGTGGCAGAAATGACGGTGGATGATGCGGTTTATGCGGAGGTTGGTAGAGTGGAAGGTGAGCAAGGGGTTGATAGGTCGTCAGGGATAAATGACATTACGGATTTGGTGTTACAATCAGATCAGCCATCAACTTAGTGAATTGCAGTGCAGACTTGAGGAGCTGAATGGCTGACTGTTGATTGTTATGTTCAGATGAGAAGTCATGGAATTTCATAAAGAATGGATGACTTGTTTTCTGACATTGCAGAATTTCAATCTTTTACAAGACTTTTCTTGTGTTTATTTCCCATCTTCATAACCATCTATTTTGCTTTGCAAGTTTGGAATCCAGTTCAGACTTTGCTCTCATCCTTTAAGACCATTAGTTGGTTATTTCAGAAACTGCCTGAACCACAGCCATTGTTCAAATAGGCCATGAGTGAAGTTAGTTGCTCTGGGCACTGACACAACAACACCAGTAAGTAGCGGAGCAGTACATTGCCAGATTGACAAGCCTTTTTTTTAATGCTTGCCTTGTCTTAGGAGATGTAAGCTTGTTGGTTTTTCTTGGGAATTTCTGTCCCAGAGTTGGGGAGGCAGCAGAGATTTTTCTCAGCGAAAGAACATAGTAAACAATACAAATGACATCTAGAATGATGCTGCATGTTCATTGTCGAGATTTGCTTGGTCCAATCTTTCAGATGAGGCTTGTTGAAAATTTGTTGATGTGGAAAAGTCCAGAAGCTTTACTACAGGTACAGGAGTGCTGTTTTATGCACACATATTAAAGAAAATCGATGGCTTTACTCTCACGGCAGCTTCAAGTTAATATTATTCTTTCTCCTCATTTCATTTCCAGAAAGGGATTTTTTTTTGCAATAAGTTAATTAAAATCTATAATCAACAGAATGTATCCTACCCCTTAATGGATTGTAAGATGGCTAGTTTTATTTCATTGCACTCAATCTCATTTAAGGCTCACAATTTATAAAGAAAAATATTTATCAAAATATCTTGCTTATTGTTTTGCACTGTTATTATAAAGTCTAACAATCTCCCTCCTGGTCAATGCCAAACTTTGAAGACAAAATTGGATTTTAATGCATGATCAAGATTGTGCAATTCCAAAATTATTTTTATTCTGAAAATGATGTATGGGAAATTTATTTAATAAATTAACAAAACATTATGTTGATAGATTATAAGTTTATTTTTACATTCAGAACAGAGAACATAGAACAGGAGGGGGCCCTTCGGCCTTTGATGTTGTGCCAAACATGATGTTAAATTAAACTAATCCCTTCTGCCTGCCGGGTCCATATCTCTCCACTCCATGCATATTCGTGGGCTTATATATATTTGATTGTTTTGTAACATCAGTCTTTGGTAACTGCATGACCTTATCTAAACAAAGAAGGAAGCTTTAATCCATGTTCCAGGATTTTGATCCAATGATACAAAAGGAACAGTGATATATTTCAATCAGGATGGTGATTGACTTTTGGGGGATGGTGGAGGTGATGCTCTATCCATACGTCTGCTGCATCTTTGAGATGATAGTGGTCATGAGATTGGCTGGTGTCATCCCTGGTTGATTTCTGCAGTGCCTCTTGTACATGTAATGTAATGTGCATCATTGATTGCAAGAATGAATGCTTGTGGAGCTAGTGCTAAACAAGTAATCTGTTCTGTCCTGGATGTTGTTAAACTTCTTGAGTGCTGTTGGAGCTGTGTTCACCCAGGCAAGTGAGGAGTATTCCATCAAACTCCTCACTTATAGCTTGTTGATACTGGACTCGTTTTCAGAAGTCAAGAGGTGAGATACTTGCCATAGGATTCTTAGCCTCTGCCCTGCTCTTGTACCCACGATAGGTATATGGCTTCTCTATTCCAGCCATCTCAGGAGGCTAAAAATGGGGGAATTCACTGCTGGTAATATCACTGATGTCAAGGGATGATAGTTATATTCCGTTCTCTAGAAGTGGTGATTTTGACTGTCACTTATGTGACCTGACACTTGTCATTCAAGCCAGGAATTGTTCAGATGTTATTGTAATTGTACTTGGAATTTGAGGAATCACAATGGCAATGAACATTATGCAGTCAACAGCGAACATCCTCATTTCTGAATTTATGATGGAGGCAAGATCTTTGATGACATCGTTGAAGATGGGTGAGCCTCGGATAGAAGCCTGAGAATTCCTGGAATTGAGATGACTCATCTTCAACAATTATAACCATCTTCCTTCTTTTTAGGTATTACTGTAACCAGCAGAGTTTACCCACTGATCCCCAGTGACTCTAATTTTGCCAGGGTTCCTTGATGCCACACTTGGTCAAATACGTGTTTAATGTCAAGGGCAGTCACTTGCACAATCCTTCTGAAGATCAGCTCTTTTGTCTCTTATGTTTGAAGAACGATTATAATGAGAATAGGAGCTGAGTAGACTCAGTGGCTCTCAATCTCAGTCGCTGTGAGGTATTACTAAGCGCTTGTTGCTTGATAGCATAGCTGATGACTACTTTCATCACTTTCTAAAGATTGAGAATGGACTGATTGCATGGTAATTGGCTGGTTTGATTTGTTCTGGCTTTAGTATACAAAATGCACTTGGGCAATTTTCCATATTACTAGGTCGATGCCAAAGTTGTAGCTTGGCTAGTGGTGCAGCAAATTCTGAAGCACGGGTGTACTGTACTATTACCAGAATATTGTTAAGATCCAATGTCTTCATTGCAGTATCCAATGCCTTCAGCCATTTATTTACATTGAGTGAGTCTGTACCACTGGGGAAATTTGAAATGGATCATACACTTGACACTTTCTGGCTGAAGAATTTTGCAATGACTTCAGACTTACTCTTTGCTTTGAGGATAGGGATATTTGTGGAACATTTTCTTCCATTAAAGTAGTCATCACAGATAGACAGGGCCATTAAGAAGGTTCTGAAGTACGGTCACCGGACCCGAATTGTTAACTTTGATTTCTCTTCACAAATGTTGCCAGATCTGCTGAGCTTTTTCCAGCAATCTCTTTTTTTTCCTGAGTCACAGCATCCATAGCTCTCTTGGTTTTAATTTGGTTAAGAAAGTGTTTAGCATGGTTGCCTTCATTGCTTAGACCAATGAGTATAGGAGTTGGAATGTCATATTGAGGCTGTACAGGATATTGGCAAGGCCACTTTTGGAGTACTGTGTACAATCCTGGTTGTTCTGCTATAAGAAGGACATTATTAAATTGGAGAGGGTTCAGAAAAGATTTACCAGGATGTTGCCAGGACTTAAGGGTTCGAGTTATCGGGATAGGCTGGATAGGATGGGACTTTTGTCACTGGAGCATAGAAGATTGAGGGGTGACCTCATCAAGGTTTATAAAATCATGAGGGGCGTAGATTAGGTGAATAGCAAAGGTTTTTTTTCCCTAGGGTGGGGAAGTTCAAAACTAGGTAGCATATTTAATTAAGAAAGTAATGAACTAACTTGCATAAGTAGCATTTTGAATTTTTATTGGTGATGAGAGAGAGACAAATGTGAAGTCTAACCCTTTTCTACTCTCTTCAATCTCCATATCCCTCCCACCAACTGTGGCCACTAGCAACAGATAAATGGACTGTTTATTTAAAAAATCCTTGATGTGAAACCAAAAGATTTACCTGGGTCACAATTAGTGCTTCCTCTCCCAGACAGGTCCGCCCTTGTAGCCCAATCCTACATTCATCCACCTTCTGACGTCAAAATAGAATGAGCAACATTTGAGGAAGATCTCACCACAGAACCATTGCCAGCACCAGCAGGTCACACCCAATAACACAAATGGAGCCCTCCACCCAATTTCTATTCATTTTTCAGCCTAGCTCGAGTGACCTTTGATTTGCAATGCATGAATATTTGACTCAAGACTCGGCCCGGACCACAATTCCCCGATCTCTGAACATTCACAATTGTGTCCCATTTAATTTGACGAGCTCTGGGAAATCAAGAAGAGGAATATGTAAATGAGAATGCAGCAGTGTTACTGAGTTATTTGGCTAATGTTTCCAGTGTTCACCCAGACTTGGTGCTGCTTTAGGTTCTTGTGCAGATGCAGTGGATATCAAAGTCAGGGACCATGTTGTTCAAAGAAGTAGGATTTAGCAGATCCTATCAAAATATTAACAAGTTTTTCAAAATTATTTCAACATTTTCATTGTTTTAATATTTTTGGGAGGCAATGGCATAGAGTTATTGCCACAAAATACTCCAGATGGAAATCGAAAATAAAAAAAAACAGCGATACTCAGCAGATCAGGCAGCAGCTGTGGAGAAAAACAGACTCGATGTTTTTGGTCTCAATGTATTTTAAGAGGGCACCAGAGAGTGGCAACACTGCACAACACTTTGCACTGTATTTTGTAACAAAAATAACTAAATATCACTCATATAAAAAAGGTTTTTTGAAAACCATTAAGGTAGACAAGTACCTCGGACCCAATGGGCAGAGAAATGGCAGATGGAATTTAATCTGGACAAATGCAAGGTGATGCAATTTAGGAGACCTAATACAAGAGGGAAGTATGCAGTAAATAGCAAAATTCTTAGTTTTATCAACATACGCCGACAAGCATCTTGACATACAGGTCCACACTTTCCTGAAAGTGGTGACACGTGTGGATAATGTGGTCAAGAAGGCTCTTGCCATACTTGCCTTCATTATTTGGAGGCATAGATTATAAAAATTGGCAAGTCACGTTTGTAGCTGTATACAACTTCAGAGCGATTACATTTGGAGCACTGCAAATGTTGTGGTCGCCACACTACCAGAAGGATGTGGAAGTTTTGGAGATGGTACTGAATAAGGTTCCCAGGATGTTGCCTGATTTGGAGGAAAATTGGATAAACATCATTTGTTTTCATTTGAACGTCAGAAGATGAAGGGTAGACCTGTTAGAAATTTACAACACTATGAAAGGCATGGATCGAATGGATCCCTAGAGTCTTTTAACCAGGGTAGAAAGGTCAATTACTAGGTGACATAGGTTTCAGATAAAAAGGATGTAGGTTAAAGGAGATGTGAGAGGCAGTTTTTTTTACACAGCAGGTGGTAAGTGTATGGAATGTGCTGCCAGAGGAGATGGTGCAGGTGGATACAATTGCAACGTTTAAGATGCACCTTGACAGATTTATGAATGGGCAAGGAATTGAGGGATATGGACCATGTAGAGACAGAAGATTTTTAGTTTAGAAAGGCATCATGTGTCGGTAGAAGTAAGTCAAAGGCCTGTTCCTGTGCTATACTGTTCTTTGTTCTTTGGCCTCTTATCTACTGTAGATATGCTTACCAGAGAGGAAGTGCAATGGAGTTTCATCAGATTAATACATCTGATAGCAGGATTGTCTTATGAGGAGAGATTGAGGATTCTTACAGGCAGAATATAGATGAGATATTTAATTGGCTGGTCACTCTAGAACCAGGAGACACAACCTCAAAATAAGGGGCAGACCAGGTAAGACTGAGATGAGGAAGAATTCACCACTCACAGGGTGGTGGATCTTTGGCATTCTCTACCCCAGAAGGCTGTGAAAGTTCAGTCATTGAGCAGTTCAAGATGGAAATTGATAGATTTCTGGAGACTAGTGACATTAAGGCAAATGGAGATAATATAGAAAAGTAATACTAACTTATTTGATCAACCATGATCTAATTTAATAGCCAAGAAAGCTTGATGAGCTGAATACCTATTCCTGTTCCTATGTTCCTTCAACAAATGTTAGTCAGCTAATTTACAATATTTAAACTACAATAAACTCTTCAAACTGCAGTAGGTCCAATGCCTTTGCAGATTTTATTGGTAAAGTTCATTTTTGTTTTACATCTAGGTAAAAGGTTGCAGGCATACCATCTTTAACTTTTGACTGTCAGGCCTAATTATTTCAGACAATAAGTAAAATTTATACAACTGTTAAAGTTCACTTATACTGGAATGGAAAAAAAACTAACTTTTTTTATGGCTAAAATGAGCGAGATCCGTGGAGAGATAAGAAGAATGGTAGCAGCACAGAGAGTCTGAATGCTGTAGGGCCAGCGGGAAGTACCCAAACAAAATGAGATTATCAGTGAGCATAATAGGAAACCCAGCAGCAGTAAGGGTCAGAATAGAATGGGAGCAGAAAAAGCAGAAAGTGCACAGGTTCAGAACTCACCAATAATGTACAAAAAGAAATTAATGCAGTGTCAGAATAAAGTAGATGAGTAATTGGTTGGTGAGTATGCTTCCACTTCTTTCTCAAAAAACCAAGTTGCAAAATTACAAATTTTAATCAAATGATTCTAATAACAAGTGTAAGAATATAGGTATCCCCCACTTTTCAAACATTTGTTTTGTGCAATTTTGCTTTTATGAAAGGCCTACATTAGTACCTGTTTTTGCGAATCCAAAGAGGATTTTCGCTTTTACAAAAAATGGCAATACTTTGTCCCATATAAATCATGTCCCTTCGCTTTACCCCATTTTTGGCTTACGAAAGGTTTCCTGGGAATGCTCTACTTTCTGATAGTGGGGGATATCTGTAAACGTACAAGGACAGAGCAGATATAGAGGTACTAGCTTTCTGGGGCTGAAGATTTATCTTGCAAAGGGGAGATAAAAACATTGTATTAAAAGTTTTAGTTTACCTGGTTAAAGTACTGAACACAATTACAAATAATTATTGAGTAAAATTTCTAAGCTTGAAATCAATAAATCAAGTTAAACTCAATAAAAATGGAAAGGCAGGTGACGTGTTGCAGCTATAGTTTAGGAGACCTGGTAGACACCATCACAATCCACAGACAGTGTCTGTAACTCAGATGAGTTAAAATCTAAGCTTTGGACACTGCAGTGAAACAGGGAGGGAAAAGACTACCTAGACAATTTGTTTCTCCTGACAACACTTCAGTTAAGTACTTCTGATTTTGTCTATGGTAAGGGACAGATGAGTGTGACTGTGAGTGAGACAGTTATAGGACCCAATGGCAGAAAGGAGAAGCTTTGAAAGGTACACAGGAGTGCCAATGACATTGCGAGGTCTAAAAATGAAATAATGAGCAGCTATGAGCTGAATTTAAAAAGCAGAAGCACAGATCTTTAGATTACTTTAGGCACATTCGTACATTGTAGACAAGATCAGAATGTTGAATGTGTGGCTCAAAGATTGGTGAAGAAGGAATGGGTTTTGATTCCTGAGACACTGGCACCAGTACCAAGGAAGAGAGAACTGAGCCATTGGTAGAGCCAGAACTGCCTTTACTCCCTTTCACTTTATCTGGGCTAGTAACCTAGAGACTCATATATCTCTGGTTTAGAGAAGACTTTGATAAAATGTCAGGGTTGGATTGAGGGTTCATATCAATGCATTTTGGAATATTAAAGAAAAAGGAAAAAGTAATAGTGAAGGATAACGGCACTGGGAATGGGAATTAGAGAATGATTCAAAAGGACAAAGTGTTCAAATATAAACATGCAGCACCAAATCTGGTCAGAATAGGAGAAAATGGCTTTAAACTAACAGAGAGGAAGGAAAGAGAAAGGTTCAGGTGAAAGGAAATTCACAAATTCAAAGATAAAGTTTGAAATAGTGGGAAAATATATTTGTTGAGACATTTACAATCCTGTGTGCAATTTTGTTCTCCCATTTGTTGATCTCTCACAAGCAATTAAGAAAGCAAACAGCTCAGGTGGATTGGTGTACAAGAATAAAAAAATGTTTTGCAATATTTGTATGAGGCTTTGATGAGATCACACCTAGAATACTGCATGCATGTAGTAGCCTCCATTTTTAATAAAGGCATTGTTTGCACTGAAAGCATTATGATGAAATTTCAGTAGACTGCTCCCTGGGATGAGAAGATTGTCCTACGATGAGAAGATACCTAAGTTAGGTCTATTTTCTCAGGAATTTTGAAGAATGAGATGAGATCTCATTGAAACATTCACCTTTCATCTAGAAGGAGGAGCACAGTTTCAGAATAAGTGGTCAATTATTTTAAACTGAGATGAGAATTTCTTTTGCTCAAAAAGCTGTGAATCTCTGAAATTTTTTACCCGAGAAGGTAAACCATCATTTCATATATTTGAAGCTGAGGTTGATTTGATCTCTCAGGACACAAAGGAATTTAGCAAGTGGGTAAGCAATGAGAGTTGAAGCCCAAGATCAGTCATGATTGTGTTGAATTACAGAGCAGACTCGGTAAGCTCTATTGAATTGCAGAGCTGGATGTATAGGCTACTCTTGCTCCCACTTCTTATTCTGGAATGTTCCTGAAAAGAGACATATTGCCAAATCTTTTGTCTTGCGCTCATCAGGACAAGGTAATCAGTCAAGCACATAATGTGAATGCAATTTCCTTTAATGATGGAAATCTGCTGTCCTTTACCTTGCTTGGCCTACATATGACTCCAGATCCACAGGAATGTGGTTGACTCTGAACCGACCTCAGAAATAGCTTAGCAAGCCATTCACCCATTGGCCAAGTCATTGATGCCCACACCCCATGAATACATTTTTAAAAACTTACTGGAAACAACTTACATCTGTACATTAAGACATGTACTTTGCAAACAAAACTTGTCAAATTTTAAGATATTTTAAATGGCCCAGTTGCTTGAAGCTCTGCTTTCTCCATAATGATACAGTGTGGGCCATTTGTCTGTCAGAACATTGAACCAATCAGTATGTTTTCTCCTGTAATAAAGTTGCCTGTTTGTTGTACTTACACGTTGGTTTTAACAGACCTCGAATTTAAGTGCTCCTGGTGCTCTGTATATATAGTGCTGCTATGACCCAGCAGCTGAAAATGTGTTGCTGGAAAAGCGCAGCAGGTCAGGCAGCATCCAGGGAACAGGAGAATCGACGTTTCGGGCATAAGCCCTTCTTCAGGAGTCAGTTTGACTGGGATGTACACACACAGACATCAGTTGCGCTGCATGAAAAGTGCCATGGGGCTGTCGGGTGGTGTTGGGAGTGGATCAGTGATTGACTGACAAGGAAGGGGAGGGGAATATATATCTGGTGGTGGCTTTTTTTTGTTAGATCATGTTTTGTTGTTATAAATAAACCATGACACAACGTTAATAAATCCCTGATGAGTGATTGATTATGAAACACTTATCATTAACATATACATATCGTTTGAAATTTGGCACTCTTGTGTTTGGCCTGATGCATGTTCTTTTCAGTAGTATGTAGGTTCTGTACAACCAAGCAGCTGTTACAGAAGAACAGTGGGTAGCTAGTGAATAAATATTACAATTTGACATCATTATAAATGTATCAGTGCTAAGAACTTTGACATGGTGCCAATGAGCGGATGGAACAGCAGGGCCAAAATGTTTCTGAATTCGGGATTACAGCATATTACTGCTCATGTGCAGATGCCAGAATTGATGTCTAATTTGTGCCATAGTTATGAACAGCACTGACAGTATTGCCATTAATATTCCTACAAACTCTATTCATCAATCGTAAGGTTAGTTCAAAAATCTGCCTGTATCCACTCCACCATTGGTTGCCGTGCCATTGATTGCCAACTCCAGATGTCTGCAATTCTTACTTTATCTGGCGCTTTCTCTCTTCCTGGCACTTCACTCTTTGACTAAATTTTTAATGATTTGCCTCCTATCTTCTTATGTGGTTCATGTCATATTTTGTTTCATGTTGGCCATGTGAAGTGGTTTCAGGCATTTTGTTACGTTAAAGTTATTGTGTAAAAAAAAAGTCTTTCTGGCTTTTGAGCGCAAAGTGATTTTGTCACAGGAAGATACTCCAAGCTCATATTAAAGCACGTGTGTTGAGGTTATGTTAGATTCTGGAGTTAGATTGCTGTACAAGCACAAAACTTAACTTTCCCCATGTCTAAGTTCATGCAAGTGAATTCTATATATAAATTGCTATAAAAAATCAACTACCTTTTTTTGTAGAGTGTGTTATGACCATCTAAATTCATTCTATTTCAGGGTCTGGTACAAAGACATACTTTAACTAGCCCATTCTGCCATCCCCTACACCCACACTACTCCCTCCTTAGTGTAGCTTTGAAGAGCTAAGCTTCCTCTCTCATTTAATTAACAAAGTGTAAGTTCACTGTGATCTGAAGCGATTTGAATACCAAATAACTTGGGACATGTGTTTGTCAGAACATTAGTGATAATGAAGTAAGTCAGTTAAACTAAACAACAATGTCTTTCAAAATAAAAATCACAATGATTTTCAACCAAATAACAATGATGCTAGTTAGAAGGTTTGCCAGTTTCAACTATGCAAATTAACAAAATACAAAACCTGAAATACAGATGTTGGATTATGTTTTTTGTATTGGTAATTGTTCTATTACTTTGTATTTTTTCTGTTTCTGGGTCATTCACTAGCTACTTTGAAGTGCTCCCTACCCCTTGCATTTGCAGCTTTTATTATCTTGGATAAAAGCCAGCTTTCAAGTGGTGGGACTCTTACCTTCTATACAGCTTTGCTTCAGAATTCATGAAAAAAGCATTTTTGTCATGGCATTTACTGAATTAGAACAGCATTAACTCTCAATGTGATTGCCTTCCTATCCAACAGCTTTTTCAAAAAGCTGATGTCTATGTTGCTTTTGGAAATTTCTGATATCTTGTTCAAATAAGCTTGTTTTTAATGAATATATTACCTTGTTTAAAATCGTATGATAAAAATTTATTTTGAATGCTAATGAATTACTGTGATCTATTTTCCAATATTGCAAACTCATAAGTCATATAGAAACATCCAAATCCAAATAAATTGTGTAAATTTGCAGGTAGCAATTTCCCAATGAACTACATTTGTTAACATGAAATATCAAAATAATTTCCAATTATCATAAATGGCCATGGAATTTTCCAATTCTACAAAGATTGCAAAATTATTTGGTTACTAATAATAAAACAAACTAAATAAAATAATACTATTTTTAAAAATCTAATTCTTATAAGAAATGAATATCTAACCTTATACTTTACAGACATTATTTGTAGGATAGTCAAGTGGATAAATTAGAAAAGGGGTTCTGCAAGTGTGTGTTAAGTTATAAACAACTTGCTGTCTTGGAAAGTGGAACAATCACCAAAGATTTTCTTATCCCTTTCTACCAAATAAGAACTATATCATGGAAAGACATTGAGTTAGAAAATATATTATCGACATAAACAAATAAAGTTAGATGCATCCAGCTATTCATATTTTGAACAAGGACAATATCCTCGTACATGAGACTAAAGGTACATGAGACTGAAGGAGAAGCTAATTATGTAGCAGCTAGAATATAAGATACCTGCAATTTGCTTTTTTTGTGCTAGACAATAAAAAAAATCATCCAGAGAGAGAGAGAAAGAGAGACAGACAGAGAAAGAGAAAGAGCTAAGCTTTCTTTTTGGTTTGGTTAACAAAACATAAGCTCACTGTGATCTGAAACTAGCTGAATACAAAACAACTTGGGACCTGTGTTTGTCAGAACATTAAGTCATTATGAAGTAAATCAATTCAACTGAACAACAACGTCTTTCTAAATAAAAATCACAACATTTTTCAACCAAATAATAATAGTGCAAGAGCGCTCACGAGAGAGAGAGAGAGCACAATAGAGAGAGGAAGTTGTGGAATCTATTGTCCAATTTTAACAGCGGAGGTTAAACTATAAATTATCAACCAAGCACGTGAGTATTGTTTGTCTTGGAAATTACTAAACTTGATTTCTATTTGTCCAATTAAGTCAATTCACTACAAAGTTTTGCTGCCAAGTTTGTTCCTACCTTAAGGGTACAAAGATTGAAACATTTTACAGAACATCGAACTGTTAGCAGAAACCCACCAGGATCGCACCAATCATGGTCACTTTGAACTCTTTCCCTCTCCCTTATCATTACATTTTAGTAATCTTCTTTAAGCAACAATGCATGGGGATATTGGTGATTGGAATGAGGGAGAAACCAAATTATATAGTAGCCAATATCCAGAATACTTGTGATTTGTTTATTGTGGTGAAGAATAAGAATTCTTGTGGTCCTCTGAAAAGAATCCAAAATATAATTTTCTAGAATGTTCAATACATAGAAACATAGAAAATATTAACAGAATTGGACCATGACGCTCATCAAGCCCACTCTGCCATTCACATGATAATTGGTTGATCTTTTGTCTTAACGTCACACACCCACTCTCTCCATAACCCTTACACCTTTAGTTTCCTGAAATCTATTTATTTCTTAAACATACTCAATGACTTGGACTCCCCAACATTCTGTGATAGGAAATTCCACAGTCCCACCATCCTCTGAGTAAAGAAACTTTTACTCAGTCCAAAATGGCCTACTCATACTGAGACCATGACCCTATGTTCTGGAAGCCTTGCAGGAAAAACAGTATCAATGCAACCAGTCTATAGAACCCTCTCATATTTTAAAACACCAGTGAGTACAAGCTGAGTCAGCCCAATCTCTCCTCATCTAATAAACTCCCATCACAGGAATCAATCTGGTGAGCATTCATTGCAATCCCTCTAAGGTAAGTATATTCTTTCTTAGATAAGGAGATCCTAACTGCTCATAATACTCCATGTGTGGACTTGTCAAGGTACTGCTGCAGCAAGATGTCTTTGCTCCTGTAGTCAAACTCAATTGCAATGAAGGGCAATGTTCTCAACCTTCAGTGATTGGTGAACAAGGTTACAAGGTCCCTTTGTACAAGAACATTTCCCAACCTAGCACCAATTAAACAATACTCCACCATTCTGTTTTCCTATCCATGTTATCCTACATCTGTCATGCATTTAACACCTCATTCAAATAATCTGAGTTACCTTGAAGTCTTTTTATTTCTTCTTACCACTCATAATTCCACCTTGTTTTATGTTGCCAACAAACTTGGAAACAAAATTTTTAATGTCCTCATCCAAAATGCTGATATATATTGTGAATATACTATTATACTAGCTATGTCTTCAAAAGGCTGCAATAGGTTGGTCAAACAGTACTTACCTTTCATAAATTCATGTTGCCTTTGGGTACACCTATCTGTATTGTCTAAGTGTCCAATTATGTGCTTCTTTATGCATTATCAAAACTATCCATTACATGTTAACTAATACATATAATGCCCCACTATACTTGAAGAAAATCAATTCCCTTTCTATTTACAGTGGTGTAATTTCCAAATCGTTCACTTTATTGGATTAAGAGACTTCTCTCTATTTCCCATGCTACAAGTAGTGGTATGGATAAGGGAACAGGTATGGATGTGATGGAAGCCAAGGTGGGGATGATGCAGGAATGGGGTGGTTGCCAATTAGGCTCACCAACTGTCCCTGTAAAATGTTCTTCTTTAATCTCAGATTAAATCAAAACAAATTGGTTCCAGCATATAAATATGAACAATGTTGTGGAAAAGGAAAGTCTGCTGGATGTAAGACAAGATGATAATCTGTTCAGCCACAAGTACCCTGAATTGGACATCTCTGTAGGAATTCCTCAGGGTAATGTCTCAGACCCAAGCACCTCCAGCAGCTTTATCAATGGCCTTCTCTCATCATAAGGTTAGAGGTCAGGGTGTTTACTGATGGTTGCACAGGTTCGTGCAATTTGCAAATCATCAGAAACTGAAGCAGTCTCTGTCCTTATACAGAAAGAACAGGACAACAGTCGGTCAACATTGACATGTGATAAACAGAACTTATGTCATACAATTGACAATGACCATCTTCAACAAGAAATAATCTATGTTCCCTTGACATTCCAGAGCATAATCATCAATGAATCCCCATTATCAATAACCAAAGGATTACCATTGACCAGAAATTGAACTGGACCAGGCATGTAAATACTGTGGATAGAAAAGTACTTGGAATTCTGTAGTGAGTAACTCACTTTCCATATCCTCAAAACCTGTCTACCCATCTACAAGCAAGTAGCCTTCATACCACACAAGTGTCAAGCAATGGCCACTTTAAGCAATAAGAATTCTAATGATTACCCCTTGACAATCCATGACATTACCATCACTGAATCCTCCATTATTAATATCGTGAGGGCTAGCATTCGCCAAAAATTGAACAGGAGTAGCCATGTGAGTACTGCAGCTGCAAGAGCAGGTCAGGGGCTAGGAATCCTGCAACGGGTAACTCTACAAAGTCTGTCCACATTTAATGCCAGTTCACACCAACCAGGACAGAGCAGCCCTTTTGATTGGAACCTCACCCACCATTTTCAACATTCACCCTCTCCATGTACATGGTGTTTTAACATACAAAGAAAATGAAACAGTACAGCACACTACAGGCCCTTCAGCCCTTGATGTTTTGCCAACTTTTTATCCTACTCTAACGCCAAACTAACCTACATTCCCTACATTTTATTATCATCCAGGTGCTTATCCAAGTATCATTTACATGTCCCTAACGTATCTGACTCCACTACCACCGCTGGCAGTGCATTCCATATGCCCACCACTTTCTGTGTAAAGAATCTACCTCTGACATCTCCCCTAAACCTTCCTCCAATCACAGCAAAATTATGCATGATAGCCACTTCCACCCTGGAAAAAAGTCTCTGACTATTCTCTCTATCTGTGCCTCCCATCATCTTGTACACCTCTATGAAGTCACCTTTCATCCTTTTCCGCTCCAATGAGAAAAGCCCTAGCTCCCTCAACCTTTCTTCATAAGACCGGCCCTCCAGTCCAGGAAGCATCCTGGCAAAACCGCTCTGCACCATCTCTAGAGCTTCCACATCCTTCCGATAATGATGCAACCAGAACTGAACACAATATTCCAAGTGTGGTCTAACCAGGGCTTTATATACCTGCAGCATAACCTCACAACTTTGAAACTCAATCCCCCTGCTAATGAAAGCCAACAGACCATATGCCTTCTTTTCAACGCTATCAACTTGAGTGGCAATTTTGAGGAATCTATGGACGTGGACTCCAAGATCCCTCTGTTTATCCACACTGCTAAGCATCCTGCCTTTAACCCTGTGATCTGCATTCAAATTTGACCTTCCTAATGAATCACTTCACACTTTTCCAGGTTGAACTCCATCTGCTACTTCTCAGTCCAATTCTGCATTCTGTTAATGTCCCACTGCAACCTACAACAGCTCTCCACACTATCCACAATCCACCAACCTTTGTGTCATCAGCAAAGTTACTGACCCACCCTTCCACTTCCTTATCCAAGTCACTTATAAAAATCACAAATGGCCGAGGTCCCAGAATAGATCCCTGCGGAACACCACTGGTCACCGAGCTCCAGGCTGAATACTTTTCATCAACTACCACCCTCTGTCTTCTATGGACCAGCCAATTCTGTATCCAGACAACCAAATTTCCCTGTATCCAATGGCTCTTTACTTTCTGAATGGGTCTACCATGGGGAACCTAATTAGACACCTTGATAGAATCCATGTGCACCACCTCCACCGCTCTACCTTCATCAACGTGTTTTGTCACATCCTCAAAGAATTCAAGGCGGCTTATGAGGCATGACCTGCCCCTCACAAAGCCAGGATGACTATCTCTAATCAAGCTATGCTTTTACAAATAATCATAAATCTTGTCTCTCAGAATCCTGTCCAATTATTTGCCCACCACTGACATAAGACTGACTGGTCTGTAATTCCCAGGGTTATCCCTAATTCTCTTTCTTGAATAAGGGAATAACATATGCCACCCTCCAATCATCTGGTACTACTCCAGTGGACAGTGATGACTCAAAGATTATCACCAAAGGTGTAGCAATCTGTTCCCTCGCTTCCTGTAGCAACCTTGGTTTTATTCCCTCTGGTCCAGGAGAATTATCTATCTTCATGTTTTTCAAAACTTCCAGCACATCCTCCTTCTTAACATCAACTTGTTCGAGCGTATCAGCCTGTTTCATGCTTTCCTCACAAATGACAAGGTCCCTCTCATGAGTGAACACTGAAGCAAAGTATTCATTAATGACCTTCCTTCCTTGTCGGACTCCAGACATAAGTTCCCTCCATTATCCCTGATCAGCCCTACCCACATCCTTTTGTTCCTCATATAAGTGTAGAACACCTTTGGGTTTTTCTTAATCGTACATGTAAAGACCTTTTCATATTCCCCTTCTCGCTCTTCTAAGTCCATTCTTCAGTTCCTTCCTGGCTACCTTGCAACCTTCGAGAGCCCTGTCTAATCCTTGCTTCCTCAACCTTAAGTAAGCTTTCTTCTTCCTCTTGACTAGATGTTCAACATCCCTTGTCATCCAAGGTTCCTTCACTCTACCATCCCTCCTTGCCTCAGTGGGACAAACCTACCCAGCACTATCAGCAAGTGCTCCCTAAACAGCCTCCACATTTCTGTCGTGCATTCCCTGAGAATATCTGTTCCCAATTTATGCTCCAGTTCCTGCCTAATAGCGTTGTAATTTCCCTTCCCCCAATTAAATATTTTCCGATTCTGCCTCCTCCTATCCCTCTCAATGACGATAGTAAATGCCAGGGAGTTGTGATCACTATCACTAAAATGCTCTCTAACCGAGAGATCTGACACCTGATTCATTGCCAATCCAAAATGGCCTCCCCTCTAGTTGGCCTATCTACATATTGTAACAACTTGTAATAACTCGTCAAGGGTCATTGAACAGCACCATCAAACCTATGACATTTACCATCTAAAAGGACAAGAGTACCGGATGTGTGAAAACACCATCTTCTGCATGTTCACCTGCAAGCCACACATTATCATGACGTGGAATTATATTGCTGTTCTTCCATTGTCACTAAAACAATATCTTGGAACTCCTGTGCAAACAATATTATGGGTGCATCAAGACTAAATGGAATGCAATGGTTCAAGAAAACAGCACACCATTTTCTTCTCAAGAGCAATTAGGGATGGGCAATAAATGGTGGCATAGCCAGTGGACCCATATCCCATGAATAAGTAAATTTTAAAAAGTAGGTGACATAACCAAATTTGACTCGAAACATGTCATGGCTGAAATATGGGTACTGAAGGGCAATTGTTATAGCCCTAGACCTCATTTGGCTGAAAAAGAGACCTCAGAAATAGTTTTCTCTCAAGAACAGGATGTGTTTTGTATAATGTAGATTGTATGTCCTGAATAGATTGAATGTCATGGGTACAACAAGCTAAGGGAAGTATTTAAGCATATGTTAGGTGAAAATGTCCAGATTTTTATTTACAATATTTAAAATTAAAGTAACATATATTTATTATCAAATAGGTATCAATTTTTCGTAGGATGAAATGATTACTGTCGAGGTAAGGGTGGATAAGGCAAGCATTGTATTAAACTGCACCAAACATTTTTGTATTACCATTACTATTATAATTATAATGCCACTTTAACAAGCATTTTTAACATTAAGTAGCATAAATTTAAAAATTTAAATTAAGTGATTAACCCTAGAAATCTGAAGCTGCAAATGATCTTAAATTTCCATTTTAAACTATCTCTGATCTTTTGAAGGCAGAGCATTAGATGTGATCTAGATGGACTTCAGTAAGGCATTCAACAAGGTTCCGCATGGGAAACTGGTTAGCAAGGTTAGATCTCATAAAATACAGGGAGAACTAGCCATTTGGATACAGAACTGGCTCAAAGGTAGAAGACAGAGGGTTGTGGCGGAGGGTTGTTTTACAGACTGGAGGCCTGTGACCAGTGGAGTGCACAAGGATCGGTGCTCAGTCCACCACTTTAATCATTTATACAAATGATTTGGATATGAACATAGGAGGTATAGTTAGTAAGTTTGCAGATCACACCAAAATTGGAAGTGTAGTGGACAGCGAAGAAAGTTACCTCAGTTTACAAGGAATCTTGATCAGATGGCCCAATGGGCTGAGAAGCGGCAGATAGTGTTTAATTCAGATAAATGTGAGGCGCTGCATTTTGGGAAAGCAAATCTTAGCAGGACTTATACACTTAATGGTAAGGTCCTAGGGAGTGTTGCTGAACAAAGAGACCTTTGAGTGCAGGTTCATAGCTCCTTGAAAGTAAAGTCGCAGGTAGATAGGATAGATATGCTTTCCTTTATTGGTCAGAGTATTGAGTACAGGAGTTGGGAGGTCATGTTGCGGCTGTACAGGACATTGGTTAGGCCACTTTTGGAATATTGCATGCAATTCTGGTCTCCTTCCTAATGGAAGGATGTTGTGAAACTTGAAAGGGTTCAGAAAAGATTTACAAGGATGTTGCCAGGGTTGGAGGATTTGAGCTATAGGGAGAGGTTGAATAGACTGGGGCTGTTTTCCCCTGGAGTCAAGAAGGGAAGGGCTTATGCCTGAAACGTTGATTCTCCTGCTCCTTGGATGCCAGCACTACACTCTTGACACTGATCTCCAGCATCTGCAGACCTCACTTTCTCCTAGCTGTTTTCTTTTTAGTGTTGGAGGCTGAGGGATGACCTTGTAGAGGTTTATAAAATAATGAGGGGCATGGATAGGGTAAATAGACAAAGCCTTTTTCCTGGGGTCGGGGAGTTCAGATCTAGAGGGTGTAGGTTTAGGGTGAGAGGGGAAAGATATAAAAGAGACCTGAGGGGCAACTTTTTCACACAGAGGGTGGTACGTATATGGAATGAGCTGCCAGAGGAAGTGGGGGAGATTGGTACAATTGCAACATTTAAAAGGCATCTGGATGGGGCTATGAATAGGAAGGATTTGGAGGGATATGGGCCGGGTGCTGGCAGGTGGGACTAGATTGGAGTGGGTTATCTGGTCCGCATGGACGAGTTGGACCGAAGGGTTTGTTTCTGTGCTGTATACGTCTACAACTCTATCTCACTAGAATCTATAGACATGGCTACTTCAGAGAAAATCTCTTTAACATAACGACTGGAATGGGAGCAGATATGTGAATGTACAGTTTACTATCCCAAAGGTGGGTAGGTTGTAACTTGACCTGTAGACCTTTAAGAAAACAATCGTTCCCCTGTGTCTACTCAAACTATAACGAATACTGTATAACATTGTGTTTATGCACAATCTCAATTTGCATTGTTTAACTTTTTCTTAACGGGGAAAGTTCTCCCCATCCATTTGATTCTATTTGTCTTGCGTTAAATAGTCACGTTTACATTGTAACATGTTATGGTATCAATCTCGGTCACTTTCGCTGATCAAGAAACATAAAACTAAAGACAGACAGTTCCTAGAGGCTAACTCAAAGATAATTGACAAATAGCCCATTTCTGTTCGCATTGTTTCTTCGCCGACCACCCTCAGCAGCAATTCGGAATGGTGCCTTGAGCAGTTTTGGCGGAGTGTAAGGTTTTGCCCGGTAGCTTGGGTGTCATGAATCTCTTTCCGAACATAGGCACACACAGACAGCCGCTTTTCATTCTGCATTGAGCTCACTGGTAGTGATGCGAGGTGAAGTGGGGAGATGGGTCTCAGTGGGGACTTTGGCGAAATATTTTGTTTTCAATTTTCGTCTTGCGCCTTATTGTAGGTGTTGACACCTCACAATCACCGGGCGAATCGTGTTCTGCAGTGTTCCCGTCCACCGGCTCTCCAAACAAACCAAAATACACGCGCCGAATGGTGACAATTCCGCTATTAAACCCCAAATAATGGCATGTCATGGCGCATGTATTTATTCAGAATATTTATTCTGCGATTAAAGACACGCGTTAGGATGAAGATATTAACAACAGGCGTTGCAGGAGTCGACATGGGTCACCTACCGTTTGGAAAGATGAATTATTGATTGAACCGCATGTTAATGTTCAGCGGCTGTAGTTCACAACACAAGCATTTGTGAACAGAATACACCATTTTATTGCACAAACACTGAGCATCTTCAACAACTTTCTTTACGTCCATAGCTCCGCCTAACTAGAGTTTTAAAAATATCACTAAAAATTGCCAAAGTATATTTTAAATTAAAACAACCTCTTCTCTTCCCTAGTGAAGTTATGGTTAAGAGATTTCTAAATGCTGACTTATTCATTCTTCTTGCACGTTGATTTCGACAAAACGGAACGACTTTGATCAAAACATCTACGGATATGCAAAAAATTGGTCAAAGAAGGTCATTTAGATTTCCCTAGCCAATACAACATTTAATGCAGGATTTCCTCTGCTGCAAACCGTTTACAAGGTTTATGCGCTTATGGATAATAAGTGGAGACTTCACAACCCTTCCACGAAATGATTATCATCACTCAATATGCTGCTAACCTAGAAAGCTCAAACAGGGCAAATCCTGCAATCCGACAAACACTTGCAGGTGCAATCGGTGAAATCACCATGTTTTGACGAGAAATCACATTCCCAGGTACTCACAGTCTCACCATAGGATTCACATCAACTGTGCGGATCTTTCCGAGGGGCCCGGCTGAAAGAAGAGAACAAAGGTGTCCTCTCATCTGTCACCCTGGATGTGCTCTGAAGACTGCGGTGCTGCGGATATATGTATATATGTACAAGGACTGTCTTTTTATTCCCCCTCCCACTGCAATGTTTGTGGCCGACAGGAAGTGGCGTCTGCTCGCCAGTTTTGATGAAGTGGGCACAGGCTCCGCTGTTACACATTCACTCTGCATTTCATCCCCTGGAACATTTCAGCATCTCCCCGCTTACACTACAACCTTTTGGCGTTTCTCGTAGCGGCGCTAAAATGCAACGCCTCTCACAGTGTGTGGTCATTTAATTCGACCGATATTAAACCATTCTGATGAACACAGGCGTTCACTCCAGCTATATCCTTTAATCGGGCTGTCTGGTGTTTGGTCAAGGCTGTTATAAACCGACAGGATTTGCAGCCGTTGATAGTGTAGGAACAGCTCTGCTGGACGAATGTTCCCTAAGGTTCCTGTAAGTGGATGACATAGGTATAATCCATTTATAAATACAGTCATCGAACAGCAGTGGATATGTAGTTTATATGTGACCTGTTCTATCTTACGCGCGGTTTAGCTACTTTCCACTCGGGACTACAATTCTCCAGATTTTAATCGTTAATACTTTAGTATGTTATTGAATCCTAATTCTTTAGCTGTGTATCCCTTCCAGCCATCATTCTAACCAACCACTAGTATATATTTTTTAAGCCAAAATAGTTATTATGCAATAACATAATTGGACTGAGAATCCCATTTGAATTGTTTCTTAGACAGTAACAATATATTCTAACCCGTTTGCTTAACCTTAATCTGTCCAACTCAACAGTGAATTTTCCAAACACAGGAGGGGAAGCATGAAGTGAGAAAAGATTAGTTTGCTGTTCTTTCATAAACCTGTAATTATAGAGAATCGTAAAGTTTACCTCATCCCTCTAATCCCCCACGCCAGTTCTGTATAACTTCTTCATTGAAAATTTCAGGAAATAAACTTATCTCCACAATTCCCATCTTTGTCACTAAACATTTAACCCCTATGGTTAAGACTTTTCAATCTTACCCCTACCTCTCTTGTAACATTGAAATTATTACATTTATGGAAATATTTAATCACCGTTGTCTGTACTCTCATGCTTGCATCAAATATTTTAAAACTTCAATCTTTTTTACAGAGTAATTGATTATGGTAATTGTGTTTTTGTGGTTCCCTACAGCCACAGATCTTCCAAACTCACAATCATTGCCATTGGTAAGGATAAGGGCAGCAGCCATTTCACATTCATTTTAAATTCCCTTGTATCACAATTTTCTGGAGGATCTCTGACGATGGCAATACTTTCACTCAGCGTCATTACACAACAGCACCACCGGCAAGTTCCCCTCCAAGTCGTACAGCATCCTGACTTGAGTCGGGAGTGTGGTGCTGGAAAAGGACAGCATGTCAGGCAGCATCCGAGAAAATCCCAGATGGTTTCCTTTTTCAATGACCGCCATTTCCTTTTCCATCTGGTCAACTATGCTCTCCAGTGCATCTCCTCCACTTTCCACTCCACTGCCCTTGAATCCCACCCTCCCAACGCAACAATGACAGAATCCTCCGGTCCTCACCTTCTACTCCACCAACCTCTGCATACATTATATCATCCTCCGCCACTTACACCCACCAACAAACAGACCCCACCTCTAGGGATATATTTCTCTCCCCACCCCTATCAGTGTTCCGGAGAGACCATTCCCTCTGTGACTCTCTTGTCAGATTCCCCTTCCTCTCCAACAGCCCTCACCCCCTCCCAGCACCTTCTCCTGCAAAACCTGCACCCACACCACCTCCCTTACCTCCATCCAAGGCCCCAAAGGAGCCTTCCACATCCGACAGAAATTTACCTGTACTTCCACTAATGTCATCTACTGTGTCCGTTGCACCTGATGTGGTCTCCAAGGACCCCAACTTGCGGATCGTTTCAGAGAACATCTCTGGGACACCCACATCAACCAATCCCACTGCCCCATGGCTGACCATTTCAACTCCCCCTCCTGCTTCACAAAGGACATGCAGTCCTGGGCCTCATCCATCTCCAAATCCTCCCCACCCGACACCTGGAGGAAGAATGCCTCATCTTCTGCCTTGGGACCCTGCAACCACACGGGATTAATGTGGATTTCACCAGTTTCCTCATTTCCCCTCCCCCAACCTAATCCCAGTCCCAAGCTTCCAACTCGGCACTGCCCTCTTGACCTGTCCATCATCTATCCCATCTATCTGCTCCACCCTCCGCCCGACCTTCTCCCCCACCTTCATCTACCTATTGCATTTTCAGCTACTTTCCCCCTAACTCCACCCTCATCCATTTATCTCTCAGCACCTCCAGCCCTCAAGCCTCATTCTTGATGAAGGGCTTATGACCGAGATATCGATTCTTCTGCTCCTTCGATGCTGCCTGACCTGCTGTACTTTTCCAGCACCACACTCTCGACTCTGATCACCAGCATCTGCATTCCTCACTTTCTCCTAGCATCCTGACTTGGAAATGTATCAGCATTCCTTCAGTCTCACTGGGTCAATATCCTCACAGTCTGTCCTACAATGCCATAGTTCTGCCGACATCAAATGGACTGCAGCAGTTCAAGAAGGCAGCTGACCACCAACTTCTTAAGGTCAACTTGGAATTTGCAATAAATTGTGCCCCGACCAGCAATGCTCACATTCCACAATGAATAAGAGTAAACCAGCTGCAGGAAAATATTCCCGGCTTTACCAAAGGTCTGTTAAAATTTTCAATGTTTCCCCTTTAATCAAATATAATTTAAGTGGCTTTAATCCATATCAGAGAATCTTTGCATGTGGATATTCTAGGGATCAGTCACTTTATTGTTTAACACTCTGCATTTCTGTATATGCATACTCAGAGCTGCCATGTGAATGAACATAGATACGGAAATGAAACAACCTATTGGGGTCAGCAGCAACTAAGCCATCAATTGAGCAAGGCGAATTGTACTGTTGAATACGAGGTTTTACTCTCCAATATATAAGACCAGCTGAAGACTTTAAGACATTGATGCCTACTCGCAGCATATACAGTTAGTTAGTAGTGTAAGCTGCTGGAACATTGTGCAGATGTGAGATTGATGGAGCACATTGCCATACAGCAAAATGTACACATTTTGACTGAAGACTGCTGCCCAGAAAGGCAAGCTGCCTGGTTGTTTGACTGCACTAATTGGAACACAAGGCAAGGCAGGGATGGTACAAGTACACAGGTAGGCTTTAGATGAGCGAATGTTAAAGATTAGATTAGATTCCCTACAGTGTGGAAACAGGCCCTTTGGCCCAACAAGTTCATACTGACCCTCCAAAAGGTAGCCCACCCAGTCCCATTTTCCTCTAACACTATGGGCAATTTAGCACGGCCAATTCACCTGACCTGCACATCTTTGGACTGTGGGAGGAAACGGGAGCACCCGAAGGAAACCCACGCAGACACAGGGAGAATGTGCAAACTCCACAGAGATAGTCACCCAATGCTGGAATTGAACCTGGGACCTTGATGCTGTGAGGCAGCAGTGCTGACCACTGAGCCACCAAAGCGAGCAAGTGAGCAGCCCTGAGGAGCAGCTTGGTCCAAATCTTCAGCTGGGTGCAAAGTATCCTTGCTGCAGCCTTTCAATTCTATTTGCCAGAGCGCCATGTCATGCTATCCTACACTTCCAGAGACTCCGGCCAGTGTGTTGGACAGATGCCATGATAGTCATGAGGGTTTTGCAAATGCTGGATGCTGAAGTCTATGGAGGAAGAGGGCATGATGCCATTGCTTGTGGATTGTGTCCTTTGGAAATATGTAACATGGAGATCCTGAGGGAAAAATAGTGAGCAGAATTTGCCAGGTACCCTGCTTGATTTCCATGTCGAATTTTCTCAACACCCAGCTTGTTGGTAAGATAGAAAGCTGAATATTAATGAGGCGAGTTGTGCTTTTCAGGTGTTGAACAAGCACTAAGCTCCTTTTAATTGGCAACTGACCACTGCCAAGGGAGAAACTCACCACAACACCTACCAAAAGCAAAAGGTGGAGTGATACATTCTCGATGTTGCATTAGGTCTCGCTCGACTTTTCATCCAATTACATTACAAATTTCGACTTAGTCTATGTCACTTAAATTCTAAGATTCCATCAATAAGGTATATTTTCCTTAATCTTTCTTCAAAGGTCAATTGTATCATAAATCAAGCTAGTTAATCTTCATTGCATTCTCTGTATAAAAAGAAGTAGATGCAGGGAAATGTCAGCATCTGCGAGTTCTCCAGCAAGCCACGCATCATCCTGACTTGAATTTATATAACCATTTCTTCATTGTCGGACAAAATCCTGGCATTCCTTCTCTACCGATATCTACTTACAGTACATAGACTCCAGCAGTTCAAGAATGCAACTCACCACCACCTTCTCTTGAGAAACTAGGAATAGGCAATAAATACTGGCTCAGCCAGCAATGTCCATGGCTCATGAATGAATGAGCAAAGAATGTTCTATCTTGGAGAAGGAGTTCACATAAATAAGTGACACCCAACTCTGCCTCACTGCCACTCTGCCAATGCCTCCAATATCTATGTTTTATTATGCTGCTTGGCCAAAACAGCCAGTACTGGATGAGCATAAATTTCCTCAATTAAGTCTTAGGGAGATTTGGCCTTGCGTGAACTTTGTTTCCTAGCGTCTGTCTCTTGATCATGGCCAATGTCTAAACTAAAAGGTTTCCAACCTGGACATTGACTTTTCCAAAACATCTGCTGATGTCCACCTTTGTGACATTAATCCTCTTCATCCTGTCCCAGCTCCTCAACAGATCTCTACCTTTCTTATCTCTAGATGTAGGTATTCCAATGCCTTCCTTGTCAACCTCCCACCTTGAACACTCCACAAACGGTAAGTTACACAAATCGCTGCTGCTCATATTTTAAATTATACCAAGTCCCAGTGACACATCATCTATGTGCTTGCTAATCTTTGTTGACTACTAGTCTAAATATCTCAATATTCAAATTCTCATCCATTTTTTTCAAATCCATGTCTGGCTTTGACCCCTTGTTTTGGTATAATCACCACCAACTCTACAACTCTCTGAGATCTCAGCTCTCCTCAAATGTCAGAGTCTTGCATATCTTTGATTCGCTTCATTCTTTCATTAACTGTACCCATAGCTGTCATAGTCCTAGGCTTTGGAATTTCTCCCTAAGTCTGCCTGCTTCACTATTTGTACTTACTTCTTTCAGGCATGTCTTAACACCTACCTCCACCTCCTTATCCGGCTTGATTTCAAATTTAGTTTGACATTGCACCTTGGAATGTTTTTGCTTTGGCAAAAGTGTTATATAAGTTGCTGTCCTTGTCTTTTAACATCCTTACAGATAGATTTTCACTTATTCATTTATCTCATTGCTGTTAATGGGACACAAGCTGTCTGATGTGTTTCCCTGCAATATAATGATGGTTACATCTCAGGAGTACTTTATTGGCTATAAAGTGCTTTGGGGTATCCTGAGATATGAAAGCTGTCATAAAAACATAACTTCTTTCTTTTTATCTTACACCAGCATTTTTACACATTCATTAACAGTTGAAGAATAACAGGACATATTTTAGGATCTAAACTAGTTAAAAGACAGCTCGAAAAGGTTTCAAAAAGGGAACTTGGAAGGAATAGAAGGCTCAGACATGAAGAACATAAAGGCACAAGAAATAGAAGCAGTCAAAGGTACTATGGCCTGTTGAGTCTCTTGTGCCATTCTATATCATTGTGGCTGATCTTTGGTTTCAACTCCACATTCCCACCCTCTCCCTATATCCCTTGATTATCTGACATCGACCCTTTAGCCAGTGACTATACTTCACATTCTTGACTCCCCTATCATTTTGTTTAATGTATACATGTGCCTAATATCATCAAAGACAGATCGACCCAGATATGTCCAACCTGGAGCTGTTTCCAATTGTCCTCAGATCCAGCCAAGAAGCTGTCAGACAGTTGTGTGCTGGAAGTTACAGCTCAGAACAGCATTGTAAATAGGTATTGATCAGAAATTTGATGGAACTATATTCAATGCTGAATTGTTTCGTTTAAATTGTGACTTTCTGTTGGTAAATTACAGCAAGTCTTTGAGTCCAAAAAGACCATTAAGATGAAAGTTCAAAATCACACAACACCAGGTTATAGACCAACAGCGCTGCTCCTTCATCAGGTGGTTGTGGAGTACACGATTGTAAGACACAGAATTCATAGCAAAGGTTTACAGTGTGTAAACAACAGCACTCCGAAAGCTAGTGCCTCCAATTAAACCTGTTGGACTATAAACTGGTGTTGTGTGATTGTTAGCATTAAGAGGAAAAATGGCATGGATTTTATCAGTTTACCTTTTTTTTAATTTATGGTGTTGTTGATAATAGATACTGTAGTCCTCCCCAGCATCACCACAACCAACTCACTGAGATTTGTGGATAGGAAAAAAAATTGTGAATGTTGGAACATGTGTATCTTCATGCCATGTTTTGAACTATATGATTGAGCAGAAACTTGGCATGGAGGGATATCAGAATGAGAGAATGTATCAGAATGAGAATTTTTTAAAAAGATGCTGAATAGGAAACAGGAGATCCAGTGCTGAGAGCTGGCAGTGTGAAATTAAAGGATTTTATATCTTCCTTGCTTAAACAGAGCTGTGGCAATGTTCTTCTACATTTCTTCTCTTTCATGTTCTTTAAGGATTTGCATTCTTCTTTGTAAAATTACTGTTTTAACCATTTTACAACGAAACCACAAAGTGCAAATTGTCATGATTTTCACATCAGCCACAATCTTGTTAAATGGCACAGCAGGCTTCAGGAGCCAACTGGCCTACTCCTGCTCTTAATCATTTTGATCTTCCATTCTCGTTTGCTCCTGGAGTCTGAAAAACCAAGACATAAAAGAGAAGACAGAAGCAATCTAAATCAAAAGAAGTGCTGGGAAATCTCTTGAAATTAAACACTGAGATGTCTTCAAGGCATGACAGCCTGACTGCTTAGATCTTAAAAATAGTGACTGTACAGATAGTAGATCTACTTATTATCTTTCAAAATTCCTTAGATTCTAGAAATATCCAAGCAATTGTAAAATCTCAGATATAATACCTCTACTCAAGAAAGAAATGAGGCAAAAAGCAGTAAACAAGCAAGCCTAACATCTGTCAGAGAAAAGTGTTGGAGTGCATCATTAAGAAGGTAATACTTGAATATTTAGAGAAAGGGTAATGGAATCAGGCAAAGTCAATATGGTTTTGTGAAAGGAAAATCATATTTGACGAATGCATTAGAGTTTTTTAAGAAAGTGACAAGAAAGGTCAATGAAAGGGAAACTATGGATGTGGTGTACTCAGATTTCCAAAAAAAAAGAAAAGGTGCTACACCAAAAGTTACTACACACAGTAACACTTCATGGTTTAACATTGATGGAAGATTGGTTAGATTACACAAGCAGAGAGTGGGGTAAATGTGTCATTTTTGGGTTAGCAAGCTGTTCCTAGTGTTTTGATGAAGGGGTCAATTATTCACAAGATCGATCAGTGTCTTGGATCAAGGCATTAAATGCACTGCAGCTGAATTTGCTTATGATGCCCAGGTATGTAGGAAAATAAGTTATCAAGAGGACCTTAAAAGTTTGTGAAGGGAATTGGATGAGTTATGTACATGGGTAAAATTTGGCATATTGAATATAATGAGGGAAAATGTAACCTTGTCCACTCTATTGGGGAGAATAAAAGAAAAAAAAAGTACATTATTTAAATTATAAGACACTTCAGAATTTAGGGTATTATCTGGCTGTCCTGATACAAAGATCATAAGAACTTGGTAAACAGGAGAATCAGCTGGCTAGGAAGCAAATGGAATTTTGCTCTTTATTGAAAGAGGAATGGCCATGATAGTGGTAAACTGTGGACCATCAATTTTTGATTTCCATCATCTGATTTTATAACGGATCCTTCATGGACTAAAATTTGGTAAAAGCACTTAGATTTAAGTGTTCCTTGGGGTGGTGTTTGTGTCCTCAATAGTCAAAACAGATGTAAAAATTTTTTTGGTACTTTCTCCTTCTGTAGAGTCTCATCATTTTTTCCATAGCCTCACCACACTGATTTTTACTTAAATGCCAGTTGAAGCGTACCTCTTTTTTATATTTCTAGGTGAAAACACTAATTTTCCCCTTCTTATTGGACTTCTTCATTATTCTTTGCTGATTTCTAAACAATGTTTAATCTTCCGACCTACTGCTAATCTTCAAAGTGCTGTATGTTTCTTCTTTCGATTTGTTTTGTATCAGTATTTACTGTGGAAAAGGATTGGAAGATATAGACTGTAGGGAAATAGATGGTGACGTCTTGCAAAATGTCCAGATTACAAAAGAGGAAGTGCTGGATGTATTAAAATGGGTAAAGGTGGATAAATCCCCAGGTCCTGATCTGTGGGAAGCTAGAGAAGTGATTGCTGGCTCTCTTGCTGAAATATTAGTATCATTGATAGTCACATGTGAGGTGCCAGAAGACTGGAGGTTACCCAAAGTGGTTCCACTGTTTAAGAAGGTTGGTAAGGACTAGCCAGGGAACTATAGACCAGTGAGCCTGACCTCGGTGGTGGGCAAGTTTGTGGAGGAAATCTTGAGGGAGAGGATGTACATGTATTTGGAAAGGCAAGGACTGATTAGGAATAGTCAAAATGGCTTTGTGCGTGGGAAATCATGTCTCACAAACTTGATTGAGTTTTTGAAGAAGTAACAAAGAGGATTCATGAGGGCAGAGTGGTAGATGTGATCGATATGGACTTCAGTAAGGCATTCGACAAGGT
>NC_057712.1:83774885-83818745 GCF_004010195.1 Chiloscyllium plagiosum | reverse complement strand
TTGAAAGGGTTCAGAAAAGATTTACAAGGATATTGTCATGGTTGGAGCATTTGAGCTACAGGGAGAAGCTGAACAGGCTGGGGCTGTTTTCCCTGGAGCATTGGATGCTGAGGGGTGACCATATAGTGATTTACAAAATTATGAGGGGCATGGATAGGGTAAATAGGCAAAGTCTTTTCCCTGGGTTCGGGAAAGAACTAGAGGGCATAGGTTTAAGGTGAGAGGGGAAAGATATAAAAGAGACCTAAGGGGCAACTTTTTTACACAGAGGGTGATACGGTATGGAATGAGCTGCCAGAGGAAGTGGTGCTGGCTGGTACAATTGCAACATTTAAGAGGCATTTGGATGGGTATATGAATAGGAAGGGTTTGGAGGGATATGGGCAGGGTGCTGGCAGGTGGCACTAGATTGGGTTGGGATACCTGGTCAGCATGGACTGAAGGGTCTGTTTCCATGCTGTACATCTCTATGACTCTATGATTCTATCCTTAACTTCTTTAGTTAGTCATGGATAGTGCACCCTTTGCTCAAAATCTTTGTTCTCAATGGAATGTATTTTTGCCGAGAATTATTAATAGCTCTTTAAATGTCCACTACTGTTTCCCTGCTGCCCTACCTTTTAACAGTTTCTTGCTCATTTTTGCCAAATTTGTCTTCATACCCTTGTTATGCTTTTCTTTAAATTTAAGATATTTAAAGTTTGGATTTCAAACAAGTACCAAATGAATGTTATGTTACTTTTGTGAAAGTTTTAAAAATCAAGGTAAGAGAGTCCTTTTTTGAACAGTGACCTCATTCAGTAATAGTCAGACAACAGGTAATTGGAAAACTCCTGGCGTGAAAATGCGACATGGTAAATAATGGAGTTTATGACAGAGGATGGAAGTATTGAAGGCATTAGTTTGCTTTTGGTTTAAAACAATTAGGATTGTTTTTAGCTTTGAAAAACACATATTCACAACTTTTAGCGTAGTTTTAGCGGAGACCTGACTGATGTCAGAAACAAATGTAATTTCTCTCTTAAGAAGAACATTAGGACAGTGCAGAAAAGCTCAGTTCATATTCCAATAAGAACAAAGATTTTGTGCAAAAATCCATGACTAACTAAGGAATTTAAGAATAGAACCAAATTGAAAGATTAGCAGCAATTGAAAAACTTAAACATAGTTTAGAAATCAGCAATAGTTCTTTACAAATTGTGTACAGGTCGACAGGGTGGTAAAGAAGGTGTTTGGTGCACTTGCCTGCATTGCTGAGACCACTGAGTGTAGGATTTGGGATGTCATATTGCGGTTGTGTAGGATGTTGTTGAGGCCATATTTGGAGTACTGTGTGCAGTTCTGGTTGGCTGCTATAGGAAGAATACTATAACATTGGAGAGGGTGTAGGGAATATTTACAAGGAGATTACCAGGACTGGAGGGTTTGAGTTTTAAGGAGAGGCTGGATAGGCTGGGACTTTTCTCACTGGAGCATAGGAGGTTGAGGTTAACAGACGTTTATAAAATCATGAGAGGCATAGATGAACAGCAAAGGTCTTTTCCCAAGAGTAGGGCAAAATTGGAGGGCATATATTTAAGGTGAGAGGAGAAAGATTTAAAAGGGACCTGAGGCACACACAGAGGGTGGTTCATATGTGGAATGAACTGTCAGAGGAAGTGGTAGATGCAGGTACAGTTCAACATTTGAAATACATTTGTACAGATGCATGAATCAAAAAGATTTAGAGGGATGTGGGCTAAACACAGGCGAATGGGACAAGTTTAGTTTGGGAAATTTGGTCAGCTCTAGATATATTTGAATAGAAATCTGAAGATTAGTATGAAGACTGAGGAAGTGTAAGATTTCAGTTTTATGAGCATTCATGTAAGAAGACTACATGGTTCATAGGACAGAACTCAGGAGGATAGTTAATTCAAACTTAAAGATTTATATAGAAGGACAAGTTCTCTAGATTTGAATTGCTATAAAGTCATGATTTTGAGGAACAGATAAGACTTGTTATTTAAGATTCATATTTTAAATTCCATAGTTACATAGCTTGCTTTTGTTTTGCATTATGCAATAACCTTCGGTATTATTGTTATAGAAAATCTGTAGCCTTCTGTGTCAGTGTTTCAGTGAATGGTTACATTGTGACATAAATAAGCCAGATTTCATTCTCGGATTTGAATTGTCCGCTAGTAACATCAGATGAGATCATAATAATGTGAAATTCTATCAAGTTTTGATTACTGTTGTCTTGAGATTCCTGTACCATGAGGTCATTAATTAATGATTTCTGTGTCTAAAATCGCTTGCTCTCAGTTTGACACTAGACTGTTTGCTCTAAAAAGTTATACAAAATACACTTTGTGATCTCGTCTGCCAGCAACCTGATTCTTAACAGTGTATTCTTGGGATGGAGGTATAGCTCGCGAGGCCAGTCTGTATTAAGGCCCATCCTTAACTGCCCAGATCCAATTGCAGTGGATCTGAAGTCACATGTAGGTCTGGCTAAGTTGGAGTGGCAAATTTCCTTTCCTGACGACATTAGTGAACCAGATGGGTTTTCAATAATAATTGGCAGAGGTTGCCATTAAAATGGTTTCCATTAAAGCCAGTTTTTAATCTTCTCTATTCCAGACTTCAGATTTCCCCATCTGCCATGATACAGTTCAAACCTATGTCCCCAGCACATTAACTTGGGATTCTGGATTACCAACCTAATGACATTACCACTATACCACCACCTCCCCACATTTATACAATATATATGAATGTTAAAATCACCCATAATTATTGCAGTCCAAGGCAGAGAGTCTTGGCAGAGAAGTCAAGGCGAATTGGAGTTCCTTACAAGTAAGACAAAGTTGTAATGAGATTTAATGATTCATATTACCATTAACATCTGAATGGGATATGTTTTGACCACATTAGATATTGAAAGTGTAATTTATGGAGTGATTGACCACAGTGTGTCTGTTAATTTATACTTACCTCCATTAATATTGAATGTTGGAGCCTTAGTTACAAATGAAGCATATCTGGTTTGCATCATCATCTTATCTGTCCAGTATACCTATTTAGTCATTCTTGCTTATGCACTTTTTGTTCAAGTTTGTGCAGTAGATTCTTTTTCTTTGCAGTTCAATTGAATTCTGGAGTCCTGCCACTTGCTTTCTAACCCTCAGTTCATGCATGCATCCTATTCTTTCAAAGGTTATGGTTTGTCAAGCCAGATTATAAGAATGATCCATTTGTCCAATATCATCATAACTGGGATCGTAACAATCTGAACACCACTCAATGCACTTCTCAAACTTACCTTTTCCAGTGAGAACATCTCCAAATCTCCATTTCCCATGACAATTCCTGCAAATCTCATTTCATTATCCATTCAATTATTATTGTTATTCACCATGAGACATTGGAAGACTTCTTAATGCATACCAGTAATTGGTTTACTTGTTGCATAACTTCATATTGAAAGTATTTGCTGTTGCAAATATTTTTGTTCCCTCACTAACTGAAGGCATCGTGTCATATATCTAGATGTCTACCCTTTGCAGTATTGATTGAAAGAGTTGAAGGACTTCAAATCACCATTGATTTGATTTATTATTGTCACATGTACCTAAGAACAGTGAAAAGTTTTGTTCTGCATGAAGTACAGGCTGACATGCAAAGATAACATGCAAAGATCATAGGGTGATTGAACAGAGCAAGGAATACAAAGTTATGGCTACAAAGAAGGTGTTCAAAAAGCAAGATTAGTATTAGATTTGAAATTTGAGAGGTCCATTCAGAAATCTAATAACAGCAGGAAAGAAGCTGTTTTTGAACCTGTTGGTACACGTGTTTAAGATTTGTATCTTCTGCCTGATGGAAGAGGTTGGGATGGGAGGGGCTTTGATGATGTTGGCTGCCTTTCCGAGGCATGGAGATGTGAAGATGGAGTCAATGGATGGAAGATTGGCTTGTGTGATGGTCTGGGTGTGTTCATAACTCTCTGCAGTTTCTTATGGTTCTGGACAGACCAGTTATTCTACCAAGCTATGATGCATCCAAATAGCATGCTTTCAATGGTGCAGCTATAAAAGTTGGTGAGGATCCTTATGGACATGCTAAATTTCCTTAGCCCTCAGAGGAAGAAGAGGCATTGTTCTACCTTCTTGATCATTACATCAATGTGAGTGGTCCAGAATAAATTATTAGTGATTGTCACTCCGAGGAACTTGACACTCTTGACCATCTCTACCTCAGCACCATTGATGTAGATAGGGGCAAGCCCTTCTGCTTGCTTCTTAAAGTCAATGATCTGCTCTTTAACTTTGATGACTTTGAAGGAGAAGTTGTTATCTTTGCATCACGTCACAGTGCACTCCTTTTGTTTTCCCGTATTCAGTCTCCTCATTGTTTGATACCAAGCCTATGATGGTTAAAGTACAAAAAAAAGTTAGCATAATTTTAACTCTGTTGAAATACTGAAAAAGATAATGTATTATTTAACCCCAAATCATCAACACTTCCAATATCACCAGCATTCCACAAACATACCCTTTGGCAAAAATGCAAGTCAGCAAAACAGTTATGGTTCTCATATGCTGTCTCTTTCCAGTCCAGAAGAAAGAGATAATCTGCCCCTTTGGATTTTTAAGAGGAGGCCTCACTGCCTATGACTTCACTTGAGCAGACAGGAACTCCAGGTTTTAGCTTAGCAGCCAGCAGAAAACCTTCTCACTAACTGAAAGCAAAACTCAAAACCTTCCTGGGTCTGTATAAGCCCTGACTGCCCACTCAGGGTTCGTAGAAAAAAAACACACCCAAGGAGAAGTCAAAGCTGTTTACTAATGGCCCGTCTGAAGGAGATATTCTGGAACCACTGTAGCAATACCTCTCTGCAAGAGAAGTGGGACAGCGTACATCTCCCTTAAAGGCATAGCACCATCACAATTCTCTTTCCTGTTATTGTTCTATTAAAAACTCCAATGCTTCCTATGGATATCCATTAATCGCAATGTGCTAAAATATCTGCTGATACACTTGGCATAACTAAAGTGAAGGTCTGGTAAAATGAAAGATTCTCAGTAGGCAGTGAGGTAGTTGAATTTCCAGGAGGTTGAGTTGCAGGTGAATTTGAAATTGGAAAAGGTTGATGAGAACCCTTCAACCGTTCTCAAGGTATTTCTGTATATTATCTTGGCTGCCTATGTGATTTGCAATTAGTTTAATGACTTTCAGAGAAATGTTCTGTCTGCTATTTTCTTTTAAAACATTTAACCAAAAATCATTTAATTGCCCTGTAACTTCCAGAAGGTTAAAATTCTTTTTTTTTCCCAAAGGCATATATTCTTTTGATTCTAATCATCCCATGTTGTCATTTGGCAACTTTAGAGTTTGGGACAACAAGTGTCTTTGTTATTGATTGACCCATTTAAGTTTAAATTTGTCATTTTGTGTTTCTTTCAGGAAAGGCATCCATACAACGTCAACTGTGTGTGTCCATTTTCTTCTGTCTGAACGCAGGGGTGTAACTTTAATCTGCAAAAGAATTCAGATGACTCAAATGCAACCTTTTGTTCGATTACCCTTTTGTTCTCATGGAACAAGAGCATTCAACAGTTTACATTAGTTCATATATTCCAGTTCTGAATTCTCTGTTCCCACTGAGAAGCATGTCTCATGAAGAAGGTGCACATGTTTTCCAGGCACTGATCATAACAAAAGTGAGAACTCATAAAATGATAGCAATAACTGCAGGCCTAGCTAATTATGTCCAGATAGGATGAATGAGTTAAACCAAATTGGTTTCTTAGTAAATTTAGTAACAGACATAAATCCCCAGTCAGGACTAGGAAAAATAGGCAACTGACTAAGGTGACTGAAATAAATCCTCAAAGGCCAGTACCCTGTCACCAAGTCACCCTTTATTTACACGAGCACAGTACATGACACTGATCCAGCTCACTCACAGCCAGCTCCTAGAGTAAGCAGAACCCCTGATGCTCCTGTTTATATCTGTCAGTCAGGGCTCCTTGATTGGAGCAAGTTAACAGCCCCAATCTGGGAACTCATAATCAATTAAATCTACGTGGCTGACCTCATTATAATCACTACATACCTCCCATTCTAAGTCTGGGACAAAGGTCTAATCTTTTACCTGTATCTTCTCCTGAGGGAGTTTATGCACCAGGTCCTGTTCCTACAACTCTCCCTCCGATATTGGTGGTGTGTACTGGACAATAGCCCACATTTCTCGCTCGGAGCATCTTGGCCAAAACTCATCTTCATCAGGTGGTAACAGCACTGAGGCTGCGACATCTGCTGTGTCCATTTCGTCCTCAGAGGTTTCTTCAATATGAGGCAGAGGGGGAGAACCCATGGATTCTGACTGCCTTACTGAATGTTCTGAGGGAGTCAAAAAGTATGATGCTGGAAAAGCACAGCCAGTCAAGCAGCATCTGAGGAGTAGGAGAGTTTACATTTCGAGCAAGGTTCTTCATCAGAAATATGGGGTTGGGCTTGAGTTGGAGAGTTGGATCTGGGATAAGGTTGGGGGAAGGGAGATGAGAAAACTTGTGAAATCGACAATGATTCCGTGTGTTGGAGGGTCCCAAGGTGAAGATGAGGTGTTCTTCCTCCAGTCATTGGGTGGCTAGAATTTGGTGATGGAGGATGGCTCAGGACTTGTATGTCCTTGGTGGAGTGGGAAGGGAGTTGGAGTGATTGGCCATGGGACGGTGGGGTTTTTTAATACATGGGTTCGAGAGATTTTCTCTGAAACATTCCATAAGTTGGCATCCTGTTTCCCCAATGTAGAGGAGACCACATCAAGAGCAATTGACACTGTAGATGAGAGGTCGGGTATATTTTGCTCCTGCCCTATTTGTGAGATTGTAGTTATCATGTGGTCCACATACTTATTCATGACTGCCTATCCTACTGAACTTTGTATGTCAAGGGACCTGGTATTGTGTTGACCTTGCCCTTTACCCACGCAGGGTGGTTCTCATGGTTTCGACACCAAACCTTGTCCCTAAAGCAAACTGTCTGTCTCACTTAGAGGAGCCTTGTGTCTGGAATTGGTGTTCCAAGGGCCATTTCACCTCCCCCATCTGTGGGTCCGGAAGGATCAGATTTAACCTGGTGTGGAGTCTTCCCTCTGTTATCAACTCTCCTGGAGTTGTCTCTGTATTTGTGTGAGGAATGGTCCTATAATCAAACAGGAACCCAGACTCTTTGGTATCGAGTGATGCTTTAGGCTGTTTCTTTAACCTTACCTTCAAATTTGAATTGCTCTTTCTGCTAGACCATTGACGATGGATGGAACAGAGCTGTCATTATATACCATTCTATGCTGAATGCCATTCGATTTAGGAAATACTCAAACTCCCTGCTGGTAAATGATGGACTCTTGTTGTGACCAACACCTTCAGGATTCCATGCAGTGCAAAATATGTGTGCAGCTTTTCTATTGTCGCCACTGTGTTTCATGAATGAAATTTATGCATGCCCTAACATTTTGAATGGGTGACCACAATTACTAAATCAGGTTATGGTCCAACAGGTTTATTTGAAGTTTTCAGAGTGCTGCTCCTTCAACAGGTGACCTGACATCACTTCACCTGACAAAGGAGTAGTGCTTTCGAAAGCTTGTGATTTCAAATAATACTGTTGGACCATAACCTGTTGTCGTGTGATGTCTGAGCTTGTCCACCTGAGTCCAACACTCACACTTTCACATCACAATGGCTGAAGACCTACAGCCCATGAAAGGACCACCATTGTCAATGTGTAACCGAGTGCAGCACTTACCCATCCATTCCCACAAATGCATCTATGTCTGCACCCAAACCTGGCCACCAGGCATAACTTCTCACCAACATCTTCTTTTTGGAAATCCCTGGATGACCCTGGTAGAATTCAGCCAGTATCTGGCAACGACCTTTACTCGGGATAATCACTCTTGTTCCCCATAATAATATGCCAGCCTTTAAGGTGCTCTGGACTCATTGGGTTCAGAAAGGTTTCTATTCTGATTGTGATGGCACTTTTGTTACCCTGTGTCCTCCAGCTGTTTTAGTTTTGCCAGGTCAGGATCATTTTGTGTGCACAGTCTGATATTGTCAGCAGAGTGTCCAGAAAGTTTGAAACCAGAACAAACTTTTCCCCGTGATGGCACCACTTGTGGTGTATCTGCCAGTGGGAGGCAGCTCAAAGCATTCACATTTGCCACTTAACCTCCTGGACAGTATTCCAACTTGTAATTGTATTCACTCAGAATAAGAACCCACCATTGAATTTACCTGAAGCTGTGGCTGGCAAGGCCTTGTCTTTTTAAGGAGCCCTAGCAAGGATTTGTAGTCTGATATTATGACAAATTTATGTCCATAACTATATTGGGGTAACTATCTCACACCAAAGATGACAGGCAAACCTTCCTTCTCTTTTTGGGTGTATCTTTGTTTGACATCAGCCAAAGTCTGTAAAGCATATGTTATCAGGCATTCTTCTCCACTGGACCACTGGTGAGCCAACACTACCCTAATACCATACGAGGAAGCATCGCATGTCAGCACCACATCTCGTTTGGGATTGTGGTAAGTCAACATCTTAGGCGACAATAGCTGCTTCTTCACTTCCCTAAAAGAACATTATGCCTACAAGACCATTTCCAAGGCTGACGCTTTATCAATAGCAACTGTAAGGGTTGCTATGGAGGCCAGGTCACATATGAACTTTCCATAATAATTCACCAATCCAAGGAAAGATCTATTCTTCAGTACAGAAGTGGGAGCCAGGGCAGCTTTGATCATCCTTACTTTACCTTCCAATGGATGCAATCTGGTCTTGTTGACTCTATAGCCCACCTAGGTTACTTGAGGGGCCTGAAATACATACTTTTCCCTCCGAAGGCATACCCCTGCCCTTGAGAAACATGTATGCACTATGTCCAAGTTCTCAAAATGCACTTTATTGGTCTTACTGTTTATTAGCACCCCAAAAGTCAGCATTGTTTGTTGGTGCAAACCCTTATGGCATTTAATTGTAGAATAATTTTAGGAATCCTCATGTAATCATCAGATTGTTGAATTTTAATTTGAAATCCCTAAATTCACAGAGGTTCTACCAGAATGGAAAATAATGAATGTAACTCCTTTATGAAAAAGCGAGGGAGACAGTAAGCAGGAAAATACAGGCCACTTAGTTTAACATCTGTAATAGGGAAGATGTTAGAAACTATTGTTAAAGACACTATAGTGGGATATTTCGAAAAGTGCAATGTAATTAGGTAGAATCAACATGGTAGTGGAATTCTTTGAGGAAATAACAAATACTATGGATAAGAGAAACCTGGTATAGTTCAAGTTAGAGAGTCATAAATTCCTAGTTACTCATGACACCTAGGGATGTAGAGACCAATGAAATATGGTGCTAACATAAATCACAGGCCATGATGTAAAATGGTAGAGCAGGATCAGAGCTGCACGTCCTGCTCTCACGCTCCTATGACAATTCTTTGACAGTTTTGGAAGTTCCAATGGGTTTATGCACTTATTAGGAACATTATTTTCTACTTTTTGCAATCACAGAGGGTACCTGACTTTCATTTTCATTGTAAGAGGCTTCATAAAATGTTGGCCCTGCACAGACTCTGTCACTTCAGCATGAATTAAAGTAATAGATAATGTTTCTGAGATTAATTTGTTCACAAAATCACAGAGGGAGGTCAGTTGACCCACTATGCTTGCACTGGTACTGCAGACATACATCATCCCCTAGTTCCAGTCTCCTGCCTTTTTCTCATACCCTCACACATTATTTCTATCCACATAAACATTTGATGCCCTCTGGAATGCTTCAATTGAATCTGCCTCCACCACATTTCCAGGAAATGCATTCCATTCGCTAACAACTTACTAGGTGAAAAATGTTTTGCAAACATCACCCTTGCTTCTTTTGCAAATCTCTTTAAATCCCTGCCCTCTTATTCTTTTGTCTTTTATAAATGGAAAGAATTTTGCTCTATCTACTCTACCAAGCCCCCTCATTATTTTGAAAACTTATACCTGTTACACTTCTCTGCAAAGAGAATAGTCCAAATATTTTTAATCTATCTCATAATTGGAAGTTCCTAATCCCTGGAACCATTCTTGTTAATCTCTTCTGCACTGTCTTCAATGTCTTCATGTCCTCCCAGTAACATGGTGCCCAGAACTATCCACAATACTCCAGCAGGAGGTCTAACATGTGTCTTATACAAGTTCAGCATCACCTGAACTGGTCCTCACTCTCAACAATTTCTTCTTCAAATCCTTCCACTTTATTCAGACCAAAGTGGTAGCCATGGACACCCACATGGGCCCCAGCTATGCCTACCTCTTTGTCTGGTACGTGGAACAGTCCATCTTCCACAGCTCTACTGGCACTATTCCCCACCTTTTCCTCCGCTATATTGATAACTATATTCACACCACCTCGTGCTCCCATGAGGAGGTTGAACTGTCCATCAACTTTATGGACACCTTCCACCCTGACCTCAAGTTCACCTGGACCATTCGGACACTTCCCTCCCCTTCCTGGACTTCTCCATCTCCATTTCCAGTGACCAGCTCAACAGGAACATCTACTTCAAACCCACCGGCTCCCACAACTACCTAGATTATACCTCCTCCCAACACCATCTCCTGTAAAAATGCTATCCCTTACTCCCAATTCCTCCGTCTCTGTTTCATCATCTCCCAGGAGGACAAATTCCACTCCAGAACATCCCAGATGGCCTTCTTCTTCAAGGACTGCAATCTCCCCTCCCATATGTTCAACAATGCCCTTTAGCACATCTCCTCCACTTCCCACATCTCTGCCCTTGAACCCCACCACTCCAATCACACAAGGACAGAAACCCCTGCTGCTCACCTTCCACTCCCTCCAACTTCTAGATATAGCACATCATCTTCCACCATTTCCACCACCTACAAACAGACTCGACCACCAGAGATTTATTTACCTCCCTATCCCTATCTGCGATCCACAGAGATCATTCCCTCTGTGATTTCTTTGTTAGGTCCATGCCCCCCACCAACCCACTCTCCACTGCTGGCACCTTCACTTGCCACCGCAAGAGGTATAAAACCTGCACCCACAACTCCTCCCTTACCTCTATCCAAGGCCCCAAAGGATCCTTCCACATCTGACAGAGATTTTCCTGCACCTCCACATACATCATCTACTGAGTCCGTTGCTCTCGATGTGGTCTCCTCTACATTGGGGAGATAGGACACCAACTTGTGGAACGTTTCAGAGAACATCTCTGGAGCACGTGCACTAAACAAGCCCACCACTCTGTGGCTGAACACTTCTACTCCCTCCCCCACTCCACCAAGGACATGCAAGTCCTGTTTCTCCTCCACCACCAAATTCTAGCTACCTGACGCCTAGTGGAAGAACACCTCATCTTCCTCCTTTGGACCCTCCAACTATACGGAATCAATGTCGATTTTGCCAGTTTCCTCATCTCCCCTCCCCCCACCTTATCCCAGGTCCATCCCTCCAACTTGGTACCGCCCTCTTGCACTGTCCTACCTGTCCATCTTCCTTCCCTCCTATCCGGTCCACCCTCTACTCAGACGTATTATCATCAAACCCCACCTTCATCTACCTATCACATTCCCAGCTACCTTACCCACAGCCCCACCCCCTCCTATTTATTTCTAAACCCCTTGGGCCTCCCCACATTCCTGATGAAGAGCTTATGCTTGAAACGCCGACTCTCCTGTTCTTCAAATGCTGCTTGACCGGCAGTGCTTTTCCAGCACCACACTTTTTGACTCCCATCTTGTATTCTATGCCCCTGTCAGTAAAGTCCAGCATTCTGTATGCTTTATTTACTGTTTGCTCTATTTGCCACTTTCAGCCTTCTCTGCACATATACATATACGGAGATCCCTCTGATCCTGCACACTCTTTGGAATTGTGCCCCTAAATTTTTTATTGTCTTTTGATCCTTATCCAACCAAAATGCATCATCTCACATTTCTCTGAAAGAACCTCATCAACTGATCATCCAACTCAACACCCTGTTCCATCTTTCTCACTGTACCCTTCGATCTCTTTAGCCGGAATAACTATGTCTAACTCCTTCTTGAAAACACTCAGTGATTTGGCTTCAACAACTTTCAAATGGCAAAGAATTCCACAGGCTCACAACTCTCTGGCTGAAATAATTTTTCCACATCTCAGTCCTACCCCATATCCTTAAACTGTGATCCCTGGTTTTGGACTCCCAGATCATTGGAAACATCCGTCCCTATTTAATCCTGTTAGAATTTTATAGGTTTCTCTGAGATCACCCCTCATTCTTCAAAACCTCAGTGGATACGGGTGGCACGGTAAATGGGTGGCATAGTGGTTAGCACTGCTGCCTCACAGCGCCAGAGACCTGGGTTCAATTCCTGCCTCAGGAGACTGTCTGTGTGGTGTTTGCACATTCACCCCGTGTCTGCGTGGGTTTCCTCTGGGTGCTCTGGTTTTCTCCCTCAGTCCAAAAATGTGCAGGTCAGGTGAATTGGCCATGCTAAATTGCCCATAGTGTTGGGTGAAGGGGTAAATGTATGGGAATGGGTCTGGGTGGGTTGCACTTCACGGGTCGGTGTGGACTTTTTGGGCCGAAGGGCCTGTTTCCACACTGTAAGTAATCTAACTAATCCAATTTTTCTTTATATGTCAGGCCTGTCATCCCAGGAATATGTTTGATAAGCTATTGCTGCACTCCCTTCATAACAAGAGCACCCTTCCTCAGGTAAAGAGACCAAGCTGCATGTAATATTCAGATAAGGCTTGGTACAATTTCAGCAAAACATCTGTGCTTTTCTACTCAAATCTGCTCGCTACAAAAGCCAATATACTGTATGCCTCCTTCACCACCTGCTGTATCTGCATGCTTACTTTCAGTGACTGGTGTACAAGGACACCCACATCTCATAACACTTCCCACTTTCCCAATCTATCGCTATTAAGATAATAATTTGCCTTCCTGATTTTGTTACCCAAGTAGGTAATGTCATATTTATTCATATTATGCTTTATCTGCCATCCACTTGCGCATTCAGTCAGCTTGTTCAATTCACACGGAAGTATCTCTGCATCCTCCTCATAATTCTCCCTTCCACCCAGCTTTGTGTCATCAGGTGACTTGGAGAAATTATATTTAGTTCCTTCATCTAAATGATTAATATCTAGTGCCCTTAGCTCTCTCTTTTTATCGGTATTCCATATTCAAAGATTAGTTGATACTAATTTCCATTTTGTCTGCTTTCTAACACCATTTGCAACTTTTTGACTTCATTGTACTAGCTTTTCTTTCTTCCAATTTGAGCTACTTGTCAGGTTTTTATTCCACTGACAACCTATTTAAATTTCTTCAAAAGCATTCGCAAATCTCTCCATGAGGATGTTAGTTCCGGTCCTGTTACAATGTAACCTATTGAACTTTTACAGCTCTCTCCAGCTCTAGAAGCATTGCAATGCCTCAGAAATCTGATGCATTCCCTCCTACAACAATTCTCCAGCATGCGTTCAAATGCTCGTTTCTCCTATTCTTAAACTCACTCACACGGTGGAGTAATTCTGAAAGTTCTTCTTAAGGACCTGACTTCTAATTTCCTTCCTACCTCTTTAAAATCTGCATTTAGGATCCTATTCCTCATCCTGCCTCTGTTGCTGGTACCAATGTGGAGCATGGCCACTGACTGGTCACTCTCCTCAGAAGGAAGTCCTGCAGTCATTCCCTGCCATCCTGGACCCTGGCATCAGTACATGGCTCTGGAGTCATATTCATAGAAATATCTGTTAGGTCCTGTTACTGTGGATGTCCCGTCACTGTTGCTCTTCCCTCAGCCACAACCTTGAGTCACCTGTGGTGCCGCAAACCTGGATCTGACTGCAATCTACTGGGGAACTATCACCCTCATTAGTCTCCAAAATGGAAAGCAGTTTAGCAAGCAAGATAGGCTGAGGGACCTCCCGCGCTGTCATCTGGTTCTGTTAGACTGCCTGGTGGTCACTCATTCTCTCTCTGCCTATCAGCTTCTACGTTGTATCATTCAATAATTTTTCCCAATAAACAGCAAAGAGCAACTGAATCAAGTGACTCCAGCTTCCCTGCACTCACACCCCCATCGAACATAATTTGCCTTCTGTAAATTTATATTTTATAAAAGCTTAAATTGATAACATAGAATCATAGTCATAGAGTCATAGAGATGTACAGCATGGAAACAGACCCTTCGGTCCAACCCGTCTATGCCGACCAAATATCCCAACCCAATCTAGTCCCAACTGCCAGCAGCTGGCCCATATCCCTCCAAACTCTTCCTATTCATATACCCATCCAGGTGCCTTTTAAATGTTGCAATTGTACCAGCCTCCACCACTTCCTCTGGCAGCTCATTCCAGACACGCACCACCCTCTGTTAGAAAAGGTTGCCCCTTAGGTCTCTTTTATATCTTTCCCCTCTCACCCTAAACCTATGCCCTTGAGTTCTGGACTCCCCCACTCCAGGGAAAAGACCTTGTCTATTTTTCCTATCAATGCCCCTCATGATTTTATAAACCTCTATAAGGTCACCCCTCAGCCTCCGACGCTCCAGGGAAAACAGCCCCAGCCTGTTCAGCCTGCTAAGATTTGCTTTCCCAAAATGCAGCACCTTGCATTTATCTGAATTAAACTGCATCTGCCACTCCTCAGCCCATTGGCCCATCTGATCAAGATTCTCTTGTAATCTGAGGTAACCTTCCTCACTGTCCACTACACCTCAAATTTTGTTGTCATCTGCAAACTTGCTAACTATACTTCTTAAGCTCACATCCAAATCATTTATATAAATGATGAAAAGTAGTAGACCCAGCACCGTTCGTTATGACACTTCACTGGTCACAGGCCTCCAGTCTGAAAAATAACTGTCCACCACCACTCTCGGTCTTCTACCTTTGAGCCAGTTCTATATCCAAATGGCTAGTTCTCCCAGTATTCCATGTGATCTAACCTTGCTCACCAGTCTACCATGAGGAACTTTCTCAAATACCGTACTGAAGTCCATATAGATTATGTCCACCGCCTTGCCCTCATCAATCCTCTTCATCACTTCTTCAAAAAACTCCATCAAATTTGTGAGAATTGAAAGAGTGTTAGTTAATTTGGTATCTTTGGAAGTGTACAGGTCTCCAGGTCTGGATGGAGAGATCCTGAGGATGTTGAAGGAAGTTAGGGAGGAAATAGCAGATCCTCTGAAGATTACTTTGAACCTTCATGAGACTCAGGTAAGGTGCCAGAAGACTAGAGGAATGCAAATTTGGCTCCATTGTTTGAAAAGGGTACAATGGAAATGCTCAACAATTGTAGGCCAGTGGTGGTGGGCAATTGCTTGAACCAATCCTGAGACATCAGATAAGCTGTCACTTTGTCAGGGATAGTCAGTATGGATTGGTTAAGGCAAGCTCATGCCTTATACATTTGTTAGAATTCTTTGAAGAACTGACAAGGATGATCAATGAGGGTAATGCAGTGGATGTTGTCTGCATGGATTTTAAACATTTGACAATGTCCCACATGGCAGACTGGTCAAAAAAGTAAAAGCCCATGGGATTCAGGATAATGTGTTGAATTAGATCTGAAGTTGGTGTAGTGACAGGAAACTGTTGTGGGGTAAATCACCAGCCTCAGAATCAAAGTCGGGGTTCAATGACAGAGTTTATTGTACAAGGAAATACCCGAGCTCCGGGGAGAGAGAGAGAAAGACACTAACAGCCCAGTGGTCAGCTGCAACCCGGAGCACATGTCAAGATACTTTTATACGTTTTGTGATATAATAGGTCAGTGATGACATTATTGTCTCTGTAACATAGTTTGTTTATGTTAACATTGCAGAATCGTTGATAGTTTCTGTGTAATCATTGTCAATTCCAGCGCAGCGTTTGTTAATTTCAGCACAGTTGTTGTCAGTTTCAGCACAGACATTGTCAGTTTCAATGTCTGCATGGAAGTCCATTGATGTAGTAATGGGCACTAATCACTTTTCCTGAAAATACAGTTACTGCAGCCTGGCTATTATCACTCGCATTTGAGCCCGTATCAGACTGTTAGCATTTCTATTAAAGGTGTTGGCTGGTGGGAAGAATATGTTAGTCATGTATAATGTCTCCCTCACCCACCTTAAACTAATCAACTAGGTTGTGAGTGCATTGTGCTGGCATTCTGATGGTCCTAGGCAGTGTCTGTATTTGCTCTGCTGCCTCTTTCCATATTATGTCTGGCGGCCATCTTGTGTGTCGGTGTGACCAACTTATGTCTCAGCGGCCATCTTGTGTGACTGTGTGCCAAGTGTCACCCTGCCACATGTCATCTCCCACTTCACTCCTCCCTTTGTGGTCAAGGAGATGACTTCGGAGATCTCCCGCAGATCTCCCGCAGACCACCAATTTACATGTAGATGTAGGTCATCTCCAGGAGTTCCTCCTCCCAAGGAGTATCATGGAGTGTGAATTTCATTGCAGACTTTTTCATTGCAGAGCTTTAAACACCTGAGGCCCACATAGAATACTAGCATGAGTGCAATGAGGAGAACTATCCCATGTGCCAAATAGGGTCCCCAAGATTTACCTAGCAACCAATTTAGCCCGCTGTCTGTAATTGTGGCTCCCTGTCAAAAATTATCTAGTTGGTCTCGGATATTCTTGATGACCTCTGCAATGTTATAAGAGTTATCAATAACACAAGTGATACAACTGTCACCAGTAATTGTACAAACTCTCCCTTGCTGTGCTAATTGATAATCCACCGTGTCACGTGTCTGCTGTATGTAGAGTCTGAGCTCAGCCAACTCTGTAATAGCTGCTTCCAGAGCTTTGAGGTATTATTGCCCCCCCCCTCCCCTGAAGGTAGAAATCCCAAGAATCTATATCCCAATGATGACCCCAAAGTGGTGAGGACCTGCCAGTCAGCACAGAACTCCTGGCTGATGGAGCGGGTCACTATCCTTCTCCAGACATGTTTGCCACTGGGGCATGGTACAGTAAGAGGTGCAATTGTCCCTACTGCAAACAGGTTTGGGTGGTCTAGGGTATTTGTTGCATTAGTCCCCTTAAATAGAAAACAATTCCCTTCGTCGCTTGGTAACATACATTGTCCTGTCCTTCTGTCTGTCTACCCACATCTCCCTGATCCCCCAGGTGACCCATCCCCCCCTACTGTTCTGGTAAGTATCGAACGGGTGTGTCCATGTGGCAGAGCTGACATGGGTGCCACTGCACTGACCACATATGAATTGTCTGCCCGCAGTCACATTCAAGCATGCCGGCTCGCTGCAGGTGCAGGTAAACTGTCCCCTGGTGACTGTACAGTGTTGATAAGTGCACTGTGTCTGGACGCATGAGTCATTTTTGGGAACCAGGGCATAAATGCATTCCCATCCCTGCCCTGTGAAACAGAGTGGGTAATTACTGAGGCTGGGGGACCTGGCCCCATGAGCCAGTGGTCCTGCCCAGTTACATACATCTACCCTGGAGTCCCCGTTTGTATTTCTCTATCTGCCTCTTACACAGCACCCCCGAGGTGTCTACTGTATACAGGTCACGAGGGGTCCATACCGGGGTAGCCACAAATAGGGACTCCACTGATCATGCCAGTGGGTAGCAAACAGTTTGGTTCCCATGTAAACTTAGGTGGGATTTATAGAAGAGGTTATCTTCAAATCCTGACATGCTCCTTACACTTGCGACACTTAAACACAATAAAACACATACAGGCATATACATTTTGCAGTTAAATAAAGTTATCAGTCAAAGTCTTTGCGTGTGTCAGGAGGTGCAGTCATGCTTCTGTGTGGTTGGTTTGGTTGTGTTTTTGGTACTGCCCCCAGGATGACCAACCTGTCTGCACCTGGGGAATGGTCAATGACATTAATTTGGTCACAGGAGTCTTTAAACGGTTTGAGTTGGTCCAGTGGTTCCATGTGCCTTTTCCTTTAATGCCCAGGCAGGCACAGTATCCCCACTTATTACCACATCGTATGGCCCATTCCATTTTGGGGCAAAGCCTGGTTTGTCGGGTAATGCTCACACCAGGATGCGATTTCCTGCTGCTGGGACCTCAGTGAAGATTTCGAGTTAAGATCAGAATAGTGCTGGATAAGCATAGCGGGTCAGGCAAGGGGGAGCAGGAAAATCGACATTCCAGGCTAAAGCTCTTCATCAGGATGTCGAGTTGCCCTGCCTTGTCCTTTTTGTCCTGTTTGTCAATTACAGATTTCCGCATCCCTTTCAACCGAACGCTTAATTCTATCACATATCGCCAAATTTTGTCTTTTAGTGGACCCACATTGGTGCCATCTGTGATTACTGTCTCTTGGCAATTGCATTGCGCGCCCGGTCATTAATTGATACTGTGTTAGCCTGGTTGCCTGATTCGTGGTCGTTCTTAATCTCATTAGTCTGGCTGGCAGCACTTTGGCCCATGTTCTGCCTGAGGTTTGCATAGCCTTAGCTAAACTATTTTTGACCATTCCATTCATTCTCTCGACCATCCCTGAGCTATGAGGGTGATAGGGAATGTGAATTTTTTTGTCCAATGCCGAGTAATTGGCAGACAGTTTTCATGACATTGTCTATAAAATGCGCCCCTTGGTCGGAGTCGATCTGGAGGGATACCCTCACCTCGAGATTACTGCTTCGCTAATATTCTGGCTACAGTAGGTGCAGTGCAGCTTTTGGTTGGGAATCCCTCTACCCACCGGGTGAATTGGTCTACAATGACCAAGCAGTACGTTTTTCTCATGGGAAGGTGGTAGCAGCCATGTGAAATCTATCTAAAGGCGTTCCCAGAGTCCCCTTTGTCTGGGCTGGTGTCCCATCCTAACTTTTATGGGTCTCCCTGGGTTATGTTGTGCACAAACCATGCATCTGCAGCAGTACTTGGCCACATCTCTTCCTATTCCCTTCCACCACCGTGCTCTCCCTAGGCTTGCTATCATGGCCTCTGTACCTGTATGGGAGAGCCTGTGGTACAGTTCAAGCAATGTGTTCTCTATACACGCTGGTGCTACCACCTTCTAGATTAGACTGGTGCTGGAAAAGTGCAGCAGTTCAGGCAGCATCCGAGGAGCAGGAAAATCAACGTTTCAGGCAAAAGCGCTCTATTCCTGATGAAGGGCTTTTGCCCGAAACATCGATTTTCCTGCTCCTCGGATGCTGCCTGAACTGCCGTGCTTTTCCAGCACCACTCTAATCCAGAATCTGGTTTCCAGCATCTGCAGTCCTTGTTTTTACCTGATGCTACCACCTTGTCTGCTTGCCTCCAGACACCATCCTCCCTTTTGAATGCCCCCTGCAGTTCCCATTTTCTTCCTGTGGGATGTACTCCTGTAGTTGCTGAATTTGGATAGCGTCTTTTGCTAATTCAGTAGTGGCTATTGCAGCCTCGTCTATGGCTTCTTGTTCTAGGGCTTTCTGAGCTGCTTGGTCTGCTGCCTGGTTTCCAACCTGGACCCTTCTTTCCTGGCTCCTTTTGATTTTTCTTACTGCAGCCTCTTTTGGCTGTTCACTAGCAGCAATAGTACCTGAATTCTTAATTGGTATCTGATAAGAGTTCCCTCTTCTACCCCATGCCACCATGTAGTCTTGGATTACACCAAAGGCATTTTGAGTCGCCATACATATATTTCATGGTTTTTCCTTTTGCGAGTTCCAGTGCTTTGGTGAGTGCTACCAGTTCTGCTACCTGTGAGGACTGACTTCCATCAATCCTCCCGGTCATACACTGTTTTTAACTTATCATTTACCACAGCCCATCCTGTTCAGGCGACCCTGCTACGTATTTTTGTGACCCATCAACTAAGAGAGTCTCCTCGGCTGAGTCTAGGGGGGTATCTTTCACTCTCTCCCTATCTTCATCCCCATCTACATCCCCACAGTTGTACAGTTCCCCTGTGTCTAGAATTCCCTCAGCTGGATTTTCTCCCGTATCCCTGACTATTACCACGGACTGACTTGGGGGTAAAAGAACTGCCTCTCACTTTGCCCTTCTCATATTGGAGACGGCCCTCAGTTTCCTTGTGTTTAGCATCTCTACTCGGGTGTGTTTAGTGTGGAGGATGACATTCCCTGCCATTACTATGGGCTCGCTAACCCTAACGGCCCAAGCAGCACAATCTAAGGCTGCTATGCACCTGGGCAACCCGGTGACTATTGGTCCTTCTGTAGTTGAGTAGTACCCTACGGGCCTTCTCCTGCTACCGTGGTCTTGGGTGGCCACTGCGTAGTAAAACCCTCCCTCATTATTACAGTGGATGTGAAAATCCTTGCTGGAATCTGGTGGCCCTAGCCTGGGGGCCGACATGTGCTCTCTACTGGTGGGACTTCTCTACCCTCCCGGCCACCATTACCAGTCAGTACCTACCGGTCGGCTGGGAATGCTGGCTCAACAGGGTGTGCTCTCTACCAGGATTCCTGTACCCTCCCGGCCACCACTACTGACCCAACACCTCCCGATAGGCCCAGAAACCTACCTTTAGCCCGGTGTGCTCTCTATAGGTAGGACTCTTCACCCTCCCGGCCACTGCCACTATTCAAGCACTGTTGTTCTACGATGGACTGACAGGGTATCACGGTTACTCACAGTGTCCATGCTCCCCACCTTGGGAACATGCGCTCCACTGAGGTTTGGCTCTTGGTCAGAGTGATTAACTCCTCTTCCTCACCACGTTGGAAATTACAAGTACAAACAGCACCCAATTTTTAACTTAACCTCTAACTGCGTTGTTTGACCCTACACAGTCCAATCTTACCTGACTTTGCTACTTGGGCTTCACAACTCCTAGTGCCTTTGGTACCTCAATTCCCAGTTCATATCCCAACCTTCGTGTGGGGGGGTGGGGGTGCTCTTAACAACTGGTTTAGGGCAGGGTTTTTGAGATAGGCACTACCTTGTCCTCTGGCTATTTCAGCACAAGTAGCAGGTTCTTACAGCAGTTAATACAGTTAAATACTTATTCCCCACAGACATGCACTTAAAAAAAAACATTTTCTTTTAACTCAGTCCTGTAGCAAGTTAGACATTATAGTCGGTATACCTTTTAAACTGTATCTTTGGCCCGGTCTGACTTTTCCCATTTGCAGGTACAGATTGGTTCTTACCCTGGCTCCCCGATCATGGCCTTCGACCAGGGCACCAGTAATAGGAACCTTGCTCACAATGCCAATTGTTGTGGGGAATATCACCAGCCTCGGAGTCAGAATTGAGGTTCAACGACAGAGTTTATTGTACAAGGAAATACCGGAGCTCTGGGGAAAGAAAGACACCAATAGCTGCGATTCTTCTCACAACCCAGAGTCAAGATACTTTATACATTTTGTAATATAATAGGTCAGTGATGAGGTTAGTGTCTTTGTAACATGGTTTGTTTATTGTAAACATTGCAGAATCATTAATAGTTTCGGTGCAGTCATTGTCAGTTCCAGCGCAGCTTTTGTTAATTTCAGCACAGTTGTCAGTTTCAGCGCAGACATTGTCAGTTTCAATGTCTGCACGGAAGTCCACTGGTGTCGTAATAGGCGCTAATCGCTCTTCCTGAGAAGGACAGTTACTGCAGGCCTGGCTATTATCACTCTGTATTGAACCCATATCAAACTGTTAGCATTTCTATCAAAGGTGTTGGCTGGACCCAGACACTTCGGTGGGCAGATTATGCTAGTCATGTGTATTGTCTCCCTCACCCACCTTAAACTAATTAACTAGGTTGTGAGTGCATTGTGCTGGCATTCTGACGGCCCCAGGGCAGTGTGTGTGTGTTTGCTCTGCTGCCTCTCTCCATATTGTGGTCCGGCAGACACCTTGTGTGTCCGTGTGCCTAGTGTCATCCTGCCCTGTGCCGTCTCCCACTTCAAAACAAAGGGCAATGCTCATTGGCTGCCCTAGCGAATGAAACATATGAATTATTTACTCAATATATATTTGGTACAAGTAAAGTATATACTGGAAAAGTAATTTTAATAAGAAATACTAAATAAATAAAATTCTGCTCATCCTGTTCTCCTTTGTTCTTTCTCTATCCTCATGTAAAGGGCCTGGATCAATGTATCATGGAGAAATCATACTATCAAGATTCCTGAGTGGGATTTTTTTGCAAAATGAAACAACTAGTTATTAAACAGCAAGAACGTTCAGTGACACCAGGAAGACTGCCAAAGTGAAGGTTTTGTTCACCACCAGATGAGGATGTGACACCTTGATAAGCCCCACTAAATAGGGGATCATGGAACAGGAAACATTTTATGCTTTATTACAACTGATGACTACAGCAGCAATCTGGAATTATGATCCTGGAGTACAGATTTCACTTACAAACTCCCTTACAGAGAGTCACAATACCATCTTTTAAGTTTGATCTTTCTGGTAGCTCAGAAAAACAAATCAATAAATTGTTAATTAATATACCAGTTGTTACTTAATATACCAGTTAGTATTAAAGCAGAACGTGTTGTAGTTTGTCCTTTTCTGAACAATAAAAGACAAGCAATAATATAGAACTGTAACATTAACTACATCGTGCATTAACAAAATGCATTTTAAGAAATAAAAATATCCCAGAACAATTTACAGAGACATAATAAAACAAAGAAAAATGATGTTGAGCTAAGTATGAAGAAGAATGGTTGAAGATTTTCTCTCAACATAATTCAAACCTTCCATCCATATATATGTTTTCCAGTAAAATTTTCATCATTCTGTGATAGTCATTGATCAGCATTTATAATATTTCATAATCAACAAAAGTAAGAAAAATATGCTGAAGTCTGTGGGTGTATTTTCAAGGAGAAAAGGCATCTGTCAAATATAATTGTTGCCTTCAAAGCAGTACCACTACTTACCAAGATAGAAGTGTAGTTTAGGCTGTTTAACTATTTGGTAATCTAACTTCTATTACAGTTTGATTGAAACAATCTCCTTGAGTTTATTAACATGTCTTTCAGGGAGTAGTTGTTGTGATTAAATTTCCCAGAGTTTTTCTCTTACAGCATTAGTCCAAGTTGTTGGTGTTTTTTTTGCCCCTGTATGGTTTTTCTGGAGGAGTGGGTGGTGATGGTGTATGTAACTTCTCCATGTTAAGATGGGATCGTTTTAGCAATTGGTTTGCTCTTACTCTTTTGTTGGGCATTTCTAAATATGCATCACAGAATGTTGGTACTACCATCAGGGGCATTGTTTGAGCAAATGTTTAGAATTTATTTTTTATCACATTTAGCACGCTTCAATGAAATTGCAAGATTTGTTGCTTCACCCTAAATTTAATGTGAGTCTTATTACTGTAAGGTCCAATCTAAGGTCAATTAATGATGTTATACAATTCTACTGAAGTTCCTACGTAAATACAAAATTAATTTGATTTAATAGCTTCTCTCAAATTGATAGAAAACTGATGAAAATTTATAATTGACATGATCTTAATAAACAGCCTAAACTACACTTCTATCTTGGTAAGTGGTGGTACTGCTTTGAAGGCAACAATTATATTTGACAGATGCCTTTTCTCCTTGAAAATACATCCACAGCAAGACAACAGATTTACACAAGATTACCTACTGTGGTGTATTCTGACCAAAAATATGCTTGTGTTGAGAACAGATGGTTTGTCATGTCAAGGCCATCCCTCGGAGGCTCCTAACAACTGTTAAAATGATAACAACAATCCCATACATACGAGCAAAATAAATCATCATTAATATTATTTGTTATTTTTGGAAAAATTGCTGATATAATTTTTTTTCATCTATTGTTTGGAAGACTCTCTATGATAGTTGCCAATGGATTACTACACTAGACCAGTTGGCAATGTTTTACATGACAGTAAAATGTCAGTGATTTCTCACCCCCATGGGACAGTGCCCAAAATCTGCCCTGAACCAGTGAGTGCCACGCTGAGATTAGCAACATTCAACATATACATCAGATACCTCCCCAAAGACATGAGCACTGGAGCCTGGTCATCAAATCTACCAATTACAGAAGACACAGTAGCAGAAAGCCTTTTACAGTAAGAGTATGCTGGAATGGGGCAATTAGGATTCCAATCTCTAGCTATCACCCCGCTCAACTCGCAACACTGTTTTCAATCATGCTTAATTTCTGACGTTTAGAATGTCCCCTCAGTGCCCAGGACCTTGCCCCCACCACATCAGCTAATTAGCTGCAGCATTTCAATCCAGGAAGGGTAATACACTGAAGTGTGACATTAATAAAGTTCATGCTATTGAAACCTTTCAGCTTGAGACTTTCAAAAATATTAATCCCATTTGGTTCCACAATGAAATTGTAACCTTAACTTTGCAAGATCAGTAAAATGTGCAGTGCTTTGAACCATTTAAACAATGACAGTTATTTCCCTACTTAAAGTTAAAGGACGACAAAAACATGTAAAACAGGAGTAGGAGGAGGTCATTTGGTCCCTCAAGCCTGCCCTGCCTTTCAGCAAGGTCATGGCTGGTTTGCCCCAAGTCTCAATCCCTTTCTCATGCCAGCTCAGCATAATTGCCAACTCTCTGACATTTCAAAACTCTACCTTCCTCCTTTTCAAATACTTTGGGTGATCTTGTTTCCACTACCTTCAAAGAGAGAGAATTACAAACATTCAGTACTCTCTGAAAGAAGAAATGACTTCACATCTCAGTGTGCCTCTTTATTCTGAAACTATATTCCCTAGCTTGAGATTCCCCAACTGGTGGGAACATCTTCTCAACATCTATTGTCCAAGCTCCCTCAAAACTTCCAATAAGACCCCCTCTCATTCTTCTAAATTCTAATGAATAAAGACCTAACCTATCAGCCTCTCTTGCTAAGTCCCACCCACTTCATCAAAGGAATTAGCTTAATTAATTGCTTTTGAATATCCTCCAATGCCAGTACAACCTTTCTTAAATAAGAGGAAAATGATAGTGGTTGTTGGCATCCCTGCAGGAGTTACTCAGATTAGATATTTGTGAATCAACCTGTTTAGAGATGTTTTACAGTCCTCTGGAGCGATCTGGTGGGACCTGAACTCAGGCCTCCCATCTCAGAACACTACCACTGCACAAGAGCCCAGTTCCTTGAAGTAGTGTCCGAAGCCCAAACATCTTCAGGTATTTCATCAATGACCACTCCTTCTTCATAAGATCAGGAGTGGTGATGTTCACTGACGGCTGCGCAGTGTTTAGAATCACAGACCATAGAATTACAGAGGCAGAGATAGATAGGTCGTGGTTAGGCAGGGAATCAAGGGCTATCAGGGGTAGATGGCAATGTGGAATTTGAAACACAAACAGATTAGCCATGATCTTATTGACTGGAGGGGCAATCTTTGGGGGGTATTTCTGCTCATAATTCGTATGTTTCCAAGATCACTGATAAGGCAAAATCAGGTGGAATTTTGAGTTGTGATTGGTTAAGTGAGTGGGGCAACTCATGGCAGAAGCAACATAATGTGAGAAATATGAAGTTATCCACCTTGGTAGGAAAAATAGAAATGCTGAATATTTCTTAAAGGTGAGAGATTGGGAAGTGTGATTAATGTTTCAAGACATCTGATGTCCTTGTTCATAAGTCATTGACAGCTAATGTGCAAATGCTGCTAGCAGTTAGAAAAATAAATAGTATGTTGGCTTTTAATGCAAGATGATTTGAGTACAGAGTAAAGAAATTTTGTTCTGAAGAAGGGTCATTACTGGACTTGAACCATTAACTCTGTTTCTTCCTCCACAAATGTTGTCAGACTTGTTAAGTTTCTCCAGTATTCTCTGTGTTTGTTTCAGATTTCCAGCATCCATGTGTTATATAAACCCCTTGATGAAAGTGCAGCAGGAAGTTTGTATACAGTTCTGGTCTTAGCTAAAATGGGATATTTAGAGAGAGAATGCAATGAAGGTTTACCAGACTGATCCCAGGGATGATGGGATTGTAATAATAGGAGAGACTGAGGAAAGACTAGAGTTAAGAAGATTAAAAGGTGGTATTGTTGAAATACGCCATAATTTTATGTGTGTTTTCCCTGGCTGGTCTGTCTAGAATTAGGAGATACAGTCTCAGAAATAAGAAGCCAGTTAGGACTGAAATGAGGAGGAATTTCTTCTTGCTGAGCAAGATGAATCTTTGGAAATCTCTAACCCTGAAGATTGTGAAAGCTCAATCATTCTATACAAGATAGAGACTGAGAGATTTCTGTTGAGATTGTGCGGAAAATAACATGGATTCTGAAGATCAGTCAGGATCTGGTTGATGATGTAATAGGTTCAAGGATCCAAATAGCCTATTCCCGCTTCTTTATTTCTTTCCGAGCTTGCCCATACTTTGCAAATGAGATTGGCTCAGCAAAATCAAGTCAGGCCTATAAATGATTAGTCAGACAGGTGCTTTAGGTGGGAACTGACCAGGAGGATGCAGATAAGACCCCAGAGTTTACATCTCTGTGGCCCTGCAGCATGAAAATCAGAAGGCTTGCTGTCTACCTTGACATTGGCTCCCATTATGAGTTGAAATAAATGCTCAAATGTTGTAGAAAGTCAATATATAAAACTGAAGAGAAAAGCAGTCAATGCAAAACATAAAAGACATAGAATTGACTCCACAGAAGGATTGGATGTCTAAACATTTGAGCATATTTTTTGAATACTGATTGCTGTCCAATTTATTTATTCCCTGTTCCTAAAGGTGTATGTCATTCTGGGGAATTATTCTTGGAGGTGGTGAGGTTCCATGAATCTGCTGTCCTGTCCTTCAGGTTGCACAAATTGCAGGTTTGAACTGAACTGCTGAGGGAGGTCTGGTAACTCATGGCAGTGCATCCTGCAGATGTTGCACACTACTGCCACTGTCTGGAGGGAAGTGGGAGTGAACAGTAGAACTGGGAGCAAACGTAGGCAATTAAGCCCCTTGAGCCTGCTCCACTATTCAATATGATCACGACTGATGTCATCTTGACGTCAACTCCACTTTCCTGCCCACTCCCCATAACCCTTAAACCCATCTGTCTACCTCATAATTAAGGAAAAGTGAGGACTGCAGATGCTGGAGATCAGAGCTGAAAAATGTGTTGCTGGAAAAGCACAGCAGGTCAGGCAGCATCCAAGAAGCAGGAGAATCGACGTTTCGGGCAATTCCTGAAGAAGGGCTTATGCCCGAAACGTTGATTCTCCTGCTCCTTGGATGCTGCCTGACCTGCTGCGCTTTTCCAGCAACACATTTTTCAGCTACCTCATCCTTAAATATACTCAGTGTCCCAGATTCCATCACAGCCTGGCAGAGGGAATTCTACAGATTCATGACCCTTTGAGAGAATTAACTTCTCCTCATTTGTATTTTAAATGTGCTTCACCTTATCCTGAAGCTATTACCCATCATTCTAGATTGCTCCGCATGAGAAGATCTCTGCTCTAGGATTCTATGATTCTATGCTTCTTCATTAATCCCCTTTGCATCTTATATCTCAATTAGATCTCTTCTCATTCTTCTCAAGTCTTGATAGTATAGGCCTAAACTGCTCAATCTCTCTTCATAAGACAAACCTCTCAACTCTAGAATCAATCTAGTGAACCTTCTCTGAACGCCTCTAATGCAACTACATGCCTCCTCAAGTAAGGGGGCCAAAACTGTACGCAATATTCCAGGTATTGTCTTACTAATACCTTTTACAATTGCAGCAACACATTCTCACTTTTATACAGTATTCTTTTAGCAATAAATGCCAATATTCTATTTTGCCTTCCTTACTATCTGGTGTACCTACTGATCAGTTTTCTGTGATTCATGCATGAGTATAGCCAGATCCCTCTGCATGAAAACACTTTAATGTTTCTCTCCATTTAGATAATATATGGTCTTTCTATTCTTCCAACTAAAATGGATAATATCATGCTTATTCATGTTAAACTCCATCTGCCAAGCTTTGATCCATTCACCTAACCTCTACATATCCATTTGTAACATTCTTATTTGATTATTACTTCCCCACCTCTCTCAGTGTAATCTGTAAATTTGGCAGTAGTCCATTCTATCCCTGCGTCTAAGTCATTAACATGGATTGTAAATAATTAAGACACATGGACTGAATCCTATGGCATCCTCAATAATTACATCAAGCAAACCAAACATGGTCTTTTTTTTATTTGCTACCAGCCAGAATGCTAGTTTGAACTCACCCACTGTTCAACAAGACAGAACTTGCAAAGATTCAAGGACACTGGAATATTTTGCTGATATGGCTGACAGATTTCCGAAGAATGAGGGAATTAATTTCAAGAGACATTGGATTTTATAATTCACAGAAATGGAGTGTAGCAAATCCAGTGGAAACTTAGAACAACTTTAGATTAGGTCCTATTAAGACTACAATTTTGCAGAGAACATTATATAAATATGGCTTGGTGTTATCGTTCATGTCATGAAACTAATAAGGAATATCTGTTCTGTGGATCATAGTATTGATTACCTAATAAAGTAATGTTTAGTCAATGTTGATTTCAATCCTGGAAAAGTACAAGTCTTAAAACGTGTTGAGCAATTCCTTCAGTCAGGAATGAACTGATGAAGGGCTTATGCCTGAAATGTCAATTCTCTTGCTACTCGGATGCTACCTGCCCAGCTGTGCTTTTCCAGTACCACACTCTTCGACTCTGATATTATTCAGTATCTTTCATCTATGTATTTCAGTTTGATTCCTAGAGGTCTTCTCAGTTATGTAGTTTGATAAAAAGAAAAGAAAAACATTTTTTTTCTTATTTTCTTTCTTTTTGCTCCTTTTTTATGCCCACCTCTAATCCCCTGTTTGTTTTTTTTCTCCTCCCACTGTACCACCTAACAGCGATAGTGCATATATTTTAGGAAAACATTCTATTTGGTATGCTACATTTAGCTTATTTTAATATAATCTTCCATCTGGTGACTCCATTCAGCATACCCAGAAAATAAAAGACATTGAAGAAATGTAAACAGATGATCTGATTCTCCAAGATGAACGTTGGTAAAGGCTTTTGTGTGCTTTGTGTAAGGTTGTTTAGTTGTAATAACATGTAAATCCCTTTCAGTGTATGTGAAACCATTAGGAGTGGATTATAAAACAAATCCATGCCAGCAGTTTATACAAATCCTTCGTTAACCATTAGTCACACTGAAAAAATACATAATGGAAATCAAAAACATTGTCTACATGATGTTGAATAAGTTGTAGCAATCACATTGAAAATTACCTTTAAAAGTAGTGGGCCAAAAGTCATCAACTGCTGCAACTTGTTAATGTGATAACCTCACCACTAGAACAGCTGAAAACTAAGTTATGAGTCAAATACATCAACTCTGAGCTGCACTGAAATAAGTGTAATAGTCTGTTGAGGAAGGAATGTTGATGCACCTCAAATATGACCATTGTAGTAAAGAAAGCTCCTTACATCAGAAGCTTCCACACTCTAGATCTTCAGTAGCACCTTGCCCAGAATTATCAATGGCATTGTCCATCTGGAGATCCAGGACAGATGTAAAGCATAAAGCTCTGAAATAGGTTTAGTTAAAAATAAAATGGAAGCCCCCACAACCCCAATTACTTCTACTAAGCCTTGAAGCACTTTTAGAATATCATGTGTCTTATATTCAGCATTAGTGACAGGAACTTGAAGAGAACTCCCTTTGATTTGGATCAACAGCAGGAAATCCTAGTCTGCTCACCTTGAAACTCACACTGAAATGTGACCATCGTGGATTTTAGGAACTGATATTTTTACGATTTCCGGGTCAGTTGGAAAAGTGGAATTTGTGATACCATTTTGCTCCTTAATATAAGCAAACATCTCAGAATTCATGTTATTGAGTAAGAAAATCTAGATCAGTAGTATATTACAGCATCACCTCTGAATGCTTTGAAAACAGAATATTTTGGATAATTACTTATTTGCCCAAAAGGCACCAGTACAGATTCCTGAGGGACACCACTCATTATATCTTGCAACCTGTAAATTATTCATGTGTACCCATTCTCCATTTTCTAATAGTTTACCAATCTTATCTACATGCTGGTATATCACCCACTACACCATGTGTTTTTATTTTCCCTGTGATCTTTGATTTAGTAAGGTTCCCCATCAGAGACTGTAACCAAGGTTAAAGGTCAAAGATTTGATGGCAAATTATTGCCTAGTTCATTGTTAATTTACTTATTCATAATTTAGAAAGGTGAAAACTGGTGTTTGTGCTAAATTATAAATTTACAATGAAACCTCATAAATCTCTGAATGTCTTTTGCTGCTTACTTCTACATTTGGATGTCTATCTGTTAAACAAATATAATCAATTAAAGCAAATGGATTATTACTCTTTATAACTAAAAACCTAGAATGTGAGTTGGGGGAATTTTATTGCAATTAAACACAAACCTGGTTAGGCCACATTTGCAATACTGTCTACAGTTCTGAACAGAACACCTTGAAAATGATATAAGGTCTTTCGAAGGAGTACAGCATCAATTCATTAGAATGATGTCAAGACTTCAAAGACTAAAATGGGATTGGAGATTAAATAAAATTGGTTTTACTGTGTAGAATGTAAAAGGAAGAAAGATGATTTGACTGAAGTTCGAGGACTCTGCTGACAGAAAAGCTCAGACAAAGAGTCATCACCTTAAAGACAAAGTCAGGCCAGAAAGGAGACCCTTAGTTAGGAACCACAGAGGTATGAAACCCTTTGCCACAAAAAACTCAGTAGATAACTTAATTCCTGAGATTGATGGATTTTGCCAACAAGGAGTAGGAAAGAGTGAAGAGCTATAAGTTTCTGTATTTTTAACAAATGCTGCAAAGTTTCACTGATGAAGATAGATTTCAGAAAAAGCTGAAATACTCAGTGGGTCTAGCAACTGTTGGAGGGTGAAACAGCTATTTCTGTTTCTGGAGTTTGGGTGCATTAAATTAGACTTAAGATGTATAACAGAGAGCTGTAGACAAACATTCAAACCCTGGATTCAGGTGATTAACAAAACACATGGGCTTCATCTTGTGGTTTACAGAACCAAAACATGTCACACTTCCTTCCAACATTCAGCTTACATGTTGTATGCTCGTTAGCCACTTGTTGATAGTGTAGCTTCCTGCGCATGGAAGGACTTGCTCTGCAAAATCTCCTTCTCCACCAAAAGATGTTTCACAGTTACCTCTTGTGCTGTAAATATTTCTGTTTCTTGTCCTATGCTGTCAGACCAACTGCTGGAAGGTTATGGTTGGAGTAGAATGCTGCCAAAAAGCCTCCGTTCTGGATATTTTCCGAATCAACCCATTTCGCCATGTTATGACACAGTTCTGGAGCAGATCAGACTTGAACCCAGATTTTCTGGCTCAGAGGTAGGGACATTACCACTGTGCCAAAAGTACCCTGTGAATGCTCCTTTCTATGTTGAGTTTAAGGATCTTTCTAATTAATAGTGGCAGCAGATACACCACTATAAATGAGAAGAGACATGTGTCTTACACAAGATGTAGCTTATTGCTTGCAGTAACAGATACAAGTCACACTATCTAGTTAAACTTAAGATAGACGATACATCTGACTTCATTGGGACCTCTTTCCAGATTATTTCTCTCCACACAAAGACATCCTGTCCACCCTGTGTGGCATCATCAGACTGGGGGAGCAAAATGCAGCTATAACATTAATAAGTTTAGAACCATTATCTTACGTAGCATTGTGCAATTCTTAGAGCCTTCTTCTGTGCCCTGACCACTTGTTTCTTTCTTTGGCATCATGCCTGTACATTTTGTCACAATCCTATCTTTCCTTGGCTCAAACTCAATGATCTCACGTGTCCTGAACAGATTGGCCAGACTTGTCTTCCTGTTGGACCCTGCTGTGTCCTTCTGCTCTCTATTAATCCTTTCCTCAACCTGTTCTTAGATAAAAACACTAGAAGTAATTGAAATTTGTGCATCAATGATTCATATAAAATGAGCATTTAAAATATATTTTACAGGCTGATAAAATTTGGCCTTAAATGCCAACCAAAGAATTGATGTTTTTCTAAAATAAATTGGAGACCCAACAACATGGAAATACACTCCAAAATGGTAGAAGTGAAGATTACCGAACAATCCTGTTTCCTGAGATATTGCTGAGACTCAAGTTGCCTGTGGAAGCACAACTAAAACCAATAGCTCATACTGAGTAAACCATTGAAGTCTGAGAGTCAATTTCTATCACTTCTCAGATCTTTTTACTGCAACCAAGTACTGCCTGTTAAAAAAAATGCATTAAAAACATTCCTTGATATATTTAAGAGGAGGAACTTGGGACAGATTAAATAACCATACATCAGGATATTCCCAATGTTCTCTGTCGCCAGTTAGCCCAGAACTGGCGACTGAGAACAGGGGTCACAGTCTAAGGATGTTAGGTAGGCCATTTAGGACTGAGATGAGGAAAAATCTCTTTGCCCAGACAGCAGTAGGCCTGTGAAATTTGCTGGCGCAGAAAGCAGTTGTGGCCAAAATATTGAATGCTTTCAAAAGGAGTTCGACATAGTTCTTGGGGATAAAAGAATCAGAGGATGGAGAGAAAGTGGGAACTAGGTACTGAGTTGGATGATTAGCCACGATCAAACTGAAGTGCAGAGCAGACTCAATGGACTGAAGGCCCAATTGCAGCTTCTATTTCTTATGCTTCTATGCTTCGAATATATCTTTATCACAAAAAGAAAATTTACTTGTTAAGTAACCAGCGTTTAAATAATTTAAAATGTCTTAAAAGGAAAACTATTGCAAATCATGAGTAGTTATATTGCTGCACATCAGAATTGATTTATTGTCACGTGTGCCTAAGTACAGTGAAAATCTTTGTTTGCAAGCAGTAGAGGGGAGATCAAATTAAGCAAGGACATAACAGTCATAGGGTGCTTTGACACCGTGAGGCATAGAGGTTACACTGCATAGGAGGATGTGGTCAGTATAATTTAGTCATGTCCTGTGCCTAGTATAGTAGCTACATTTTAAGAGCTTTCTCAAGGCTTGAATTTGCGCTATTTAGGAAATTCAATGGGCAGAGTCGTACTGAGGGCAAAACAATGTGGGCTATGATGAAAAATGTGGCAGCATCATGTAGGAAGTCCAATAAAGGCCTGCCTGATGTCAGGAGTAACTGGCTGCATCTTTTAATTGAGTTCTGGATGCCGAGGTGAGATTCTCACTAGGAATAGCAATCTGCCTAATAAGGGGATAATTGACCTAATAAATTCCACATATCACCTCATTAATATGCAGCTTCCTATCCTACCACCCATCATGAATAAACTTGATGCCAATAAATCTTGACATGAAAACCAGAGTGGGTTCCTGCCGTCATTAGCTCATCACTAGCAGTGAAAAGCCTCCATGCTTGTGAACATGAACCAGCATTCAGCATGTGATCCATGGGCACCAGCCACATGCATTGAATAATTGTCAACTTCTCAGTATCTCCACAACTTCTCTCCAATCCACTTGTAAGAGATTTAGGAAGTACAGACTCATATTGCAGGGCATACCAGCAACTAGCATTGCAATGCTGCACACAGGATCTGGTACCAACTCATGGATTGGAGCAGGCTCCTTCCCAGGGCTGCGGGCTCACTCTCTTAGTGCTCACTCACTTCCTGCCTGCCTGCATGTTCACAATGTGCATGACTTGTCTAGCCTTGCCCTGCCACACCTATTAAGTGTTTGCACTTCAGCTGAGTCAAAAGGCTATCAGTACTGACATACTGACACACACTTTAGCACAGATATACAGACAGACTATTTCTCATGCTTGCAACAGGGATCTGTCCAGGGCAGAGGGATAGAAAGAAGGCATTCACAAGGCTCTTTTACAGAATATACCAACACATCCATCTAATATCTACAGCATGTATATGTTGCCTGTGCAGCAAACACACTACGCATTTATTCAATCCAAATAGTTTGTAGTGATTGTAATAACATCAGTCAGCTGGACCTCATAGAATATAAATTCCCAGATTGGGCCTATTAATCTGGTCCAGTCAGAGAGCCCTGGCTAACAGATAAAAAGAGAAATGTCAGCAATTCTGACATTCTGACAGCTGTCTCTGAAGAGGCAGCACAAAAGTCAAGGACTATTCATGTATAAATAAAGGGTGACTTAGTGATGGTATATTGGCCTCTGTGGAGTTATTTCACTGGCAATGAGAGTAAAGCATATTCTTGATGAAACCCATTTGCAATAGTCATCTTTGAACTGGGGTAAGCATTTCTTACATCGTGCCTATGTTTGGGAAGCTTGACTCATTCAACCCTGCTATCAAGGACTCAGCCCAGTATGTGGAAAGAATGTATTATATTTACCTGGCAAACAACACTGTGGCAGACGTAAATTGACAAGTAAATCTCCTGACAGCCTTTGGAGCTCCAGCTCTTTCTGTTATTAGGTGCGTAACTTTCTCTGAGGCACCAGATACTAAAAGCTTTCAAGAATTGGTGAATATGGTTAAGGAACATTACGACCCAAAGCCTCCTCTAATTCTGAGACACTGTCGTTTTTACTTTGCAGGGGAATCCATATTGGGATTTTTGACTAGATTACGACAACTGGCAGAAGTATGAGACTTTGGTTTAACCCTTAATGAGATGCCGAGAGACTGTTTGGTATGTGGGATTAATGATGTAACTGTGCAAAAGCACCAAATAGCGGTTGCCCAACAGGACTTCAAACAGACACTACAACTGTCTTTATTATTGGAAAATGCTGCAAGTGGAGCATATGAGTTACAAGGTATTCCACTGGATGTGGACACCCTTGTTAGTTTAACTCAGCTTGGGAAACAATACTTAAGTGAAGGCAATTACATAGCCTTATTCAGGAAATATCCTGAATGAAGGGACTCCAGGTCAGCTCACAGCAAAACCTCAAAACCCCAAAGCAAAACCAAACCTCAGCCAAATGGTTAACATTTTCTTCAGGATCTGGAGCAGCAAGTTGCTGCTAGTATGTGGTGTCGAGAGCTAAGAGTCCTACTAGACATAAGTGGAGTAAAATTACTCATAGGCCGGTATCCAGGAGAGTGCACACCCTGGAAAGTCCATCTACAATCTTGTTTGACATGGTCAAATTATTTAGCAACACCCAAATCCGAACCAATCAAATTAAACGTCTAGTTAAATGGCCACCCGGTTCTAATGGAGGTTGATACCAGCGCAGCCGTATCAGTGATTGCTGAACCAGTCTTTAACAAAATTTGCTCAGAACTCCAACCCTTAAGTTTACACAATACTTCAGCTGGGCTGAGAACCAATACTGGGGAACTGCCTGTAGTAAAAGGCTTCGGCCCAAGCTTGATGGAGCTAAACTGGTTGTAGGAGATTCACCTTAATTGGCTCAAATTTTTTCATTTGGAAAATAATTAGCTGCCTGAATGAAGTCCTGATCAAATACTCAGAGGTTTTCCTGGAAGGTCTAGGGACCATTGAAGGAGCCAAGGCCACCTTGCATGTTGACCAGTAAGCAATACCACAATTCTGCAAGGCCTGCCCAGTGCCTTTTGCCTTACAGGCAAATGTAGAGGCAGAAAACAGAAGGCTAGAAAGTGAAGGAATCATCAAACCAGTCTAATTTGCGGAATGGGCAGCACCAGTGATACCGATTTTGAAGCATGATGGATTGGTTCAACCTTGTGGGGATTTTTTACGAACAATAAACTGCTTTTCACAGCTGGATGAATACCCAATCCCTTGCATTGAGGTTTTTATATGCAAAGCTGGCAGTAGGAGGCTGTCCTTCAGGAAGCTGGACATGAGCCATCTGTATTTGAAATTGAGATTAGATGAGGATTCCCAGAAGTACGCCACAATTAATGCCCATAGGGGTTTGTACTAAAATACAAGACTATCATTTGGGCTATCATTAACCTGCGTGATTTTTCAATAAACAAGTTTTACCTCAGGTTGCAATTTAACTAGATGATGTTCTAATAACAGGGAAAACTAATAAGAAACACTTAGAGAATTTGGGCATGGTCCTAAGGTGATTTTCCAAGGTGGGCAAATGCCTAAGAGAAAAGTGAGTGTTTCAGGCCCCAAAAATGACCCACTTGGGCCACTGGGTTGACAAGACCAGGTTACACCTGTTGGAAGATTAAGTGAGGGTGATCAAAGGTACCCATGCTCCCACGCCTGTATTGAAACTCAGGTTATTTCTTGGGCTGATAAATTATTGCCGAAAGTTCAGACATAACTTGGCCTCCAACCTGGCACCTTTGCATCAAATCTTAAAAAAGAGTCAGCCTTGGAAATGGTCCCATAATCAAGTCCTAGCTTTCAGTGAAGTAAAGAAACAGCTATTATCCTCTAAGGTGTTGGCACACTATAATCCCAAGATCTGGTATTGACATGTGATGCCTCCCTGTTAGGCTTTGGGTTTGAATTAGCTCATAGGGTGACCCAATAGTGTATGCATCCAGGTCTTTGGCGAATGCAGAGTGTAAATGCACCAGATAGAGAAAGAAAGATTAGAAGGACTGGCAGTCTTTTTTGGAGACAGGAAGTTTCACCAATCCCTTTATGGATGAAAATGTGTGATAATTATGGACCACAAACCCTTACTAGGCCCTGTTTAAAGAGGACAAGGCAGTGCCACCCATAGCTTCGGGCTGCTCTCAGCCATTGGCTCTGTCAGATATTGTATTATGATTCTCTTTACTCAATCACTCACAAGCGCTCTATGTTTACTGTACTGCATTTCCATTCATTTATTCGGTCATAAAACTGTGTTTTTGTAGCACCGTTTACTCTTACGAAATAAACTAAATTAAACACCCCTTCCCAGGCTCCCAGTCCATTACAGCTCCTTTACACCTTTCAATTCTTATTGGACCTTGCTGCAAGCAGTGTTTAGACCTATTTCTGTATCAAAGGCTATCCCTGAATAAGTGTTAATATTGTAACCTACTCAGAACAATGCCAACTATCCATCATGTCTCCATAACTCACTCGAAACTATGGTAAAGTTTGAATATTAATTAGCCCTTAGTAACCGCCTCTCAGAACCTGAATAGGCTACAGGACATCAAACAGTATCCTCCACCAGCATGTCCCTACATTCTGCTTTTATCTCTTCGAGATTTCCTTATATGCTACCTATTTCTATAACACTGTACTGCCTATTTCTATTTTTTATTTAGGACTACTATCTTGTACTAACATATGGAATTATACTTTTTAAATACATATTAAATAGGGTTCTTACACCCTTTAAGAACTTACTCTTCATACAGCACTTCCATTTATGAATAAATGTGTAGGAACTGTCAAAATTGACAATAGGAAATGAAATCTTATCACCCAGCTGCAGGAGATCAATTTAATATCTTCTATAATTTTATTTAGTATATGTATAATTTCTCACTTACTTAGGTCATATCAGGAGGAGTCCCTGTGAGGACTTACCCCTCCCCACCTTCATCTACCTATCACATTCCCAGATACCTTCCCCCAGCCCCACCCCCCTTCCATTTATCTCCCTTGGGCCCCCTCACATTCTGATGAAGAGCTTATGTTCGAAAGGTCGATTCTCCTGCTCCTTGGTTGCTGCCTGACCAGCTGTGCTGTTCCAGTGCCACACCTTTTGACTTTAGATCATATCAGCCTAGCATTTTTATGATCATTACTAAGATTAAAGACAAAAGGACTAATCACCTCTTAATTATGCAAGGTCATACCAGACAGACATTTGAATCCCATCAGGAGTAATAGCCACCATTTAGACAACACTTAAAACATCTCCTGTTTCCCCAGGGCAGATGTCATGCAAACTTATGTACAATAGATACAACTATGTGATACTATAGTGCTAACATTTTAATGTATGTAAAAACTGTATAAAAGGGGCGATTGTAAAACTGTACTTAGGATTCCATCGCCACCTTGAACTGTGACACTGCAGATGCTCAATAAAGAGGCTATTTTAACCACTCACTGATCTCACCCACAGTTCTAGTACTAAGTCTATATAATTACAAGTTAGAACATCATTCAGGAGACTGATTAGTGAATGCAGATGCATTGGATAGCCTCCCATTAGCAGATAACAGCACCAGTGCTACCCCCAATGGAAGAGTCTGTAATGTTATTACATTTTCTGGACACGCTTACAGTCACAGCTGACAATATCAGACTTTGGATGCAGAAAGATCTGGTCCTTTCAAAACTGTAACAACTAATAGTATTGGGAGAAACCAAAGGGTCATCGCAACTCGAATTGAAATCTTTTGGACCTGGAGAGACCAGATCACTGTAGAGGACAGCATATTGTTATGGGGAGCAAGCGTGATTGTCCCGAGCAAAGATTGCCACCAAACACTGGCTGAACCCCACCTGGGTCATCCAGGGGTCTCCTAAATGAAGATGTTAGTGAGAAGTTATGTCTGGTGACCAGGCTTGAATGCAAACATAACTGTGCCAACAAGGACAAAAATGACCACCAGCAGCTCAGGTCAGTGGGAATGGTCAGAAAGGCTGGCTTGAAGAAGCAGCCTACTGCCTCAATAAATACCAAGCTGTGATGGTTTATATTTGACTATAGGACCATCTCACATTGTAACTACAGGAATGGCACCGACAGAGTTGCTAATGGGTGGAAGATTCCACACCAATTCAGAACAGAGTGACAGTGAAACAGCATCAGGAAGTCCAATGCTCGACACAAGACTCTGCCAAGCGAGAGAGACAGTTTGATACTGGGGATGATGTTTGGTGTAAGAATCTCAGAAAGGACCCTACATGGGTAAGAGGCCAGTTACATATAAAGTTCGGGTAGGTGCGACTGTCCTGAACAAGCACATGGACCATATGAAAGTTGCAAATTTGCAAACAGTGTGGGAGCAAAACATGCCCACCCCTCGGATCAGACAGAAAGGCTGCCAGAATTCATGGGTTCACCCTCTCCTTCAAGCATTGACGAGTCCTCTGAATTAAAGATGGACATGGCGGATGTAGTCCCCTCAATGCTTTTGCCTCCGGAAGAAGAAAGTGAACATTCTACCAAAGCACTCCTGGGGCAAGAGCTGAGCTCCCGTGCAGTACATGCCGCCCGGATCAGATGCCAGGTCAGAAGAACATGACACGGTGCTAAAACACCCCAGAAAGGACCAGCCTATTTCCTCAGACTCGGAGGGAGGGCGGTGTAATGAGGTCAGCTGTTGGACCTCATAGAAAATGAATTCCCTGACTGGTGCTGTTAATCTGGTCCAATCAGGGGGCTCTAGCTGACAGATAAAATGAGGAGTCTCAGAGATTTTGACATTTTCAGAGCTGATTCTGAAGAGGCAACACTAAAGTCCAGAACTGTTCCTGTGTTAATAAAGGGTAACAGGATACCAGTTTCTGTGGAGATATTTCAGTCAGAAACTGGGTGGAGCGAGTCCTCAGTCCAGTCAAGAGGGCGCAGTTAATCAGGGGCTCCCAGCAATGTCACTCATCGGCACACTCCACACACATACACACAGTCCAGGACTTGATCATTGTCAGTCAATTACTTGGGCTAAGATAGAGATTGCTGGAAAAGCTCAGGAGGTCTGGCAGCATCCGTGGAAAGAAATCAGAGATAACATTTTGGGTCGAGTGACTCATCCTCAGAAATCCCCCAGAAAGGGTCACAATGCTTTCTCTCCACAGATGTTGGCAGACCTGCTTAGCTTTTCCACCAATTTCTTTTTTGTCACTGATTTACAGCAACTGCAGTTCTTTCAGTTTTTATCTACTTAGGCTGGTCGCAACAGGACTTATGTCTGACTAAAGTCTGGGGAGTAAGCTATGTCAGTCCTGTAAGGCTATCAGAAATATTGAGGAAATCATGTATCATTAGTCAGGCAGCTGGTCAGGGGTCCAGTCAGTCATGTCTAGGGGCTGCTCATTGAAATCAGTCAGAAATCTGGGGTGAATTCAGTCTTGGGGGTCTGAGTATTAATTGTTGAGGACGGTGTAAGGGGCTGTAGGGGCAATGGATGGGGGCTTATTTCCAAAGGTTGGTGAGGCAGTCAAAGCTGTGGGCAGAAGCAGAGGCATGTGTTGTGGCATATAGAACAGCATCAGAGGGCATAGTAAGCTATGATGAGGGTGGTGACCACAAACATGACTTCCACAAGAGTTGGCATCATTAGGTTGTAATACCGAGGCTCAGGAGGTAAATGTCAATGTGTTGGCTCTCCATGTGGTGAGAGATGAGTGGAAATGGGCTTTTAAAAGTAATGTAGATTAGATTAGATTACTTACAGTGTGGAAACAGGCCCTTCGGCCCAACAAGTCCACACCGACCCGCCGAAGCGCAACCTACCCATAACCCTACATTTACCCCTTACCTAACATTACGGGCAATTTAGCATGGCCAATTCACCTGACCTGCACATCTTTTGGACTGTGGGAGGAAACCGGAGCACCCGGAGGAAACCCACGCAGACACAGGGAGAACGTGCAAACTCCACACAGTCAGTCGCCTGAGGCGGGAATTGAACCCGGGTCTCTGGCGCTGTGAGGCAGCAGTGCTAACCACTGTAAGGTAAAAAGGGACAAGAAGGTTCTGCTGGAATATGTGGTGACCGGACAGAGCCCATGGCTGACAGTGGTTACCATGAGCTGTGTTGCATAGTGGAGTGGGAGGAGAGGGGAATGCAGTCTTTATTTGTCTTGTTTGTATTCCCTTTTGCTGGAATTACCCCAAGGCCTGCCTGTGTGCGAAGTTCCCCTACTGGACAATGACAAGGTTCAGGTTCTGCCGTTGGCACTGAGGAGAGGATAATGGTGACTTAGAGAGTGTGTTCAGTCGTGACGTATCTAAAGACAAATAAATTGTCTGAACTGGTGGTGAAACAGTGATTAGGATGAGTGAATGAGGATGTATCAACCATGTTGGTTATGTGTCATTAGCAGCGTGACCTTCTGGTTGCTATACCATTATGTTGTCAATGAGGGGCAATGCTGGATTGCCAACGCTTGTCTTTAACCTTTTAAAGATGGCACAAGTGCCAAAGATACTGGACTTTTGGCAAATATCCAGTGAGTGGTGAGTTGTTCCAGGGACAACATGTGGTAAGATGGGCGTGGAATCAGGCACGAGGAGCACCGAATGGGCAGGGCAGGTATTCAGTGAGATACAGTGAGAGATCCCACAATGCCTCACGGCAAGAAGCCCTACATGAAATTTGATAAACTGACAGCCAAATAAATGTAATATTCTGAGTAAAGTTTTGTGGACAGGACCAGCTTCTCACAAAAGATCCCAAACCTGATTTGCTTTGAAGGTAGTTCGTATTTGAAATTCCTCAATATGCTATGTAATTTTGGTCAATTTGGGGCAGAAAACTCCAGTGCCAGCTAGCAGCATTATAGGTTGGCCAACCTGCATTATAAGGTCCCCAGAAATGCTATAACATTGGACATGTATTAATCAGGACTGAGATGAGGTGAAATTTAAGCCTATAGAACTCTTTGCCACAGAAAGTGGATGATGACAAAACAATTATTGTTTTCGAGAAGGAGCTGTTTGAGCCAAAAAAATTCAAAGGATTTAGGAAGAAAGCAGGAACAGGCTGTTGAGTTGGGTGATTAGCCATCATTGTACTGAATGGTGAAGCAGGCCTGAGGGCTGAATGGTCAATTCCTGCTCTGATTTTTGATGTCTCTTTACTCAGACTTCAGATTAAGGGAAGAGAATTGATATGCAAAAATCGAAAGAACTGCAGATGCTGCAAATCAGAAACAAAAATAGAAATTGCTGGAAAAACTCAGCAGGTCTGGCAGCATCTGTGGAGAGAAAGCAGAGGTAACGTTTTGGATTGAATGACCCTTCCTCAGAACTGATATCTTTTTTGCAGAGATTTGCTTAAAGTAAGCACTTGCTGGCAAGTGGTGGTTATTGTTGGGAGATAATGAAAAAGGATAATGTCTCGAATATTCTGAAATTTTTCATTTGTTTCTAATTTTATGTTTCTATGTATTCAGTACAAAACCACAGAAGATTACTTGTGGATATACTACCGAACACTATTTCAGCAGTTCCTTTACATCTAGCATACTTCCCTATAAAATCCAAAATAGCATTCCAAAATAGTTTGCCTTGGTATAACTAAATACCTGCAGGCCAGCTCTGACTTACTATATTGTCTGATTTGTTCAGACACATGTTATTGAGTACATTTCAATTTGCAAAAATCAGAAGGTTGTTAAATAGAAAGGAGACTGAATGATGTTAATGTAAAGGAAACTAGTAATGCTTTTTAATTAGATTATTTAAACTGTTTAAAAATGAACACAATCTGCTTTATTCACTCTACCCTAATTTTATTGTTCACATTGCAAATTATTCATTCTAGCCTACAGCAAAACAACACAATTTTTATAAAATGTGGCATGTCACTGGTATCTGTGCTGTGACACCATCCCAAAACCTCCATCACTTCCACTCAGAATGAGATGGATCTTCTTTCTTTTTCGACAAACCCTTTTAACTACATGTTAATGACTCAACTAATTTACACACTAAGCAGTTAAACTCCATAAATGAAGACTATGCACCCGTCTGATCAGTTATCTGAATTATCTGAGTCAATATTATAGTCATGTTTAGTAAACCTTGATTCAGAAGGTAAATGGTCAGACAGTATCCTTATTCATTAGTGTTAATGGAAATGCATGAGCACAGGATTGCACTCAGTTCAGTTGCCCCAGCATTTGAATGGTCTTCCATTGTTCAGCATGAAGACTTACAAGTAGTTGCAAGTTGGAGGATAGCTGCGTTACAGGATAGTGATCAGATATCATGGAAGCTTAGCTAATGGAATAACAACTTAAGGTTTTATAAAACCTTGAGTTATCTCGAGATGTGACTTAAAAGAAGTTCTGGGATTTACATATTAATGAACCAAAACTTGCAACCCATTCTAAAAGATGAAAGATATAACAACAATCCAGGTTTGTTCAATATGTCATTTCAGTTGTATGACACTACAATCTTTTGCTATAAATTTTGTGTCTTATGATCCTCTTCCAAAGCTACCTGATGAAGGAGCAGTGCTCCGAAAGCTAGTGCTTCCAAATAAACCTGTTGGACTATAACCTGGTGTTGTGTGATTTTTAACCTCTACAAATAGTCATCAACTGCAGAAGGTGGAGAAGATGTTTGATGAATGAAAAATGACATATATGCACAGAAAGAAAGCTTATAAGACTTTGTTTTATCTATAAAAATAAATTTATACTTTGTCAGCTGAATAACTTAGAAAATGACTTAGGATTGTACATTCCTGGGTAGGGAACCTAATAGCTGAATTCCAATTTCTGCACCTGCAGTTGAATGGTGTTACTTGTGCAGAACAATTCTAGAATGTAAATAGGCTGATTGAGTGAGAGTTGATCTTGGAGACCATTTACAGTGGCTGAATGTTTAAAGGAGGGAGCTGTCTGACTGGTGCCAGTAGCAAAAACTAGTGGCAGCTGTCGTATATGGGTCTGGAAGGATTTAGAGGGGCAATAAGCACCACTCACCATGAAAATGTCATGAGGACATGGTTGTGTAGCAAAGTAGGATCTTGTGAGAGACATACCTAAGAGGAGAAAGTGAGGACTGCAGATGCTGGAGATCAGAGCTGAAAATGTGTTGCTGGAAAAGCGCAGCAGGTCAGGCAGCATCCACGGAGCAGGAGAATAGACATTTTGGGCATGAGCCCTTTTTCAGGAATGAGGAAAGTGTGTCCAACAGGCTAAGATAAAAGGTAGGGAGGAGGGACTTGGGGGAGGGGCGTTGGAAATGCGATAGGTGGAAGGAGGTCAAGGTGAGGGTGATAGGCC
>NC_057712.1:83772608-83774828 GCF_004010195.1 Chiloscyllium plagiosum | reverse complement strand
TATCACCCTCACCTTAACCTCCTTCCACCTATCGCATTTCCAACGCCCCTCCCCCAAGTCCCTCCTCCCTACCTTTTATCTTAGCCTGCTGGACACACTTTCCTCATTCCTGAAGAAGGGCTCAAGCCCGAAACGTGGATTCTCCTGCTCCTTGGATGCTGCCTGACCTACTGCGCTTTTCCAGCGACACATTTTCAGCAGAGACATACCTAAGGCTAGGTCCTCCTGACAGTTTTTGCTGTGATGTAGAGCCTATTCTTATCCCTTGTAAATCACTGTGGAAATCACTAAAAAGAATCAACATGTTTGGACATGTTATGACATAGCTTTGGGGTAGGTGGAACTTCAGCTGGACCATGCTGCCCACACGTACAGACACTACCGCTCTGCTGTAAAATCTTACATAAATTACATCTTGTTTGCTCGAGAAGTATCATGAGATCAAAAGGTTGCTACACCAAACCACGCAAGCTACATTTTCCTGCTGTTGCATGAACCCTGAGATCTCTCCACAGTAGTGGCTTTCAGAACTGCGAGTCAATGCGTTTACTCAGGGATTGACATGTGTGAACCCTTTGAGCAATGTGCATGCATGCAGCTTAGACAGAATATTCCTTTTGAGCCCCTAGAGATCCCACATATTTCATAGATATGGACGACAGCAGTCATAACATGGGTGATCATTGGGGATCTGCAGATTTAATTTAGTGAGTTCACTGCAATATGCTGGCAACTCAAGAGACTCCAAGGGAAAAGATCTGCTGTTTGCCAAGGACACCAAACTCTAAAAGACCTGTACACACAACACTAAATCATTTTTTGAGGAATGACACAGGAAACATTTCAGATCTGACAAAAGATCTGCAAACCAGAAGCTCTGTGGCAGGGCAATAGGCTCCATTGCAAAGCCATGATTGTTTAGAGTGCTACTGAATCTGGGTTCAGCCCACTCTCCTTCTCTTTCCCACAACACTAATTGGATCCTCTGTCCTCAATTTCCAACCCATCAACATCCACATCCAAAGGATCAGTAGCTGCCATTTCTGCCACAGCCAATGGGATGCCACCAACAGACACATATTCTTCCCTCCTCCCTTGTCAACATTTTGCAGGGACACTCTGGTCCACTCCTCCTTCACTCCCAACATCTCTCCACACCCAAAGTTCCTACACATGCCATTACAGAAGGTACTTGTTTACTTCCTCCCTCCTCACTATCCAAAGTTCCAGACTGACCTTCCACATGAAGCAACACTTTACCTGCACGTCGCTCGATCTAGTCAACTATATTCATTGTTCACAATGTGGTCTCCTCCACACTGGGAGATGAAACACAAACCGGTGATCGCTTTGTGGAACACCTAAGTTCTGCCTGTAAAAATGATCCCGAGTTTCCAGTTTTCTGTCACTCCAACACACTGCTGTGTTCCCTGGCCAACACCTCTATCGCAGGCCTGCAGCTGTGCTCCAGGGAGGCTCAGTGCAAACTGAAAGAACAACATCTTATTTTTTTGCTGTGGAATTCTGCAACCTTCAGGACTCAGTATCGGTTCAATATTTTTAGAGCCTGAACATCACCTTCCGTGTCCTTTTCTCATCCCCAGACCCCATGCCCTATCATGACATGGGCTGCTTCAGCACAGTCAACTTATTTTCATCTACCTATGGTCGCAATGATCAACATTTCCCTTTCCCTGGCTTAACACTAACCACACCATTGTCTGCCCAACTTTCTTTCTCTCTCTCTGTTCTCCATCATCACCTTCCTGCTCATTCCTTCCTGGCCTCCCACCTTATCCCCTGTCATCAAATACGTATCACATGTTCCTAGCTACTTACAGTTCTGAAGAAATCACTGATTTTGAAACTTTCTCTCTACAGAATTTGCTAGACTTTCAGAGAATCTTTGGCAATTTATATTATTGTTTCAAATCTTCAACATCCCTAGTTCTTTATTTGATTTATATGGTGATACCCTACTGTCTGTATCATAAACAACCCTTCTTTGTAAGCTGTGTTTTGGTGTGTAGATAATAAAATCCATCAAGAAAACCCTGTAATCAATTGACTCCTTCACTTTGATGTCATTTTAGTTGAAGTGTGATAAGTATGTGGTTCTAGATTAGAGTGGTGCTGGAAAAGCACAGCAGGTGAGGCAGTATCCGAGGAGTAGGAAGATCAATGTTTCAGGCAAAAGCCCTTTATCAGGACTGAAGGCAG
>NC_057712.1:83724438-83772049 GCF_004010195.1 Chiloscyllium plagiosum | reverse complement strand
GGGAGGGAAATATATCCCTGGTGGTGGGGTCTGTTTGGAGGTGGATGATATGGTTTATGTGAAGGTTGGTAGGGTGGAAGGTGAGGACCAGGGGGGTTCTGTCCTTGTTACGGTTGGAGAGGTGGAATTTGAGGGCGGAGGTGCGGGATGTGGATGAGATTCGTTGGAGGACATCTTCAACCACATGGGAAGGGAAATTGCAGTCTCTAAAGAAGGAGGCCATCTGGTGTGTTCTGTGGTGGAACTGGTCCTCCTGGGAGCAGATACAGTGGAGGTGGAGGAATTGCGAATATGGAATAACATTTTTGCAGGAGGTAGGGTGGGAAGAGGAGTATGTGCTAAAAAGGAGAATAAAAATATTTGCAATCAACCAAGAGATGGTTAAAGGGTGAAAATGGATTGCCCTTTACACTTTGTCATAACATTTTACGTAGACAGCAGGAAGTCCTTTGACCAAAAACCGCAAGGGAAATTTTGAGACAAGATCAAAGAATATGGAATCAGAGAAAGGATAAAGGAAACAGAATTCAAAATTGATTGGAAGAAGAAAACAAAGATTATGGATAATTTATCAGAATGGCTTGAAATGTGTGGCAATATCCCACATGGTTATAATCCTGGATCCTGTTCACTGTGTACATCAATGACTTATATGAGTCAACATTAGTGATGTCAAAATTTGCAGATAATGTTAAAATTGGATGTTTGTTTAATTCTTCAAAATAGCAAAGGAATTTTGATAAAACTGGGGAATTACAGGTCCTATGCTGTGAGACAACAGATAATAAAGCTGTGAATAAAACTAGTATAATACTTAGTTACATTGAAACCAAAGTAAACCAGTCAAAAAACAAAAACAAAAGTCTAAAATAATGTTGTTTAAAATTCTAACAAGGCCTCAGAATAGAATGTGTAACGTTGAGTTCCATAATAAAGGAAGGCTATTAGTGGTTTGAGGTATTTACAGTGATGCTGAGAAGACTGTTTTTCCCTTAGAATATTTCAGATAATAGATAATATGTGATGTTAAATAATATGTAAAATCAATTACAATCAGGTGAGGAAGGGTTAACTAGCTCGGCTATTTTCTCTGCTGGTTTGATGCATTGGTTTTCATTCACTTGAAATGGATATATTTGTCTGATTCAATGAGTACTTATTTACATATACACAGAGATCAGGAAAGAATCAATAATTACAACCCAGAAGGAGGCCAGTTGGCCCATTGAGTTTGAAAATGAGCATCATGTCTTAGCGCCATTATGTAGCCCTTTCCCTTTAACCTTGGATATTGTTTCTATTCAAATAACCATCTAATTCCCTCTTGAATGCCTCAATGGAACCTGCCTCCATCACAATAGCAAGCAATGCATTCCATACCCTAAATACTGGCTGTGTGAAAAAAATATTTTCAACCTTGCATTTCCTTTTTTAAAAAAAATTGTACCCTCTTGGGTTCTTGTTCCTCTTACAAGTGGGAAAAATTCTCCCTGTCTACTCTATCTGGCCCAATATAATTTTCAGAACATTAATTAGATCTATTGTTATCTTTTTATAGAATTGTTCCCCTATTTCATATCCTCTTTCAAAGTTCTTCCTACCAAAATGCATAACTTCACACTTCTCTGTACTGAGCTACATTTCCTCCTCTCTGATCCTTACAATTGCCTGTGCCCTTGCAAATTCCACTCTCACTTTCTTCTGCACTTTTTGATGTATCTCGAGTCCTAATGCCTTGTTAACTTTAAATACTAACAATACTTCTTCCTTATCAAATTTAAACGATTCTCATGACCAAGTTTCCTTCTTTGTTTCTGTCTCCTTCTTTGGTCAATATATACAATTATATTATTTAACACTTCAGCCATACCCCTCCTTCCATGTATAAATTCCCTCTATGATCCGTAGTTGACCCTCCTCACTCTTACTGTTTATATACTAAGCAAGGACTTTGAAACTCCTCTTTATTTTGGCTGCTAGTCTTTTCTCACAACTTCTCTTTGCTTTGCTCTTACGCTTTTTCACCTCCTCTTTGAACCTTCTGTATTCTTTTTGTCTCTCAATTGCATTTTTTTTACCTTATACCCGTCGTAAACACAGCTTTTCTTCTACACAATAATTTCTATCTCGTTTGTCATCCAATTAGCTTTGAAGTTACTTGTCCTACTTTTCCCTTTTGAGGGAAAATAACTTGACAATATCCAAACCATCTCTTCTTTGAAGATAGTCCAATTTTTAGTGTTCTCTCCCTTCCATTTCACCTTACCTAGCTCAGCTCCATTCTTGCCCCACTAAAGTTGGGTCTTTGCCACTTGATTTTTCTTATTCGGGATTAACCATTGTAATTCTCCACCATCGTTCTAAACCATACAGTACAACTATCACTGTCTCTTATATGCTTCCCCACTGACATTTGATCAACTTTGCCCACTGCATTTCCAAATCCAGGTCCAACAGTGCAACATTTCTTCTTAGAATGGACATACACTGCTTTAGCAAATTCTCTTGAATCCAATCTAAGAATGCTGGCCTCTTGCTGCCCTTTAAACTACCAACATCCCAGTCTATATTTGGGCAATTAAAGTCCCCATTATGACTCGATTATGTTGGCATCTCTCTGTAATCTCTCGGTAAATTTGTTTTTCTACATCCTTCCCAGTTGTTGGTGGGTCTCTAGTTCACACTGAGCGATATGTTTTGTTCCTTAGCTCTAGCCAAATTGTTACTGTCTTTGAACCCTCTGAGACACCATCTTTCTCCAGCAGTGCAGTGTACTCCTCAACCAATATCTCCAGCCCTTTATATCTTTTCAAAACACCATGTATCCTGGAATATTTAACACCCAAAGCTGCCATTTCTTGAGCCAGGTCTCTGTCATCAGAACATCATATTTCCACATGGCAACCTGACTTGTAATTTCCCAGAAACAAAAACAGAAATTGCAGGAAAAACTTAGCAGATCTGGCTGCAATTGTGGAGAGAAATCAAAGTTGACATTTTGGGTCGAGTGACCCTTCCGCTGAACTCAGTTGCTGCCAGACCTGCTGAGCTTTCCAGCAATGTCTGATTTTGTTTCTCAGTTGTTTCAGTTATAACTTCCCAGTACTATTTATGATAGTCTGTGCATTCACAAACATACCCAGTACCCTGATATAGACCTCATTAGTTTCTCACTCACTCCAACTTCACCTATGGACTTTCTATTTTCTACATTAGTGTCATCAATTGCTCCAAGTATTTTATGCACCCTGATATTGCTCTCTCTAATATCCTCCCTATATCCCCAAAGCCCTGCGAAGTTCATTCAACGCATGAGCAAAACACCCACAAGGAGGTCAGTCCCACCTCTGTTCAGATGCAATCAGTTCAGCCTGTGCATATGCCATGTGCACCACAGCCAGTCACAGTATCCCAGGAATGTAAAGCTCTCTCTCCTATACCATCTTTCCAGGAATGCATTCAACTGCTTTATTGCTGTATTCACTCGCTCGTGGCACTGGAAATACTCTGGTGGTTATTCCATTTGAGGTATTACTTGCTGATTTTCTACATAGCTCCCTAAATTCAGAATGCAGGACCACTGCACCCTTCCCACATTCCCCCAATTTCACCTTCCTGCTGCGCAAGCCTCTGATGTCCATGCATGGTAGCAGTTTCTGAAACTGGAAGTCAATGTATTGGCTCACCAATTGGCATGTGTGAACATTCAAGTGGCTGCATAGTCACACAATTACGCAACTTAGAGGAAATGGGCCCCTTCCTAGCCAAGTCATTGATACCCACCAGGACCATGACTTCTGGCTGTACATGACTTTTTCTTGAGTCTAACAAAGAAATAGATTGGTTTTTAATTATAGTTAAGTAGACACAAGTAAAATAATAAACTATGCACTCATTTTTGCAATACACACACAAACAAATGTAGCTTACAGAATAGGGAAGGTTGGACTAGTCAAATCCCCTCCAGATAAAAAGGTGATATCATTCTGCACACAACCACCCCACTTATGATGATTTGTGTTCAAAAGCATTCATTCAGCCATCACTTCACATCTTGTAATGACTCATCAAAATCACTGGCCCTGAAATGAAATCACACAGTACTCCAACCCCATCAATTGCAAACATCAAATTTTCTTTAAACCACTCACAGAGTTCAACTGAAATCTTTGGAAGTCAATTGACAAGGTCTTAAGCTGAAGCAGAAGCTTCCAAATCATACATATGAAATAATGTCTCTGAATACATTAATTAGGAAAACATCTCACTCTTAACATGGGGCTCCTGTGGTGCAGAGGTACTACTCCTACTGTGGGCCTGGAGGCTTAGGTTCAAGTCCTATCTGCTCCAGAGTTGTGTGGTAATATCTTCAAAAAGTTATTTCGAAAATATTTATGAGCAATCAAGAGAAGGAGAGACTCAGATATTGGAAGTTATCTAAGATCCAGCTGCATGCTGTGATTGTTTCATATAGACAAATCCCTACAGTGATCATTGTAGTGTTATTAGCATTCATTATGTTGTTTGATTTAATTACTATAATTTGTTATAATGTTACACAGTATTTTTATTGCTACATATGATTATAGCCCTTGTCTCTGTGTACACTGTCTTTTTATGCACTCCCCATCCCCGATAGCCCTTTCCATTCTCCTCCCCCAACTACTACTTGCTCCTTACCTCCACACTCCACTGTCATCTCTTTCCTGCCACCCCTCCCCTTTTTGCTCTCTCTCTCTCTCTTTCTCACACCCTCTCCATCTCCCATTCCACTTATCCCTTGCTCTCCTGCTTCCTGCCCCCTCCCACTACAACCCACTCTCCTCCCTCCCCAGTTGTACTCCATGCCACACTCCTTCTCCCCAACCACTCTCATCCACCCTCATATCCTCCCTCATTCTCTCCCCATGCCCCTGCTCTTCTCCTTTCCCCACCCTGTTTTTGTGACACTTGCTGCAACCATTGTTTCCTGAGGAGGGAGAGGTCCAGCTCAAACCCTGCAGTGGGAAGAGAGGGGGTCAGATTGGGATTGTAGCGCTGGGCCAAGAAGTGGGCGATGTGGATGGGCATTTGGATGTTGGATGCTGTGGTACTGTAGCCACGGGCCCAGAAACTGAGAGATTTTGGAGGAGGAGCATTCCCAAGCTTGGGAGGAAGTTTATAGACCCAAAACTGGGATGAATGGGGTTAACATTGAGGCCAAAGCATGTGGTGAGGCAGGGTATTGAGGCAGTCCCCTGGGGGTGGGAGTATTATACCTCTACTTCTGGAGATACTGTGGGAGGCATTCAGGAGAGAGGCTATATTTGTGAGCTCAGGGAGGGAGAGTCGCACAGGGATTACCCTGGCACAGAGAGCACAGTGCTCATTCTGGATAATGCACAAGGGTCATCCTGACAGAGTGAGCTTCGGAGAATGATCAGAGGAAGCCTATCTTGCCAGATGCAAGTGAAGGTGGTGAAGGAAGTGGCTGGGGAAATTGTGAAAATAGGCAATGAGATTTGTTTTATTTTTGCTTATATAACGTCTCGAAAGCTACACTTGAGGCCTTTGTTCCTGCAGTCATAAATTGGACAAGCTGTGGTCGAATGTTTGACTGCTTCAGCATGCTCCTCTGCAATCAGGATATTTTTCAAACTGTCCATTGCTTTCTGCTGCAATTTCAAACACCTTTGGGCATGATCAAATGCTTGTTTTCATCCTGTTAGGGTTAAGTTGACATTCAGTATGAATTCATAATCTGTAGTTTGATGTTGTGGCTGGCTTTAGGCTGGAACCAGCATTGAGGCTGTATAAACCTACATATGGATGATCCTTATTTTGCTGCAGGCTGTAGGGGTGAAATGACAGTACAGAGGCCAGTACCCTGTCATCAAGTCACCCTTTATTTACAAATGAACAGCTCTTGACTACAGTACTGCCTCATACAGAGTCAGGCACCAAAGTGTCTCTATCCCTGACACACTATGTTTTATGTCAGCCAGGGGTACCTGACTGAACCAGGCTAACAGGCCCAATCAGGGAACCCAGATTGTATGAGGTCCACCTGGCTGACCTCATTACAATCATGAAATGGGGACTTGTTCTACTTTTTTTCTTTGTTTTTTTTGTGTGCAGTGAAAGACACACAGTGAAAGACACCAAGTGTCTTCCACCACCAGGAAGAAAGGAAACACCAGAGTGGCCAGTGACAAGCAATGCCCTTGTCATCAAAGGGCAATGCTGCATGATCAAACAAATGAAGGGGAGGGCAGGGATTAAATCAAAATAGAGTTGGAGGGGGAAATAAAACACTCCACTCCCTGCGACGCCCACCTCTCCCTGAACAACTCAAGGGTGTTGGTAGACACCACGTGCTCCCTCTCCAGAGACATCCAGGCTTAGGTGCAACCACGGAAGGGGGCAGGCAATTGGTCATAACGACCCCCTCCACGGCCCGCTGCCTGGACCTGTTACTGGTCAGTTTGGCCAGCCCTGGGGGGAGGGGGTCAGCTCTATGGTGATTGGGACCAGTCTGTGTCAGCGTCTTCCTGCTGACACTCTCTGTGTTTTGGAGGAGGAAAGTTTTCTTTTTCTTTCTTCCTCTTTTTCCAGAGAGGATATTTGTTCTTTTTCTGTTTCTTTATTTTTTTGTGTGTGTATTTGTTTTTCCTTTAGTAAAAGAGAGAAAAAAAAGAAAAAAATATAAACAGTAGAAAACAAAAAAAAACAGGACATACCAATCCCCTTGAGCTGTTCAGGCAGAGGTGGACACTGCAGGAAATGGAGTGTCTTATTTCCCCCTCCCACTCCATTTTGATTTAACCCCTGCCTTCCCCTTCACTTTTTGATCACACAGCATTGCCCTTTGATGAGAAAGGCATAGTTGTCACTGGCCACTCGGGTGTTTCCTTTCTTCCTGGTGGTGGAAATCAATTAAAGATTTGTACACTTGTTGTCTTTCACTATGTCTCACACCTGTGCACACACACTACATGGGTGCGGGGGGAAAATATAAGCGCTACAGCTGTTAGGTGGTAGTGTGAAAAGCAAGGAAAAAAGGAAAAAGAAGTATATAAAAAAAAGAAAAAACTGGAGAAAACAAAAAAAAAAGGACATACCAACACCCTCGAGCTGTTTAGGGAGAGGTGGCTACTGGAGGGGGTGGAGTGTTTTATTTCCCCCTCCAACTCTGTTTTGATTTAATCCCTGCTCCCCCCTTCACTTTTTTTTTGATCATGCAGCATTGCCCTTTGATGAGAAGAGCACTGTTTGTCACTGGCCACTCAGGTGTTTCCTACCTTCCTGGTGGTGGAATATATATTAAGATTTGTGCCCTTGTTGTTCTTCACTGTGCCCTACACCTGCACACACACAACATGGGTGCTTGAGTAAAATAAACACTACTGTTGTTAGGCGGTAGTTTTGGGGAAAATAGAAAAAAAGGAAAAAGAGAAAAAGAAAAAAAAACATATAAATAGGAGAAAACAAAAAAAAAACAGGAGATACCAATACCCTTGATGTTTTCAGGGAGAGTTGGGCACTATGGTTCGTGGACTGTTTTATTTCTCCCTCTGGTTCTATTTTGATTTAATCCCTACCCTCTCTTTCCCTTTTTTTGAACATTGCCCTTTGATGAGAAAGACATTGCTTGTCACTGGCCACTCTGGTGTTTCCTTTCTTCCTGGTGGTGGAAAATGAATAAAGATTTGTACGCTTGTCGTCTTTCACTGGGTCTCACACCTGCACACACAAAACATTGGTGCTGGGGAAAATATAAGTGCTACAGCTGTTAGGTGATAGTGCAGGGAATAAATTTTAAAAAGGTATATACAGGAGATACAAATACTCTTGAGATTTCCAGGGAGAGTTGGGCACCACAGGGTGTGAAGTGTTTTATTCTCCCATCGACTCTATTTTGATTTAGTCCCTGCTCCCCCCTTTTTGACCATGCAGCATTGCTGTTTGTTGAGAAGGGCATTGCTTGTCACTGGCCACTCTCATGTTTCCTTTCTTCCCGGTAGTGGACCATGAATAAAGTTTATGCACTCTTTGTTCAAAAAAAAAGAAAAATAAATAAAATATATAAATAGAAGATACCAATACCCTTCAGGTTTTCAGGGAGAGTTGGGCACCGTTGGTTGTGGACTATTTTATTTCCCTCTCCAACTCTATTCTATTTTGATTTAGTCCCTACCCTTCCCTTCACTTTTTTTGATCACACAGTATTTGATGAGAAGGACACTGCTTGTCACTGGCCAGTCGGGTGTATTTTACTCCTGGTAGTGGAATATAAATAAAGGTTTCTGCACTCGTTGTTCTTCACTGTGTCCTACACCTGCACACACACAACATGGATGCTGGGGAGAAATAAAAAAGCGAACAAAAATACATTTATAAACAGGAGATTAGAAACCCCTCAGTTGAGTACTGAGTCAGAGCTGACTGGCCATAGCCAGTCGTATGGTGGGGCCTTTTTTCTTTTAACGGAGCTGTACTGTTTTCCTTCTTGAGGAACTGACTTTAAGCTGGCTGGCTACTGCCAGTGGCACTGTAGAGTTTTATTCCTTTTCCTTGGGGAACTGGCTTTTCAGCTGGCTGGTTGCAACCAGTGATATTGTTATTTTGGTGGAGATGTGGGAGTGGAAGAGGCAATTTAACGGTAGAATTTCATCTCTGTTCCACAGTCAGCAGTTTGGACTGAACCTCTTACCTGCCCTTTCTCGATTCCTGTACATGGACTGACTCTCCGTGCTGGTCCCGACCTCATTGAGATAGGTTGGTTCATTGTATGGGGGCTAGGGCTCTAGGAGCAGATTGCGGCGGTGTGAGTGGACCGGACCTCATGGGGGAGACGAGCCTTCCAGTGCAGTGTGTGCACCCTGCCAATAGGAGGAGCATCTGCCATCGGGAGCGAACCCTGCTGTCTGAGGCAGGTTCTGGTTTGGGAAGTGGATACTGGGTTGGATGGTGAACTCTAGGAGTGGCCCCTGTGTCGGGGGCAACCCACGGTTTGTGAGTTGAGCTCTGTCCCCTCACGGTTTGCACTGTAGCCTTATCTGTATATTGTGTTTGCACTGTACCTTATTGTGTAGGTTGTGATTGAATTGTGTTTCCATATGTGCATTGTATTTTTGCATATCTTTGGGAAGAGTTGATTTCACAAGGGGTGCTGGTGTGTGGGTTTCTGATAATGCACTGCTTTTTGGCTGTTCGCTGTGTGTTTTTATTTGGAGGATTGCAATGGGGTTTATTTTGTTGGTTCTGTGTGTTGCTTTTCTGTTGGTTATAGGGGGATGTTTGTTTTCGAAACCCCGTTTTGTAGATTTTATTTTGGACAGTTGACTAATAATGTACCATGTGTATTGTCAATTTGTATAATGTTGTATTTTTTAAAAATGTATATAGACAGGAGATTAGAATCTCCTCAGTTGAGGACTGACTCTGAGCTGGCTGGCCACAAGTCAATAAAGGGTAACTTGGTAACGGGATACTGGCCTCTGTGCAGTTATTTCACTGTATAACTTAGAGGGCTACATGTCTGTGATTGCTCATCCCACTGAGAAAGTTAAAAAAAAATCAGGAGATTAGAATCTCCTCAGTTGAGAGCTGACTCTGATCTGGCTGGACACAGCCAGTGACGGCACACCAGCCTCTGCAAAGTTATTTTAGGTTCTTTCTTTAGAATCTCTTGCCTACTGCATATGAAGAAGTTAAACGATGACTCACAGAGCCCAGAGGTTTACACATTTGGTGGAGAGAGATAGAGAGAATCGATTGGATTCTTTCAGTTTTTTAGTTGCTTGTTCGTCTCTGCAAAGAAATCAAGCCCTTGAACCAACAAAGGGTGATTGTGTATTGGGACTACTCATCTATATTTATGGACTATGTGCAAACTGGAAGATATTGAGCTGTTAGCCACACTCAGGATCAATCAATGTTTCACCAAGGAATGAGATCAAAAAGTTAATGTAGTCTGTGAAGTACCTGCTGATGACAAGAAGTCAATTGATTTTGGAAAAGCAGCCAAGTTAAGCTTGATAATGTGGTAAGACATGTAGATTATTGTCCTTAATTGCTGGGAAACATGGTTTTGGAACAGACTATGAACAGTTTGCTAGTGGTTGCCCAGCAGTACTTGCTGGTCTTAGTTTCTGTTTTAAAAAGCTTTAACCCAGAGAGAAGCAAGAAAACCAACAAAGCTACAATTAAAAAAAAAGCTGGAGAAACTCAGCGATTCTGACCACATCTGTTGAGAGAGAAACAAAGTTTTTCAGGCATTTTCTGTTGTAATTTCAGATCTCCAGCATCTATTGTATTTTGTTTTTATCACCAAACTGGTAAGTGGCTCTATCTCTCATTTCAGTATTTTGAAACTCATTTTCTGTGCCTGTCAATAATTTGACTTGCAGCTATACGGGACATTGGTTCGGCCACTCTTGGAATACTGTGTACAATTCTGGTCTCCCTGCTGTAGGAAAGATGTTGTGAAACTTGAAAGGGTTCAGAAAATATTTACAAGGATGTTGCCAGGGTTGAACGGTTTGAGCTAAAGGGAGAGGCTGAATAAGCTGTGGCTATTTTCTCCAGAGTGTTGGAGGCTGAAGAGTGACCTTAAAGAACTTCATAAAATCATGAGGGGCATGGATAGGATAAAATAGACCAAGTTTTTCCCTGGGGTGGGGGAGTCCAGAACTAGAAGGCATAGTTTTACGGTGAGAAGGAAAAGATTTAAAAGGGACCTAATGGGCAACTTTTTCACAGAGAGGGTGGTGCGTGTATGGAATGAACTGCTAGAAGAAGTGGCAGAGGCTGGTACAATTACAATATTTAAAAGGCATCTGGATGGGTATATGAATAGGGAGGATTTAGAAGGATATGGGCCAAATGTTGGCAAATGGGACTAGATTAATTTAGCATATCTAGTTGGCATTGATGAGCTGGACGGAAGGGTCTGATTCTGTGTTGTATATCTTTATGACTCTATGATTCTAATTTAGTTCCAGCTAGAAGAAATAAGAAGCCTGGTGGATTGTGAGAATTCAACAAATTCTAGCTTTTGCTTTTGAGACTCAAGAATCAACTTGCTGTTTAACTTATAGTGCATTGAGTTCTTTATCTCTTCGATAGCAATATCACATTTGGTGACAAGGTAGGATCGTTTGGATATTCCCAGCTGAACAAATTTACAAACCAGGACAACAGCTGAGGTTTATTTCTTCACTGAGAACTGAGAAGAATTTTAAAACTCTGGGTCTTAAAAGGCTGCTTGTAAGTTGCTTGCATCTACAGATGAGACTGGGAGAGTATGGTCAAGATTGAGATTCTTTTTGTGCTAATGGACCAGTTGGAAATGTTTTGGACCTGGAAAATTCTGCTGGATCTTCCTGATAATCCAGTCATTAATCAGGCACTAGGGGAAAGTAGGAAGACTAACTCTTTCTGACTGAAGTATCCCAGATGTATTTGAAACATTCAAGGATTTGCTCACGCTTTATAATCCAAAAGACACATCACTGTCAGACACTGTGCCAATTTGAGCAGCACTATGCTCCCAGATCTCTGGAAATTGCAAAAAGCTATCAGTTTGGAACAAGGAATCAGTTGCCCACTGAAGCCATTGGCAGTTTTATTCTGGCTTTGAAAATGCCTTCCATTCAATGTCATTTTAGTGTGATTCAGACAGCACTGAGGAACAGATTTGTTTGCAGTTTAAAAAGGAGAAACCTCTCAGATAAATTCACAAACAGCACTGTCCATGGAAATGGTGAAACTTGGTCTGAGAGAAGTCAAAGTTAATAGCCTCAAGTCACCTGTAAATAAACCACAGATGAGTACGGGAGCGTGGTGCTGGAAAAGCACAGCAGGGCTGGCAGCTTTGGAGGAGCAGGAGAGTCGATGTTTTGGGCATACATCCTTCGTCAGGAATGAGGCTTGTGGGCCGGTGGAGCTGAGAGACAAATTATAGGGGGTAATGCTGGGGGAAGGTAGCTGAGAATGTGATAGGTAGATGAAAGTGGGGGAGAAGGTGATAGGTCGGAGAGGAGGGTAGAGTGGACAAATGGGAAAGATGATGGACAGGTCAAGACGGTGGTGCTGAGTTGGAGGCTTGGAGCTAGGATAAGATGGGGGGAGGTGAAATGAGGAAACTGGTGAAATCCACATTAATTCCGTGTGGTTGAAGGATCCCAAGGCAGAAGTTGAGGCGTTCTTCCTCCAGGCATCGGGTGGTTCAGGTGTGGTAATGGACAAGGCCCAAGGGCTGCAGGTCCTTGAAGAAGTGGGAGGAGGAGTTGAAGTGTTCAGCCACAGGGCGGTGGGGTTGGTTGGTATGGGTGTCCCAGAGAGGTTCTCTGAAACGATCCGCATGTTGGCATCCTGTCTCACCAATGTAGAGGAGACCACATTGGGTGCAACGGATACAGTAGATGATATTGGTGGAAGTACAGGTAAATTTTTGTCGGATGTAGAGGAATCCTTTGGGGCCTTGGATGGAGGTTGGGTGAGGTGTAGGCACAGTTTTGTACTTCTTGTGGTGGCAGGGGAAGGTGTCAGGAGTGGGGTGTGAGTTGGTCAGGGGTGTGGATCTGACAATAGGGTGGCAGAGGGAATGGTCTCCTTGCAACACTGATAGGTATGGGGAGGGAAATATATCCCTTATGGTGTGGCCAATTTGTAGGTGACAGAAGTGGCGGAGGATGATGCGATGTATACGGAGGTTGACGGGGTGGAAGTTGAGGACCAGGGAGGTTCTGGTTGCACACCTCCACCCTTGAAATCTCCTACATTTCCCACACCTCCACCCCTTGAAATCTCCTCCATTTCCAATACCTCCACCCTTGAAATCTACTTCATTTCCCACTACCTCTGCACTTGAAACGTCTTCCACGTGGTTGATGATGCCCTCCAGCGCAGCTCCTCCATTTCCCACACCTCCTCCCTTCAGATCCATCCACCCCCCATCAGCCCACACCCCATTCCCGGCAACTTTCCCTGCCATCACAAGAAGTGCAAAACCTGTGCCCATACCTCCCCCCTCGCCTCCGTCCAAGGCCCCAAAGGATCCTTCCACATCCAACAGAAATTTACCTGTACTTCCACCACTGCCATCTACTGTATCCAATGCACCCGATGTGGTCTCCTCCACAACAGGTAGACAGGATGCCCACTTGCAGATTGTTTCAGAGAACATCTCTGGGATACCTGTACCAACCAATTCCACCACCCCATAGCTGAACACTTCAACTCCACCTCCCACTCCACCAAACACAGGAAGTTCATGGGCTTCCTCCATCACCACACCCTAACCACCCGACGCCTGAGGAAGAAGGCCTCATCCTCTGCTTTGGGACCCTGCAACCACATGGGATTAATGTGGATTTCACCAGTTTCCTCATTTCCCCTCCCCTCCCCGTATCCCAGTCCCAAACCTCCAAAGCGGTACCGCCCTCTTGACCTGTCCATCATCTTTCCCATCTATCTACTCCACCCTCCTCTCCGACCTATTACTTTCTCCTTCACCTTCATTTACCTATCGCATTTCCACTTACCTTCCCCGCCAACCCCACCTCCTCCCACTTATATCTCAGCACCCCAGCCCACAAGCCTCATTCCTAACGAAGGGTTTATCCCTGCTACATCAATTCTCCTGCTCCTCGGATGCTGCCTAACCTGTTGTGCTTTTCCAGCACCACACTCTCAACTTGGAACTCCAACATCTACAGTCCTCACTTTCTCTATAGATAGGTCAGTCAAGGGTCTTAATGAGGGCAGTTACAAAATCCTATTACCAGTGCACAGACTAATATTGGTCACAGGATTGTCCATTTTTGAATGAAGAGCACTACAGCTGCAGTAAGAAGTGCCATCTTGCCAAAGCTTAGTAAAATAAGAAAACTGGATAAGATGCTGTTAAAGGAAACACCATTCATTGCAGATGGAGTGCCCTTCAGCAGCAAGTCAATGAGGGGTTAGTTAAGAACTATCAATTGAAAAGCATAAGGATGCCCAATGGAAACTCTCAAGATATTATTACTCAAGTAACATTGGATGAAGACCCAATGGCTATGTAGGTCAACATGTGACATTTGTGAGCAAGATTCTTGATTCTCTCAGTTCCAGGGAATGGAATTATACTCAGGTAGAATATCAAGGCTTGTCTTCGATTTTTGAAGTAAGGATAATTCTGAAATATCTATGCAGTCATTTGTATCAACTGTGAAACAATTATAAACTATTAATAGCTATTTTCAATCCAAAGTCCATAGTATCCATTTTAAACAGCATCAGAAGGAAAAATCACATATAAAATTAAGAAGTATTAAAAGACAGAAAATTCCCATAATGGGAAGGGACAATTGGCAAAAAACACTTATCATTGTAGCAAAAGGAACTAAAAGTGTAATTCCTGAAATAATGCTCAGTTGCTATGCGATCTTTTTATTGTGAGATGCTGCTATGGCTTTAAAAGGTGTGTTTTGTCATGGTTTATTTTAAGAGAGACATTGAAGAGAGATGCTGAGCAGTCTCTGATAAAGTAAACAGCTTGGGAGGCCTGGGGCTCTTTTTAAAAAGTTGAAACAATAGAAGCAGCCTGGATGGGTGTGGCCAGCTCTCATTGACAAGGATTTCTGGATTTTAGTTTTTTAGCTTTTACATTCAGTAGTTGGTGTTGTGGGATTGAAGAAGCGAAAGCTTTTTTTCTCTTTCTCAGCTGCAGCTAGAAGCTAGGGTTTCTTACCTGTGAGAACATGCTTTACCAGCATTTTTGCCATTTATCTTATTTTACCAAGCTTTGGTATCATGACATTTCTTCTTGCAACTGTAGTGCTCTTCATTCAAAAATGGACAATTCTGTGATACTCAACCGTGTAATATTTTTCTGAATATTTCTTATGCTTTTATGGGATATTTATGTGTGTTTATGGGATGTTTCCATATTGGAACAGTTAATTAGTAATAGTTACCATATGAATTATTCAGTCATGTTTTCCAATAGAGTTGTTATTCTAAGTTCTTCTTTCTTTTATTATAATTTAACTGTAGTGTTTAAATGAATAGTGTTTTGCTCTAATACTGAGTAGTTTGACCAATTGAATTGCATCTGGAACACAGCACATTACATTTGCCTTTAAAACGAGACTAAGTTAGGATCTCAGCTATCTTTGAAAAATATTTTGAGGGGTTCTGGTCCGGTCCATAACAATCAATAACAAACTGGTCATTATTCTGACATTTAAAGGGCAGAGAATTGAAGAGCCTTGACAGCTTGACAGTTCCACAGACCTTATCCATTTTTTATATATACTCTTTGCTCTTGACAATCCCTAAGAGAACATGACGTCTCTGAAAGAGATTAATAATTCACCCAAAAAGTCTACCTGAACTCCATAAAAAGGAGATCTATTTTTCTAGGAAGTTTAAACTTTTGTAACGCTGATTTTATGTTTCAGAAACCTGAATTATGAAAACTTCTTATGCCTGAAAGTAGCTGCACTTTAAAAAAACACTATTTCCTCCGTGAACAACAGATGTGCAGAACACATTCCACTGCTGATTCCTGCAACCAAACTGGCAAAAAAATGAGTAATTTCCAGATTAAGGGATAGGACATCGGAATTCCGGACTCCAGCATCATTTTGCCTGAGGCACAGAGCTCTTTGAGTTCTGTGAAAATTCAAGCTTTTGTCTCTATTGTCTAAGAGACAGCAGCTATTTATAGTGAATCTATTATTGCTATATATCCCTCCTCCAGGTCCATATTTCAATTCTTCATTAGTGGTGTTTTGCCTTGAATCTTTATACTTTTAGCCTCTCCTGCCTTCCATTCCAAAACTAAACATCATGTTTGTTTTTTCTTTACTCTCCATTCTCTTTCTTAATCTTGATGAGCTTAAAATTTATAAGTTCTCGAACATTTCGAATTCAGGCAAAAGGCCATTGACCTAAAATGATAATTCTGTTATAATACTAAACAAAAACACAAAGAACTGTGGATGCTAGAAATTCAGAAACGAAAACAGAAATTGCTGGAAAGACACAGTAGGTCTGGCAGTTATCTGTGGAGAGAAATCAGAGTTAACATTTCAGATCCAGTGACCCTTTTTCAGAACACTGTTTCTATTTCTGATAACTCTGTTTCCTATTTCCACCGATATTGCTCCATTGCAGACTGCTGAGTATTTCCAACATTTTCTCTTCGTATTTCTAAGTGCAAGTCATTCGTTGGTTAATCATATGACAACATTCTTGGGAGAACCAGTAAAGCTACTTCCAGTCTTCAGCATTAGTTTCTTCAGGGCAGCCATCGGCTTATTGGTGTTTGATTCACATTCATCTTTAAATCCGCTCCTGATTACTACTCCTAATTCTCATATTGAGCATTTGCTACACTGTAATGCTCATCACTCTTAAAGCATGTTCTTGAATAGTACAATTAATGACTAAATTCTAATCCACAATTCATATCAAGAATATTTGACAGACTAAATGAAGCTATTGAAGCAAATATCCACTTCAATGAGGATAAAAGATTTTGCACTCATTTGAATGTGAACTTTAATGTAAATCGACAGCATTTATGACTGTCTGAAAAGCCTTGAATTAGATCTTTCACAGTTTTGTAATCTGCCTTCAGATAGGCTTACAAGTCCAATAACAACAATTAGGAAAATACGAAGTTTAATTATAGAAGTGTCTTTTATCTTGAAACGCATTAATAAATGTTAATATTGGAAATAAGAATGTAATAGTGAACTGCAAGTAGTGTCAACTTTTCACAATTGTAATAGACTCAAGTGATTGCCTTGTAAAATATCACAGAAACCAACGCAAACATCAATAGTCTGAAACTGAATGGCTGCCCCAGTTATGCAATTATCTAGAATGTAATGAAAATAATTAATCATAAAACAAAAGAAAGGAATTACTGTCAAAGTGCTTTTGTGACAAGTCCTCATTTAAAATATATGTGAATTGTTATGATAGACTGTAAGAAAGTGAAAAGGATAGGGTGGGAAAAGAAAACACAGAAAGTCTGTTATGGTGCTGAAGATAGGAGACAACAAATGACAGGAGAGTTGATGGTTGAGAACCAAAGGAATTCTTTAATGGGACAAATAAAGAAACAAAAGATATGTCTAGAGGAGGTGTTAATGGCAGAATTATTACATTTACCATCCAAAAGCAAAAACAAAACTAAGATCAAAACGTTCAAAGAAGAGAAAACCAAATTGGGACAGAAGTCACAGAAATAATTTGTTAAATTTCCTGTGTTTGGAAATTTATAAAGCACTTAATCGAAAGGTGAGATGCTGTTCTTTGAGCTTGAATGGATATTTCACAGGAACACTGTAGCTGGATAAGGACTGAAAGCAGTGAAGGCAAGGAGCAGAAGAGAGAGGAGGACAGCCACAGAGTAATCTAAGATTTCAGGAGGATAGGATAGAACAAAATAGAAATGTGGTAGTGATAGAAGACTTGATAATTTGGTAACAGCTCCTTTTGTAGCCACAAACAAGCGACTCAAAATGTGTGCTTCTTATCTGATACCAATGCAAGAGAAATAAAAACAGAAAATGTTGGAAAAACTCAACAGATCTGGTAGCAATTCTGGAGAGAGAAACAGAAGTAACATGTTGAGCTTGTTATGTCTCTTCTTCAGTTATTAACTCAAGGTAACAGACATTGGAGATGGCGAGAGAGGAGTTTAGAATAGGAGGGACCTTTAGAATCATAGAGTCACACAATATGGAAACAGGCCCTTTGGTCCAAACAGTAAATGCTTAACTAAATCAGTCCCACTGCCTGCTCCTGGCCCATATCCCTCCAGATTTTTTCCTATTCATGTATCCATCCAAGCATCATTTAGTGGGCAGTACAGTGGTTAGCACTGCTACCTCACAGAGCCAGAGACCCGGGTTCAATTCTCACCTCAGGCGACAGACTGTGTGGAGTTTGTACATTCTCACCGTGTCTGTGTGGGTTTCTTCCGGGTGCTCCGGTTTCCTCCCACAGTCCAAAAATGTGCAGGTTAGGTGAATTGACCATGCTAAATTGCCTGTAGTGTGAGGTGAAGGGGTAAATGTAGGGGAATGGATCTGGGTGGGTTGCAGGTCGGTGTGGACTTGTTGGGCTGAAGGGCCTGTTTCCACACTGTAAGTAATCTAATCTAAAGTTGTAATTATACCCACATCCACCACTTCCTCAAGAAGTTCATCCCAAACTCTAATTACCCTCGTGTAAAAGATTTGCCTCTTATGTCTTTTTCAAATCTCTCTCCACTCACCATATAATTGTACCCCCTCGTCTTGAAATTCCCCAGCTTAGGGAAAAGACAATTACCATTAAGTCTATCTATACCGCTCACTATTTTATAAAACTCTATCAGGTCACCTCTCAACTTCCTATGCTCCAGTGAAAAAAGTCCGAGCCTATCCAGCCTTTCTTCAGAACTCAAACCTCCCAGCAACATCTTGGTAAATCTCTTCTGAACCCTGTCCAGCTTTATAATATCCTTCTGACAATCAGGCGACCAAAACTTTCTTAGCTTAATTTGTCCCATGGCCTATATACATCTTCTCCCTGCACCAGTGGTGGTGACAGATGTCTTAACAGATACAATTGTCATTGTTCATGTTGGAACAAGTGGATCAGGTAGAAACAGTGAAGAGGTGTTGCTGAAGGCGTACTAAGTGTGGGGATTGGTTAAATTGCCTTGAGAACAATGCACACCGAAAAACAAAATTGTTACCGTGCAGAAGGAGGCCATTCAGCCCAAGGTGCCTGTACCAATTCTCTTACCTCGTGATAATCTCCTGAGTTTAGATTAGAGTGGTGCTGGAAAAAGCACAGCAGTTCAGGCAGCATCCGAGGAGCAGGTAAATCTGATGTAGGGCTTTTGCCTGAAACGTCGATATTCCTGCTCCCCGGATGCTGCCTGACCTGCTGTGCTTTTCCAGCACCACTCTAATCTAAACTCTGGTTTCCAGTATCTGCAGCCCTCACTTCTGCCTAGAGATAATTCCTGCCTTCTCCCCATTTCCCTGCACACCATTTATATCGAAATTAGACTGCACCTTTAGCTACCTCAATTGTTTTTTTTGTTCACGTTCTCCTTGCTTCGTTTGCACACTACTTTAAATCTATGCAATCTTGTTATTTTCTCTTATATGAAATAGGAACACGTTCTCCCTATCTACTCATGAATTTGAAAACCTCCATCAAATTTCCCCTCAAAGTTTTTCTCTCCAAGGAGAACAGTCCAAATTCTTCAATCTATCCTCATAGCTGAAGTTTCTCATCTCTGGAACCATTCTTGTAAACTCCTTTCACACTCTCACCAGTGTATTCTCATCCTTCCTCTAACATGGTGCCCACAGCTGTAAAGAATACCCCAGCTTAGGTCCAATAAGTGTTTTGTACAAGTTCAACATCACCTCCTTTGTTCTTGTACTCTTTGCCCCTATGAATAAGTCCATGACACTACATGCCTTGTTAACTGCTCCCTCTACTTGTCCTGCCACCTTCAATGATCTGTGCGCATACACCCTGAGATCCCTTTGCTCATGAAAACCCTTTAGTATTGTACCCCTTACACCACTCTAATCTAAACTCTGGTTTCCAGTATCTGCAGCCCTCAATGATCTGTGCGCATACACCCTGAGATCCCTTTGCTCATGAAAACCCTTTAGTATTGTACCCCTTATTTCATATTGTCTTTAATATTCTTCTGGTCGACGTGCATCATCTCACAGTTCTCTGCATATCCACCCACTCCACCAATTTGTTCATGTTCTTTTGGAGTTCCACGCTCTCCTCCCCCTGGTTTGCACTAAACCTTGAAATTGTCCCCTACACACCAAGATCTAGGTTTATAATATGTGTTCGGTAAATCAAACATCCCAATACTGATCCCTGGAGAACTCAACTACAAATCTTCCTCCAATCTGAAAAAATAGCCTTTGATTATTACTTTCAATTTCCATCACTCAGCCAATGTTGTCACCATTCTGCTTCCGTCCCGTTTATACCATGACGCATAACTTTCTTCAGTAGAGTGTGATACTATATCAAATGCCTTCTAGAAATACATACATATCACATTAATAGTGTTATCCTTATCCATTACCTCTTCGAAAAATCCCAGCAAGTCAGTCAACCAGTATTTTCCCCTTAGAAATCCATGCTGGCTCTTCGCATTATGCCAGCAATCTTGCTTACCTCCATCAAATCTCACCTCAATTTCCTTTGCTCTAAGAAGGACAAAACCAGCTTTGTCACCCTAAACTTATAACTGAAACCCCATTCTCAAACTATCCCAGTAACTCTCCTGAATAAAAATTTCCTGAATCCAGAGTTCCAAAGAAGAATGATACTAGACTTGAAAGATTAAAACTGTTTCTCTCTTTCTAGATGCTACCTCTGAAGTTCCTCTAACACTTGCTGCTTTCATTTAAAAGTCAAATGTCTCAAATGCTCACTGACATTTCTTTGGCTACCAATTTGCTCAACCATACCATTACATCTACCCTAGTTGTGCTTGATCCCAATAACATCATTCTTCCCTCTCAACTTGGTCATTCGCCTTTGTATGATCCTATCCCTATCTCTTAATTCTAAGAAACACAGAATTAAAGGATATGGTGAACAACTAGTTGGGCTATTCGCTGTTAGACTTTGCTGATTGCATAAACATTATTGGGTCCAACCTTTATCTGCTAAATTGCTCACTGTTCCAGGATCATCCCGAAATGCAAAGTTATCTCCTGCTCAATGCCATTATAATATGATTTGAGCGTACCCTGTATAATATTCCTTATAACATATACCACAAAGATGAGGATCTGTTGAATTCTGTTTTGAAGTTTATCGGCAACACTGTTTATACAGCTGTAAACCTCAGACTTGCATATAGTATGGGTTCTGTGCTTATTAGCTACATACAGTAAAGATGTAGTAACTGCTAAGAAGACTATTGTTACTGTTACTTCTACTGTATCTGAAAGTAAGGGTAAAGCAGGAACCTTTATATTGGAATATCACGTCATGATGTAATCTATCTTAAAGATATTGCCTGTCTGATTTTAGATCCATACAATAATTTAATATCCTCCCAACATCCCTCCCCTGACACTTTTCTCTTTAAAGGATAGAAATCTTTTCCAAATAGATGTCTGCAAGGGTGCATATTGATAGAGTATTTTTATACATTAAGACAACAAGTTGGTAGACATACAACATAACTAGGTATAGTTGTGATACAGTTTATATGATGTGTCAATGCAGCTTCACTTTGACGTGCTATCCGTTGAATCAGAGAAGTGTGCATTATTTTTCATAAAAAACGTAAAGTTGCCATTCTCACAGAGGGCAATAGGGCTGCTCTTTTATTATAGAGATGCAACTGGTGGTGATTTAACCTGAGGGTCACCATGTGAGGGGTGAGGTTGAAGAAGGTGAGGTCTTTGTGATGCCTCAGCCAGTATTGGAATTGAACCCATACTGTTGGTGTTACCCTCCATTACAAAGCTGTCCAGTCAACTTAGCTAAATGACTCCCATATGCTGTAGGTACATGGTTGTCTAGTATTAATACAATACTTTCAATATTGCATTTGGCCTGTGTGTGATGATCATATGTAGTTTGAATATATCAGCAATTTCTCTACAGGACCTGGTGATTACTCAGGACAAAGTAATATCAATTAGGCTGGAAACAATGTCATGGCATCCTTCCAGAAACCCATGTGTTCATAATGACAATCTTCAACTCTTATATTTTATGCTTGTTCAATTGGCATAACAATCTGCATGCTCATTAATTATCCTCATGCAACATTTTCTTTCTTTTTTCCAAAAAAGTTCTTGTCTTGAGAATCAGCATGTAGACTTAACATAACTAGCCTAAAATGTCAGCCTGTCGCTTTACACTTGACTAGCATGGATCTTATGCCACTAAGAGCGTATCTGCAAGAGCAGCAGACTGAGAAAACTTGCCAATTGCTAAACACCCCATTTCTTGCACATATCTTGGAAGGTGCAATAGAAAGCTGCAGACCAGTGACAGACACTGTTTATTGAGGAACACTGAACATATCAAATATGGCAATGTCAACAAGTGTTGCACTAGTGGTATCTTTGATTTGTCACACTAAAGGAAGTGCACTGAAGTAGTCAGTGACCAGGATGCAATCATGTCCTTGGATATGAAAATGATCAGTCATAATCTTGCACTGTGACTCAGGAGGAATCGTGTATGGAATAAAAGGTTCTCTCATTTGTTGACATTGACGGAATGGAGGTATTTCACACATCTTGTTTAATTGATCAGTATGTTTACAGGGCCCAACACGGGCACTCAAGTCTTGCCAACCTCATTTATTTCTTGTTAACTGTTATTTATATAAATATGGTCTAGCATGTTTTGTCATAGAGTCCGTGAAATTATCACTTGCTTGCTTTTTAAAAATTACATTTCTGGAGAGTTCTAGTTCATCTTTGAAAGGCCGGAAGGAATGTATTTGCTTTGGGACCTGTTGAATGCATTCAAGCCACTCATTGATGAGAACCTACTCTTGCCGTTGCAACTGATCATAGAACATAGAACATAGAACATAGAAGAATACAGCGCAGTACAGGCCCTTTGGCCCTCGATGTTGCGCCGATCCAAGCCCACCTAACCTATACTAACCCACTATCCTCCATATACCTATCCAATGCCCGCTTAAATGCCCATAAAGAGGGAGAGTCCACCACTGCTACTGGCAGGGCATTCCATGAACTTACGACTCGCTGACTGAAGAACCTACCCCTAACTTCAGTCCAATATCTACCCCCCTTAATTTAAAGCTATGCCCCCTTGTAATACCCGACTCAATACGCGGGAAAAGGTTCATACTGTCGACCCTATCTAACCCCCTAATCATCTTGTACACCTCAATCAAGTCACCCCTAAACCTTATTTTCTCTAATGAAAACATCCTGCTGTAACCTGCCACATGCTTCCTCACTGTCAACAACTCCTCCGACTTTCGTATCATCCGCAAACTTGCTCACCCAACCTTCTAATCCCTCTTCCAGGTCATTTATAAAAATGTCAAACAGCAATGGTCCCAAAACAGATCCTTGCGGAACACCGCTAGTGACGGCACTCCATGAAGAAACTTTGCCATCAACTACTACCCTCTGTCTTCTTCCATCCAGCCAATTTCTAATCCAAACCTCCAACTCACCCTCAATGCCATATCTCCGTATTTTCTGCCGTAGCCTACCATGGGGAACCTTATCAGACGCCTTACTAAAATCCATATATACCACATCTACCGCTTTCCCCTCATCAACCTCCTTTGTCACCTTTTCAAAGAATTCAATAAGGTTTGTGAGGCACGACTTGCCCTTCACAAAACCATGCTGACTATCCTTGATCACATTATTCCTATCTAGATGTGCATAAATCCTATCCCTTACAATTCTCTCTAAGACTTTGCCCACAACGGAAGTGAGACTCACCGGCCTATAGTTACTAGGGCTATCCCTACTCCCCTTTTTGAACAAGGGAACCACATTTGCTATCCTCCAGTCTTCTGGGACTACTCCTGTAGACAAAGAGGACATAAAAATTAAGGCCAATGGCTCTGCAATCTCCTCCCTTGCTTCCCAGAGAATCCTAGGATAAATGCCATCAGGCGCAGGGGACTTATCTATTTTCACCTTTTCCAGGATTTCCAACACCTCTTCTCTACATACCTCACAGCCATCCATTCTACTTATTTGTGACTCAGTGTTCTCATCGACAACAATGCCCTGTTCCTGAGTGAATACTGAAGAAAAGTATTCATTCTGTGTCTCCCCAATCTCTTCCGCCTCCACACGCAACTTCCCACTACTATCCTTGACTGGACCTATTCCTACCCTAGTCATTCTTTTATTCCTAACATACCTATAGAAAGCCTTAGGGTTTTCCCTAATCCTACCGACTAGGGACCTTTCATGTCCCCTCCTTGCTGCTCTTAGCTCTCTCTTCAGGTCCTTCCTGGCTACCCTATAACTCTCAATCGCCCCAATTGAACCTTCACGTCTCATCTTGAGATAGGCCGCCCTCTTCCATTTAACAAGGGATTCCAATTCCTTATTAAACCACGGCTCCCTCGCACGACCCTTTCCTCCCTGCCTGACAGGTACAAAGATCATTGTCTTGTGGTCAAGCCATGGGCCCAAAATTTGGATATCATCAAATTGACCCACTGGACCTGACAGAAAATTGGAAACTGGACCTGAGAAACTGGACCTGACAGAAAATTGGTCAAATTAAATTGAAATAGCAGCTATAGGCTACAGAGAACAGTGGAAACCAAAATCAAAGAGCTCACAAAGGTTATGGGGAGCCAGTTGTAACCAGCCAGAAGATGGTGTATTGGAGAAGTATTGATCAGACTTTCTGGCACCTTGACTTCCAGTCAGTGTTTGAGGACATGCACTTTACACCTCCCTGGCATGGTAACAGAGAAGGGCATTGGCACAACTTAATTGGATGCTTTGAACCCTGCTCATTGGCTAAAAGCAACAGAACATTCGTGAAGGTCCAGGCATGAAAACACTGACCAGGAAGGCACCCATTCAGAAAAGACTCTCAGCCAAACCTATGGCAGAAGACCAAGCAGCAATCCAAGAAGACCCAGGAGAACATCTGACCTTGAGGCCCACCTCCATGGAAAAGAGCCAGCCCAATGTCGGAGAGGAAGGAGATTCCATTAGTTTGCCTCAAGCACGTGGATCATTTGATTTGATTTGACTTATTTATTGTCATGTGCACATATGAAAAGCTTTATCTGCGAGCAATACAGGCAAGTCATCGTAACCAAGGACAAACATATCATAGAGTGAAAGAAAATCTTAGAGGCATGCAGGTTAGATTGCATAACATGTGTGCAAGACAAGATCATCATTAGCAAGATCAGCATTACTTGAAGTCAGACAGTCCATTCAGTTTAATAACAACCGGGAAGGAGCTGTTCTTGAACTGCTGGTGCATGTGTTCAAGCTTCTGTATCTCCTGCCTGATGGAAGAGGTTGTAGGGGCACATTATCAGGGTGTAATGGGTTTTTGATGATATTGGCAGCCTTTCTGCAGCAACAAGCCATATAAATGAAGTCCATGGTTGGGAGGTTGGCTTCCCTGATGATCTGGGCTGTGCACACAAACTTCTGTAGTGTCGTACGGTCCTGGGCACAGTGGTTGCTATACCAGGCTGTTATAGGTAAGTCTATCTGTCTAACAAAGGATATTAAATAGAGAGTAAGTATTGTGGGAATTTTCAAAATGCTCACATGGTGTTTCTAATAAGGAATATTTTAGTCATAAAATCAATTTGAACTGCAAACCAGACTCTGTGACTCTATGACCACCTCACTGACAAGAGTGCTTGGGCAAAGTGTTTGAATACACAAAATGGTTGAAGTGTCCAAAGTACGGACAACAGTCTGATGTAACTTACTAAATTGACTCTCCTTGACTGTGGCCAAAATGGATGTAATCACTGCTGAGACTCTCTTTCACTTCAGATTCAGGAATATCCACTTGTAGGTCTAAAGGAACACCATTAGTGGGAATTAGAAGTTAGCTAAGAACATTAGGAATAGTCATTTGGGGACTTGGTTTGTATTGTGCTTCTACATTGTCCTCTGGATTTTCACACGTGGCAGATGAGCAGGTCGGACTCAGTAAAAATGATAGAATTGCTTCCCTAAAGGACATCAGAGAACCAAGACAGTTTTGACAACAATCAACAGTGGTTACACAGTCATCTTCGAATAACTTTTTATTCGAGATAAGTTTTCTGAATTGAAATTTCATTATCTGCCATGATGGCTGACAACATTAGCGTGGGGTTCTGAATGCTTGCTTCATGACTTTACCAATATACTCATACCTCCTGAACTACATAGTTAATAATTCATTAGAAAAGTTGAGTACCAGAGGACTGAGAGAGAGCAAATATTATATCTATACTTAAGAAAATATGATAGAACATATCAGAAAACTATAGAACAGCAATCTTAATAGTAAGGGGAAACATAATAGAATTCATGCTAGAAGAAAATGAACAAACTTGGAGAAACCAAAAACATAAAAATGAATAGTTGACTTGGATTGCAAAAGAAAAATATTTCACTTGACCAATCTTATCAAATTATTTGAACAGGTAATAGAAAAAGAAAACAAGGGGAATGTAGTTGATGTATTATATGTAGTTTTCCAAAAAAGGTCTTTGATAAGGCACTATGTAAATTTAAAAAAAAAGTCACAGCATGCAGATTCACAGGATAATTAGCAAATTAGCTAACTAGCTGGTAAAAAGACAGCGTTGTTGTAAGTGATAGATGTTCAGAGTGAAAGAGGCTGCAGCATGGAATTCCATGAGAACCATTGTAAGGACCACTGTTTTTATTCACAAGTTATTTTAATGAATTCGATTTTGGAATCAAGCATCCAATTTATGAATTTGGGGTTCACACTAAATTAGGAGGACACTGAGTATTGAGGAAAACCGTAAGTTGTAATTAGGCATTAAGATTTTTGAAAAATGGCTATGTAATTAAAATTGAATTTCAACATGAATAAATGTGAGGTATTATGTTTTAACTAAATAAATAAGGATGTCATATGTCATGTGGTAAATAGTAATCTGAATAAGACAGAAGAACAAAGGAATTTGAGTGTACAAATAAATAAATCAGCATAAGTTGCAAACCAGCTCAATAGGTCATAAAAAAACCCACAAACAATATTTTATTTACAAAAGGATAGAATCAAAAAATAGAAAATTAACACAAAACTGTAATGAACTTTGTATGTTCTGCAACTGGATTTTAATTTAGTCTTGGGAAAACCTGACCTGCACACTTTCACACTTTCTGCAATGCTTGACCAGCTCATGTATGAATTTGACTAGTATTTTTGTCCTTTCACACAGGCCCCATGTTCTCAATTCATTTTGTAAGCCAAAATGGAGTGTGCAGTGTTTGGATGGTTAGAGTCCACCTTGACCTTTCAACAAAGCAGACTACTCCTCAACATCTTTCTAATGTCCCTAAACTCACCTGTCAATCTCTGAAACTCTGACGAGGAGAAAGTGAGGTCTGCAGATGCTGGAGATCAAAGTTGAAACTTTATTGCTGGAACAGCACAGCAGGTCAGGCAGCATCCAGGGAACAGGAGATTCGACGTTTCGGGCACAGGCCCTTCTTCAGGAATGACTCTGACCCCTTATAACTCCTGTGCGCATTTAGATCACTCATGCCACTCCTTACCGCCTTACTGCTTAATTCCCACTATACCAGCCTGTGCCACTTATGGCACTTTTGACAATTGGAAAATACTTAATGCATGACAACAATTATACACTGATCACCAATGTAAGGCTCAATCTATATTTGCAGGGAAGGTTCCAATGATGAATCACTGTTTTAAAAACACATCTATATTACAATACAGCATCTGATTGTCACACATGAAGATGTCAAAGCATTTTACACTCACTTTTTAGCATGATCCCAAATCTGTGAGGAAACAATGGGGCACATAAGAAGGCTGAGGAACAACCTCATATAGGTCTTTCAAATTCTGAAAGATTTTGATTCAGTGGCACACGGAGAGTTTGTTTCAAGGGGGAAGTACAAATGGAAAAGTACAAATGGAAAAGTCATAGTCACCAAGCTATCAAATAGAGAATTCAGAAGACATTCTTTTGCTTGAAGAATGAAGAGGATGTGGAACTTATTATCACAGGGAATAGTTGAGGACAATAATGTGGATGCATTTTGGACGATGGTTTGTGAAGCAAAGTTGAGCAGCAAAGTATGCTGATCGAGTTAAGGTGCAAAAGAATGAGAAATGACTTGAGTGGATTTCACTCTAAATTCTAGGATGGTTTGTTTTGACCAGTTGGCCTGTTTTTAGGGTTTATATATAATTCTCTGCAAGGGATTTAAACTTGAGCAAAAACAGAATTGTTTTTAGCACAATGTGACCTTAATAGACACATGACAAATTTGTTAAGACATTTTGCATTAGCCTTTGGGTATTATGAATGACCTCAATTTCTAAAGCTTTGAAGAACAAAGATTTTGCAGACAATAATTTAAGTATGTTGAATATTTATGTACCATTCTATCTAAATTAAAAAAATCCACAAAAACTAAAATGTACTTTGCACAAAAGGTATAATTTTAACCCTGCTCATCCACAGAAAGCATTTGGCTAGTTAAAACAGAATTTGACCATTGATGTCCATTAGCATTCTTACAAGTTTTAAATCTCACCTGCTCTGTTGAACTGCGGTGAGGGGGATAGCTATCAGAAATTGGTTAACTCTGTTTTACAAGACACTGAGTCCCTAAAAGAACTAACTGGCACCACAAGATAAACTCTCCCCTTCAGACGATAAAGGATTTTTTTCCTCAGAGGACCAAAGCAACATTGTGTGTGCCCTACAAGTTCTGTATATGTTCACTTGAGTCTGTATAGTGCTTCAGTGATTGTTCTTATTGTGATTAACATGTAACTAAAGTATTAATGAGTACTTAATCTTAAATTGATGCTGATAGTATTGCGAGAGATAATCCTTTAACTTCAATATAATGTAACCAGCTACTCTGTAGTATGCAATAAATCTATTTATGCATCCAGAATAAACCTTGTCTGCCAAAGACTTCACATGGGTATTTTTCCCAGCATGGTGTCAGTGGCTCAGACTGATACCTATAAACAGGATTGGTGATAATGAATCTAATCAAGGCATCCCATCCTTGATTTCAGCAGAAACAAACATTTTTAAGAAGCTCAGAGTACTCAGATTTAAATATACAAGGGAAATCCTTCTTTGAATATGCACTTTGGACTTCAAGACATTGAGACTGAACTGCTTTGAAAACTAGAGTCCCATGCTGACCTAGCTGCAAACTTTCCTGTTGGGCTCAGGAGGAGCATGTGTACTCCAAACATTCCTAAGTGCTTACATAATGACTTCTTCATTCTTCAACTGCTCCTGACAGATCACTGGCCTGCTGCCACTTTCCATTACTGACGGTTCTGCAGACAAGGCTTAAGGTTTTTGTTCTCAGATGTGTGGTTGCTAAGTAATTTCTAAAACATGGTCCTATATATTTTTATATATGAAAATGTCAATATAATGTTATAGTTAACTGTGTAAAATCATCATAAATTGGATAACTAGGATTATGTCTTTTGGTGAATTGATCGTAGATAATTTTGATTTTTAAATGACTGCATTTCATGTTTCCTTTCTGTTTGTTTTCAATTCATTGTCTTTCATTTTATAGTTCAGTGCTGTGATCAAATCTTCTATTTGTATCCTTTTTTTGTGCTGAACAAGAACCAGAAATCCAAAAGAGATAGGATTTATGGAACAAATAGCACAAAAAAATTCACACTAATGTTCTTCAGTGAAGGAAATCTGTGAACCTTACTCGGTCTTCATGTGAATTCAGATGAATGTGGTTGAGTCTCAACAGTCCTCTGAAATGTCTGAGCATGCCACTCAGTGTCAGTTCAAGGCCAATCAGAGATAGACAACCAATGGTGGCCTTGATAGTGAAGCCCCCATTCCCTGAAAGAATAAAAAAGAAAATGCAAGGAGAAGCCAGGAAACTATAGACTGGTGAGTCTTACATCAGTGGAAGGTAAGTTGTTGGAAGGGATTGGACAGGATTTAAATGCATTTGGAAAGGCAAGGACTGATTAGATATATTCACCATGGCTTTGTGCGTGGAAAATCGTGTCTCACTAACTTGATTGAGATTTTTGAAGATGTGACCAAGAAGATTGATGAAGACAGAGCAATAGATGTTGTCTATATGGACTTCAGCAAAGTGTTCCTCATAGTAGACTGGTTACTAAGGTTAGATTGCATGGATCCGGGGGAGCAACCAGTTGGATACAAAATTGGCTTGAAGGTAGGAGACGGAAGGTGGTGGTAGAAAGTTACAGTTTGGTCTAGAGGGCTGCGACCAGCAGTGTGCCATAAGGACTAGTGCTGGGTTCACTGCTTTTCATCATTGATTTTAAAAATTTGGATGTGAATATAGGAGGTATGGTCAGTAAACTTGCAGATGACTCCAAAGTAGATGGTGTAATAGACAGTGAAGGAGGTTATCTCAGAGTACAATGGGACCTTGGTGGGATGGGCCAATGGGCCAAAGAGTGGCAGATGGAGTTTAATTCAGATAAATGTGAGCTGTTGGATTTTGGTAAGGCTAACCAGACAGGATTTATACAGTTAATGGAAAGCCCTGGGGAGTGTTGCCAAATACAGAGACTTAGGTGGGTGGGTGCACAGTTCCTTGAAAGCAGAGTCACAGGTAGACAAGGTAGTAAGGAAGGCATGTGGCACACTTGCCTTCATTGGTGAATGTTGAGATGTCATTGGTGAATGTTGAGAATGTTCGGATGTCATGTTGAGTCTGTACAGGATATTGATAATACCACATTTGGAATACATGTACGATTCTCGTTGCCCTTCTATAGTAAGAATGCTGTCAAACTTGAAAAGGAGCAGAAAATATTTACAAGGATGCTGTCAGGACTGGAGGGTTTGAGTTATAGGGAGAGGCCGACTAGGCTGTAGCTTTATTTCCCCCTGGAGCATTGGAGACTGCGGGTTGATCTTGCAGAGGTTTATAAAATCACAAGGGGAATGGATAGGGTAAATAGCCAAGATCATTTTCCTAGGGTTGGGGAAGCCAAAACTAGAGGACATAAGTTTAAAGTGAGAGGGGAAAGATTTAAAAAGGACTCAAGGGGCAACTTTTTCACCCAGAGCTTGGTGCATGTATGGAATGAGTTGCCAGAGGAAGTGAAGAAGGCTGGTACAATTACAATTTTAAAAGGCATCTGGATGGGTTTATGAACAGGAAGGGCATAGAGGAAAAAAGACCAAATGCTGGCAAATGGGACCAGATCAGATTGGGCTGTCTGGTTGTTGCAGATGAGCTGGACTGAAGGGTCTGCTTCAGTACTGTGTGACTCTGTCTAGTCACATCAAGGAAGATTACAAGGTTTTCAAAGGGTCGCTCAAAACAGTCAGGGGTCACTGACGGGATGTTCAATGATTTCAGGCCATGAATGGATGATAGAGAAAGAGACAGAGATTAGATTAGATTACATTACATTACAGTGTGGAAACAGGTCCTTCGGCCCAACAAGTCCACACCGATCCACCGAAGCGCAACCCACCCATACCCCTACGTTTACCCCTTACTTAACACTACGGACAATTTAGCATGGCCAATTCACCTGACCTGCACATCTTTGGACTGTGGGAGGAAACCGGAGCACACGAAGGAAACTCACACAGACACGGGGAGAACGTTGAACTCCCGTGCTGTGAGGCAGCAGTGCTAACCACTGTGCCACCGTGCTGCCCACAAGATAGAGACGTAAACTCTACATTAGGAGTGCTGAAGATAGAATGTACTGCTCGGAAAACAGCTGAATTGCTTTGCAAGAGGCTCAGTGACGAATAAAGAACTGTTGGGATGGCTCCGTGTTATTAGTGTCAGGAAGACGTTCTAAGAATTAATAGGTAGCAAACTGTGGAGTCAGGACTCAGAAGTCGTCCTGGGAGCTTATAAAGTGAAAAGGTTAAAAGCACAATTGTGTGGCTGCTTGTCGTCTGAATCAAACAGAAAATACAGGAGAAACTCAGCAGGTCTGGCAGCATCTTTGGGTAGAGAAACAGAGTTAATGTTTCAAGTCCAGTATGACCCTTCTTCTGAAGCTTGGAAAGGTAACTGGCTAGATATCGGAGGTGGGGAGGTAGAAGCCAGAGGGGCTCAGAAGAAGCTGGTGAATATTAATGCTTCAGTGGCACTGAAAAAGCTGGGGCTGACAAGAGCAACATTTGCTTGGTGCAACTGAGCAAGAACAGAGCTCAGGGAAAAACCCAGGAGCAAATATTCTTCAGTGATGTTGGTTATCAGTGGAGAGTGAGAATTATGCATATGAATGTCCACTGGGTGCAATTCTAGAGTCTAGAATGATTGATCAGAATGGCAGCATCTGTCGAGGCAGTCCATGCATGATCAGTGTGTGATTAGGAATGTTTGATTACGGTCCATAATTTATAGTTACCAAATATTAATTCAGTGTTGGAAGTTGAACATGTTAGGAATTGTATTACTAATCTTATATTGTAAAGCTTCTTGTTGTTTGTTCAAAACAGTGAAATCTTGTGGTTTTATTCTCTTTACAAATCCCCTGCAAGTCTACTTTAAAAATAACAATGATTTAGTCCCTAACCAGATGGGCCCTCATGTGTCACAGTGGTAATGTCCCTACCCCAGACCAGGAGGACCGGTTTCAAATCCCACCTGCTCAAGGCATGTAGCAACATCTCTGAACAGGTTGGTTAGAAAAGTAGGTTAAGTAGTAAAAATTAATAAATTAGGCAGCCAAATCTGGGATTATAACAATGTACATATAGAATGTGTACACGTCAGTATACTGAAAGCACACTGACGTAAATAATGCAGATAAAATGAATGTCAGTCTGTTGATCAATTTTAGTAAAAAAAAATGATTGCAGGGTTCCTGTTGCGATGCTGAGACTGAGAAAATACATTCTACTGCAATTCTCACAGTAACCTTGCTGTCAGTCTATTTCATTGCGCATCACTGCTAAGCATTAACCATGACACTTCACAGGCACAGCCAGCAACTTCACAACCTCTGTTCAGAAATGTCTAGCTCCCACTTGAAGCTACCTCCTCATTCCCATAGGATGAAAGTACAGAGGGCCAAGGTAGCATTGGTAAGACTGCCTTCTTACAGAACCTTTCACAGAACATCTCTGGGACACGCACCAATGAATCCCTGTGGTCAAACATTTCAACTCCCACTCCCCCAAGGACATCCAAGTCCTTGGCCCTCTCCACAGCAAAACTCTGGCCACCTGATGCCTGGAAGAAGAACACATCACCTTCCACCTTGGGCCCCTCCAACCACACAGGATCAGTGTTGATTTCCCCAGTTTCCTCATTTCCCGTCCCCACCTTATCCCAGATCGAACCCTCTAATTCGGCACCACCCTCTTGAACTGTCCTACCTGCCCATCTTCCTTCATGCATTCCCAGCTACTAACCCCCAGCCCCATCCCCTCCCCCTCCCATTTATCTCCCAACCCCCCTGGGCACCTCCCACATTCCTGATGAGCTTATGCTTAAAACATCGACTCTCCTGCTCCTTGGATACTGCCTGAACAGCTGTGCTTTTCCAAAACCACACTTTTCAACACTGCACCTTCCACCAGCTCAGATGCTGAGTGTGGGAACACAATGTGGTGAGTAACTCAGTGCAATAACTCCACAACTGGCTGAGGAAGCAATGCCCCAGGCTGCTGGCACTTGGAAGACCTACTTAGACAGGGTACCTGCTTAGCCTCATGCTAGAGGAGCCTGCAGCTCTCTCTCAAGGCAAGTTTCTGAAAATAAAGGAACAAGACTTGGAAAATTTTTTTTTTCTCTCCCCTCGTTGTGAAAAGTTATTTTTAAGATTGGTCAGTTGCAATTGTTTATTTTACGTAGATGTGAAATCATAGATAAACTTAGGACAAAGAATGAGGAAGAATATAGAGTCTGGGTTCCTATTTCATTGAAATATGTAGTGTTAGAGATGTGTGCTTTGCATTATGATATATTCAGATCTGAAACTGAATCAAACTAGGAGCATGAATAGGCTATTCAGTCCCTCAAGCTTGTTAAAGATGTTGATTGCTGATTCTCTATCGCAATGCTATATTCTCACTTTTACTTCATACTCTATGCCTTAAAAATCCTACCCCATTACATAAAAAGTCAATGATTGTAAGAATGAATCACAAACCTAACCTATCCCCAAGCTAAGGTTTCATGCTTCCTGCTGTTTTCTGAGTAGAAAAGTTTAACTTTATACAATAATGTTTTAGTACAAAAATTGGCAAATAGCAGCCAAAAATAAGTCCCACTACAACCTGCTTTTAAATTGATCCTCCTGCATTCCCACATCCTTGCTGACTCGTTGGACAGTAGACTTGTCTTTTAGACAATTAACTCCCCAATTTGGTGAAAATAGTATCTGCTTTCAGTTTTAATGAAGAGGTGAGTTTGAAACTCAGAATTCTCACCTTGGTTGATTAGTATAGCAACATTCAGCACATATTCCAAGAGCGCACATTTTTATTCTATAGGATCAGATTCAGATATACATTAAAAGGACTGGAAAAAGATTGCAAAAGGTTAAAATTAACTCCTTTGTAACTATCAGAAATATTACTGTACCTTTTAAACAATATAATGGGAAGTACCATTAGACCATCAGTTATAGATTAGATTAGATAGATTAGATTCCCTACAGTGTGGAAACAGGCCCTTTGGCCCAACAAGTCCACACCGATCCTCCAAAGAGCAACCCACCCAGACCCATTTCCCTATGACTAATGCACCTATAATTATGGACAATTTAGCGTGGCTAATTCACCTGACCTGCACATCTTTGGACTGTGGGAGGAAACCAGAGCATCTGGAGGAAACCCACGCAGACACAGGGAGAATGTGCAAACTCCACACAGTTATCCAAGGCTGGAATCGAACCTGGGACCTTGGTGCTGTGAGGCAGCAGCGCTAACCACTGAGCCACCATGCCGCCCCAAGAACACATATGTTGACACATATAGGAATAAAAAAGCAGTCAGCTCTTGATCTTACTCTACAGAATGTTGTTACTTTAGATAGCGGTTAGACCATTTACTGATCTACTAATTGCCCTCAATGTGTCTTCTAGAACTTCTTCAGTTTTTATAACACTCACAAAGCTGCTTTTTCCATAACAATTTGATACTAGTAGGTTGATAGGGGTATGAAAATTGAACATTTTTCTTTGGATTTGGAGTTACATATGGGACAAACCAAACAAGGATACAAGGTTATATTGACAGCATTTAAAAAAAAAACCCAAAGAATGGGATTGCTGGAAATCAAAACATAAAAAATGCTGGACAAAATCAACAGGTTTGGCACCATCTGTGTGGAGAGAAAGCAGAGTTAACGTTAACTCTGATTTCTCTCCACAAATGCTTCTAGATCTGCTAAGTTTCTCCAGCAACTTTGGTTTTTACATCAATGACACGTTCAGAGGGGTGATCACAACACAGCTTAAAGTCTTGGAGGCAGAAAGAATATGGTTGATGGCCAGGCAATCCAACAGAAATAGACTGGTAATGCAGGACTCCCATTCGCATATAGTTTTTTTTCCATTTTATAAACTGACAAAGATAAAGTATTGCAGTCACAGCCGAGTTTTTGTTCAAGAGGAAAAGATGAAAGGACTAATAAAAGTGATGGGGCGTTTGTTTGTTAGGGGATCAGGTAGACATTTCTGTAGCTGTGGCTTGACTTCAGGATGTATGTTGTCTCATTGGTGCCAGGTTCAAGGATGGCATAGAGGAGTCATAGGGCATTCTTCTGGGGGGAGGGACCAATCAGAAGTCATGGTCCACACTGGTAGCAAAATCTTGGAGAAGAATGAAAATGCAATCAGAATTTAAGGAGTTAGGTAGGAAATTAGGAAAACAAATCTAGAAATCTTCAGATTATTGAGTGTTTTGTGCAATTGAATACAGGAAAATAAGGCAGACAAATGTCTGGCTAGAAAGAAAGACCCTAACTTTTTCTTATTTTAAAGGCAGATGTGAAGTGCCATTTTCCAGCTGCAACGCGACTGGTCAAACTACTCGACATTAAGCAAAACACAATTTATTTTAACACCGTAGAGAAATTTAGGACAACAACGCTAGTGGAAAACTTACCCCAAATAATAGATACATATACTACAGTGAATTAACTGTTACAATATAGCAACACCCCATAAACACATCACTTGGCAACAAGGCAAATTCAGAAAAACAGATTTGTCTCACAGGTAACCCAGCAGCACAGAGAAGCCCCAGCCTCCAGCTGTAACTGAGAGAGAGAAAAGATAGCTTCTCCTCCTCCAAGCCCACAACAGGAACCACTTAAAGCTTATCTAAGAATTCAAATAAAACCCAGAAAGCTGGCCACAGTCATGCAGACTGCCTCCATTGTTCCAACTTTAAAGAAAAATCCCAAGGCCTCACAAGCTGTTTACTCCAGTAGTTTTGGTAGACTGCTCTGTGCCTCTGCCTTACAACCTCCCTTCCAAAAAAAGACAAAATAACCTCTTTCAAGCTAGAGCATTGTCACAATTGCAGTGCTGGGAAAAGGAGTTTCAAGGGGTTTAACAATTGAGCTAATAAAAGATGTGTAATTATATTATTTGGTATAATCTACAGATTACCAGTGAGAAGGATGTAGGGGGAACAAAATGAAGGAAAATTAGAGAGGAGAACATTAAAGAGTGGTTACAATTGACAACTAGTAGAATGTAGACTGGCACCGCTGTAGTTTAAGAGGGAGGGGGTAATGGCTCTCAGAAAAAATTCCTCATCCTAGGAAAAGCTTCAGGAAATTTTCTTACAGCAGTATATGCCTAGTCCAACTAGAAAGAATGCTCTGTTGAACCTGGTTCTTGAAAGTGACAAGGGCCAAGTAGATCAAGTGTCATTGAGGGAATATTCAGGAGACAGGATTCATCATATCCTAAGGTTTAGGATAATAACAGAAAAGGAAAACAAGCAATCCAGAATAACAACTGAGAGTACTAACATCAATGGGTAAAAACAGAACTGGGCTTAATAGATTGGAATGTAAAGTTGATGGAAAAAAAAAGCACTGCTGAACAATCGACTACCTTCCAAGAGGATTTGGTTGGGGTGCAGTTGGTGTATTCCCTCAAAAAGATAAGACAAATAATTCCACAGTTCTGTGAAAAAAAAAGACATAGAAAATAAAATAAAAAGTGTGCGTTTGGGACAGCTTAGGTAGAAGTTTCAAAATCATCAAAAGACTAGAGAAACTGTTTCCATATTAAAAAGAACAGGAAAATAAGACAGCAGAAATTTCAAGTGTTTTGCAAATGTAATGGGAGGAAAAAGCTTTATCATACATTACTTCCCAGACCTGAACCATGCAATGTGCAAAACTGGTGGAGCCAGATTCAATTGAGGCATTCAGGAAGGGAATGGTTATTTGAATAGAAACAATGTGAAGGGTATAGGTGAATGGCATTAGGTCATAATGCTTGTTGGAGAATGGATGTGGACACAATAGGTCGAATAGCCTCCTTTTACACTGAAATCAAAACGGGACTTCTCTGTGATTTAAAATGCAAGTTCTTATTATGAAACAGGCCAGCCCCACCTCAAAACATTTTAAGAAGGTAGCCCACACCCTAACTTTGCTAGTAATTTTAAGCAGGTATAAGGTGGATATTCCAGGAAAGATGCTGCTGGTCAAACCACTAGGTTTTAAACAAAACAGAATTTATTTACAAGATTACTGAGTGGAACACGAACATAAGGGAACAGAATACAGAATAACTTACGCTATCCAAAAACCCAACAGATTATCTCAACTTAATGATGCTGTTCCAAATACTTGCGCAATGCCCATAAACACCCCTTGGCACAAAAGGTAAAATCAAACAGAGTCTTACAGGAGAGAAGTCAGAGAGAGAGGACCAGCATGAACCTGCTTTTTTTTTTTAGGTCCAGCAGCTTCAAAACACTACTTTGCTAAAACCAAACCAAACCAGAGGAAGGTTAAGCTGGGATATCTGGCTACATCCGTCATTGTTTCTTTTTAAAACTTAAAAGCCTTTGCCTGAGGCAGTATCTGTTTAGCTATAATCAAATTGGCCCTAAAACCCTTCAACCCCAGACTTTTCGGAGTCTGGGTCTTTTATGACCTATCTGGGGGAAAAAAGCCAAGAACACCATAATCTTGTCAAAGGAACATGGTCACATTTTCTGCAAAGACACTATTTAGTCAATGAAAGATTTAGGTTTTAGTAACAGGTAACATCTGAAGATGTGGAATCTTGCTGTGATGCTTTTCAGCTATTAACTTTAAAAAGTAAATTCAAACTTCCAGTCATTTCTAGTCAATTTTCCAGGAGGATCATAAAGCAAAAAAAAGTAAACTTCCCTATCATGCTTTTCATAGGAACAACAAAAATGATATAGTAGAAAATGTTACTAGAGCCCGGTTTGATCAGTATTATGGTTCTCTTTTCTTACAGTTTATCCAATGGACCATACTTTTGATATCAACACTTAATGCCATTGGTTCAATCCTGCTCGTGCGTGTTCTAAAGACTTTGTTCCTCAGTGTATGAGCAAAATACAAGGTGTGCAGTATTGAATATATAATTCTACACATTTAAAACCATAATTTTCTGCACTTCTAAAAAAGGCATCACTATGCACTGTGACAGTAGAGTTCAAAACTGTCCTATTTTAATAGGTTCCAAATGGTTTTAACTTTTCAGCGAGAACATTTAAGCAATGTCTTTGCATCACTGTGTATCAACTCCTTAAAAAAAGATGTTACTAACAGTATACGATTTTGTAAACTACAGGAACAAAGTTAAAAATGTGTAATGCATCGAAATTCTCTTGTGAATTAATCAAGAATTGTATACTACTTTACAGAATTATGTAACAAAAAAAAGTTCTTAAATAACTGGATGAAAAAAAAATCAGACAATTCAAAATACAGTGGTATGGATTTTTATTCTCTTCATTTTGTGGTTCATGCATTATAACAGTACAGTCTATGCTGAAACTTGTCAAATTAGTTTCCCTTTGTATAGGTAGCTGATCATATGCAAACAAAATAACATACTTATTTTTAGTCCTTTAAATTTGAGACTGAGGTCTAGTCTGTTTATAAATGTAGTGGACTATCCAAACCATCTTTGCTTCCACAGTGAGGTCCCTTTGGTTCAAGTAATTCTCCACTGATGTTTACCTGATTCTAGAATTCTCTTCCTTTTCAGCCTCATTGGAAAGGGCAAGTTTAAACACCTGGCTAACATTTCAGTTACTCCCAATCAAATATAATGCTGTTCCTATTATCTACGTAAATAAATAGAAAGTTAGACACGTGAAAGACTCAAATAACATTGACAGAAATTAGCTAGTTGTACTGAGGCACAAACTTTATAAAACTACTTTGGTGTGCTAAAACTTAAGTGCAATATTTGTTTTCTGCTTCATTCCATAACATTGAAATGTTACATTTAGTATTTCCACATACTGCACTGTACATAGATCTAAGCCCCAACTTGACTAATTTAAAAATTTTAATAACTGAAACAAGTGGAAATCATGTAAAATTAAGTATATTGCAGTAACAAAGTACAGCTATTAAACAATTCATGCAAAATATACATTTGCCCCATTGTCTTCTAAAATGAAAATTACACAAAAAGTCAGGACAATTAAAAATTGCAACCTTTGCTTTTACCAAACCAACAGAAGATTCAGCACTGTAAGCCAACTTCAATTATAAATGTATTTTGCTTTTTATTTAACTGGTGGAATGTATCCATTTTCTTTCAAGTATTGTTCTCCACTCTGAGCTTTAGCACTTAGACTGCAAAAGTAAAACTTCACAAATTTCAACTTATATTTTATAAACTAAAGCTTAGAAGAGAGTTTTTGAATCAAAGAATTTGGCTTTACATCACTTAATAAGAAGTGATATATAGTCCTTCTGATTTGGTCTTCACCTCTTGCATACCCCAGTGCCTTGCTACAAACAGGTATGGCTTTCACCAGAACAAATATTCCACTGAAGGCAGCCATGACTGCTATTCAGATGTGCAATGCCACCTGGCTACATAATGCACTTTTTTTTAATCAGGATAGGTAAATGGTTCAAACAAATATACACTGATCGAGAAAGGCAAAAAACAATCAAAGAATATTAACACTCAACAGTACAACTACATAAATTCTGAAGGACAATCAAGGTTCAGTGTTACTGCTTGAGGGATAGAAAGTGCTCACCCCAACGTATCAATGTTACATAATCGGATAGGTTGGGACTGACCGAAGGACAAAAGTCTTAAGATGCAAACCATATTGATCTGGACTCAGCTAACTGATTTCAGACATGAAACTGGTGAGATTAGTACAACAAACTTAACATTTCCCTGAACTAGCAAAACAGTCTGAAGACAAAATTTCAAAACAGTTCTTCTTCCCTCCAATCAATCAATCTCTCACCCGCAATTAAAACATGCACAAAACACATCAGAAATTTGTTCAAGGATCACATTAAAAATAGATATGAAATTTCTACACATAATGCTGTTTTATGAGCACATTGGTGGCGTCAACCCTCACGATCATCTCAAATGTCAGCATATGCTGCTTAGCATATGCCCAAACATGTTTTGAATTCATTCTCAAAACAGCCATGGCTGGCAAGGTCAAGATTTATTGCACATTTCAAGTTTCCCTGAGTAGGAGTCACTGGACCTCCTTTTTGAAAGCAAGCAGTTTAAGAAAACTTATTGCTGGACCATTGCAGTATGTAGTTATGAATCAATCATGCACATGTGGTCATTTTTAATCAACCTGCTCGGATGTGATCTGACACACATCTGAAGCAGGTGACACTTGATCTCCAGGTCCTTTGGATCAGAGGTTTTTTGCCGCAATGTAAGAAAAACATATGTGGGGAGAATTGGAGTCACATATAGGCTGGACTGGTAAAGATGGCAAGATTTCTTCCCTGCAAAGCATGAGTGAACCAATAAGCTTTTGAATATAATGCAGATTCATAATCATTTTTATTGATATCACCATTTTTTCAAACTACCATTGTGAAATATAAATGCTGTCAACGGATTATTCAAATAGACCTCTGCTTTATTGGTTCTGTAATGTAGCAATTTTGTGTAATACTTGGCCTGAAACGTCAATGAAAAGGTACTCACTGGCACTGTGATCTAACATAACTGCCCTTGAAGACCAGAAACTTTGTGTATCACTTTAACAATTACAGAATTTCACTTTTCCTGTATTATTATAATAGAATTCCTAGAGTGTGGAAGCAAGCCATCCAGCCCATTCGTGTCCACACTGATCCTCCGAAGAGCATCCCACTTGGACCCACCCCCTACCCTACCGCTGTAACCCTGCATTTCCAATGGTTAACCCAGCTAGCCTATACATCCCTGAACAGTATGGGCCATTTAGCATGACCAATCTATCCTAATCTGCACATCTTTGGACTGGGGGAGGAAATCCACACACACAGGGGCAGAACATGTAAACTCCACACAGATAGTTGCCATAGGGTGGAATTGAACCTTGCGAGGCAGCAGTGCCACCTGTTATTATGTAGCAATAACATAATACCACAGGAGAAAGTTGAAAATATCTTCAGTGACTCCTTAACTCCAGGAAAAATATAAACAACAGAATGTAAAGCCCATCTACACCAGGGAAAGTTACAAATTAAAATCATAGCAACTTAATTAAGTGCAAAATAAAGTCAAAGAAAAGACATAACAGTAATGATCTAAAATCACAGATGTTTGTATTTCTCAACAAAAATCAAAATGCTGGGTATATTCTCCAAAGATAGATCATACAGTTTGTTCAAACTCAAAAACCGAAATCTTCAATGTTAGTGCTTATAAAAAAAATTATATCTCCACTCTAGTCAACATATGTTTCAAATTAAACAAGTAAATCACAAAACGATGCTGGCCAGTGCATATTCAAAATTTAAGTATGGAGATTGCTACCAGTGTAAAAGCTTTTCACTAATTCTCTGTTCACTATTTCAGAACCCTATTACTGACTAAAGTTTTACTTTAGTTTGGGGAGTAAATCAGAAAACAACAGACCTAACTGCACAAATGGTCTAGCAGCACTGGAAAATATCTGGTCCTTAAGAAACATATTTGGAAAACTCACTCAGGCACTGTGGAAGTTTGCGTCCTCAAAAGGGTTACTTCAGAGCAAATAAACTTGTCCCACTTCAGATTGCAATATAAAAAATGCTGAGATGTTGTTATACATTCAAGTCATTAAATAATCAAAAACATTCTCTAATATGATTTTGAAATCTGACAGCCATTCACTATTAAATCAACAAATAAAGAAATCCACAGGTGCAGTAAAAGGCATAAAAGCAAGAAAAAATTCAAGTATTAAAGTCTGGAATATACAATTACCAAATCAACCAACTACGAAGTTATGTATGCTCAGCAAAATGAAGGAAATTTAAATAAAACCAATTAAATAGGGCATAATTTCTCAAACTTGAAAAAGATCAAGAAATGTGCACAATTTTACAGGTTTATACACAAATACATTAATGGTAAGATTTCGCCTCTGTGCTTATAAACCTTGCCGTCAGGCTCAACTAGACATCAGAATCCTTCGTGTGATTGTATTTTGCTACACAGTCTGAGGGCAAGCTTGCTGCCCAGTTAAGGATAACAGGTAAGATCTGGCTGTTGGGCAGAACACGAGAGCAGGACAGTCAAGAGTGTGGTGCTGGAAAAGCACAGCAAGTCAGGTAGCATCCAAGGAGCAGGACCGTCGACATTTTGGGCATAAGCCCTTCATTCATCATTCCTGATGAAGGGCTAATGCCCAAAACGTAGAGTCACCTGCTCCTCGGATGCTGTTTCACCTGCTGTGTTTTTCCAGCACCATACTCTTCAATTCCGATCTCCAGCATCTGCAGTTTTCACTTTCTCTCATGAGAGCGAGAGAGAGATAGCTAACTTGACCCCACTCATTTTGCAAACTTGGAGGCTGACTCGGTCAGGAGAAATCTGTCCAGGATGGAATCAGGTAACCAGCAAGCTCGCAGCAATGTAAGATTCTGCACCGCCTAGTGCTTATTCCTGACCTCAATACTAATTAAAAAAACAGAATTAAACTCTTAAGTCCATCCTTCCCAAAAACTCAGCATGATATTTTCTTATGAATCTCCTCAAATAGCATCTTTGCAATGTAGATGCTGGAAGAACACAAGAAACCCGTTACTGGATGTGAATCCAGAACAATTTAAACATTCTGTAGCATTCATTGGTAAGAATAATTAGATTAGATTACGTACAGTGTGGAAACAGGCCCTTCGGCCCAACAAGTCCACACCGCCCCGCCGAAGCGCAATCCACCCATACCCCTACATTTACCCCTTACCTAACACTACGGGCAATTTAGCATGGCCAATTCACCTGACCTGCACATCTTTGTACTGTGGGAGGAAACCGGAGCACCCGGAGGAAACCCACGCAGACATGGGAAGAACGTGCAAACTCCACACAGTCAGTCGCCTGAGGCGGGAATTGAACCCGTGTCTCTGACGCTGTGAGGCAGCAGTGCTAACCACTGTGCCACCGTGCCGCCCACTGAAATATATAACTGAAATATAAAAGATGGGGAGAGGTTCAATGCAAGTCTGATGCGTCACTTAACTTACCAGAAGACCTATTATGGCATTCTCTAATTTTAATTATGCAATAAAAAGCTTCCAAATTCTCAGATATGTTAAGTGTTGTAACAACTGAAGTTACGAATTTACAATTAAAGTTAATCAATAGCTGCTACTGCAAGCTCAGTTGGTAACTTTGTTACATAGCAACACTGAGCCATACATGACACACAGTAGAGTCCTAGTTTTGATACCTGGTTTGTGCTGTGATACTTGAACAACTATTCCTCTTAGCACCTCTGGGGTTGGAAGGAAATCAACCATCCAAAATTACCAGTCATGATCACTACAACCATGCACACAGGCATAAGTCATAATAGAAATGTGAGGTGCTGCATTTTGGGAAAGCAAATCTTAGCAGGACTTATACACTTAATGGTAAGGTCCTAGGGAGTGTTGCTAAACAAAGAGACCTTGGAGTACAGGTTCATAGCTCCTTAAAAGTGGAGTTGCAGGTAGATAGGATAGTGAAGAAGGCATTGGGTATGCTTTCTTTTATTGGTCAGAGTATTGAGTACAGGAGTTGGAAGGTCATGTTGCGAAAAGTGTTGTGAAACTTGAAAGGGTTCAGAAAAGAGTTACAAGGATGTTGCCAGGGTTGGAGGATTTGAGCTATACGGAAAGGTTGAACAGGCTGGGGCTGTTTTCCCTGGAGCTTCAGAGGCTGAGGGGTGGACTTATGGAGGTTTATAAAATCATGAGGGACATGGATAGGATAAATAAACAAGGTCTTTTCCCTGGGGTCAGGGAGTCCAAAACTAGAGGGCATAAGTTTAGGATGAGAGGGGCTGGCAGGTGGGACTAGATTGGGTTGGGGTATCTGGTCGGCATGGACGGGTTGGACCAAAGGGTCTGTTTCCATGCTGTACATTTCTATGACTCGAAATGCAGTCTGAATAATACTCGTAATGGTTGAACTCTCAGCAGACATTTGATTCAGGGGTACAAATGAAGAATGGTAACTTGGACCTGCTCTGTTAAAACAATACTTAGCCTAAGTTACTGCCTTTAACAAAAAAATCATGTAAAGTTTCACAAATGTCACATTTTTAGTGTACAGTACCTTCTAACCAAATATATCAACTCATTTCTTTGAGTCAACAATTTCACAAGACTTTAAGATGATCCAAATTAGCAAAGCCAACTTTTCTCCAGAGCTTCCTACCCTAAAACAAAAAAAAATCTACTTTGTAATATTTGATGCTAGACCTTATAATCATCTATTCCCATTCTCAAGACAAAAATGTCACATCAACCATTGTTCTTTCTCGCTGCGAAACTTTTCTGCCCATTTACGAGTCAGCTCTAGGTAGATGTCTGGCTTGTGAGGCAGATAGTCCAGATAAACAAACTGACTGGACTGCTTGGGAACAGCTTTTTCAATCTGAGTTCCTTCATGCCATTCATTAAAGGACGTTATAGTGATTATTTCTGGACGCACTAGGAGGGCAGTACTTAAAGCAGTCTCATAATATTTCCCATTGACTCGGTTTCTAGTATTGTGATTGTTCCAAGCCCTTATGCTAGTGTCTATATAACCTGGTCCCACACTGGGAATAAACATAAGGTTATTACTATCACAAAAGTCTTTTATTGCTTGCCAGTTGTGATGGGAAGAGCCATGGGAGAATCCATTTGTTGCAAAATAAGTGTACATTCCATCAAAACCAGCCTGAAGAATTTCATTTTTATGCTTTTCTTCGACAATTAGGGCAATGAATAGTGCATCGTATTGAGTGTTTCGAAGACTGTGAGATCCAGATACAGAGAGAAGATCGGCCCAGGACCCTGGGCTTATTAAGTACGAGTCATAAATGTAGAACATTGGAAGATATCTTCCTGCACTAGTCTTGTGCCTGTAAAATGCAGGATGGGATCCATATCTACAAAGGAAAAAAAAGTATTATTCACAAGCCTTTATCACAAATACATCATTCAACTCCAACATTATGATCCAGTAAATGCAGTCCATTTGTAACATAAGGACTGAATTTAACCTTGCAACATTCATTAACAAGTTCCAATTCTGCAAACAAAGCAATGGGATTAATGGGACAGTTAGTGGCAGTGTGGATGTGAAATAGGGTAAGGGCAGGAAACAAAGTAATGCTTGCTTACTCTTTCAAAACAGGGTGATGGGAAATACACACTGTGGTCTATGTTGGAAGTACTACTCTTTTTTCATAAATGCCAATGAATTGGACTCAGATATGTAGGACATAATATCACAGATTGCCCAGAACACAAAACTGAAATGTAGTCACAGTGAGGTAAACAGTAACAGACACCCAGTAACAGATATACTGGGCAGGCACAGATACAACTTAATGCATAGAAATGAAAAATGACACATTTGCGAAGAATGAGAAGACAAGCATAGAAAGCATGGAAAGAGATCCTTCAGTCCAACTAGTCCATGCCAACCATGTTCCAAAACCAAATTACTCTCACTTACCTCCAAGCCTTTCCTACACGTTATGAAGATGTGGATATACCTTAAAGAGAATTAGAAGCAGCAGAACTACAGCACCAAGTGTACTCAAAAATAGTAACAATGTAACATTGATTTGAACACTTGATTAGTTTGTTGCTTGGAGACAAAAACAAATTTGAATTCGGCCGATCAGTTAAAATTATACCCAAAACATATCAAACTCCAATCAAGATTGTCAATATACTCAATTCAATCTTAAAAGCCAATGACGCAATCTGATGCCATGGAGAATAAGACCAGGGAAAATTGAACAGTTGAGGGGAGAATACCATGGCCCAGCATGTAAACGGACTGCTTGAAAATAACTCTCTTAAAAGTACCATATCGATCAGTAACCTGTAATACAGAAATTCCTAGATTAGATTAGATTACTTAGTGTGGAAACAGGCCCTTCGGCCCAACAAGTCCACACCGACTCTTCGAAGAGCAACCCACCCAGACCCATTCCCCTACATCTAACACTACAGGCAATTTAGCATGGCCAATTCACCTAACCTGCACATTTTTGGACTGTGGGAGGAAGCTGGAGCACCCGGAGGAAACCCACGCTGACACGGGGAGAATGTGCAAACTCTACACAGATAGGTGGGAATTGAATCTGGGTCTCTGATGCTGTGAGACAGCAGTGCTAACCACTGTGCCACCTTGCCACCCACAAAGAGTAACCCACCCAGACACATTTCCCTCTGACGAATGCACCTAGCGCTATGGGCAATTTAGCATGGCCAATTCACCTAACCTGTACATCTTTGGACTGTGGGAGGAAACCTGAGCACCCGGAGGAAACCCACGCAGACACGGGGAGAATGTGTAAACTTCACACAGAGTCGCCCAAGGCTAGAATGGAACCTGGGACTCTGGTGCTGTGAGGCAGCAGTGCTAACCACTGAGCCACAACAAGCAGAAGAGATGACACAGGAAGATCCGAAGCCAAGAACCTACAGCTGTCTGATTTTGAGATAAGAAGTGTTGTTTTGTAAATTTTAATTGGGAGTTTTATTGGACTATTATAGAAGGGAAGGTAAAAGATAGGTTAGGAAAAAAACCTTTTAAATAGTTGTTAGTTAATTATTTTCTTTTATATTTTAAGAAATAAAGTTGTTAACCTTTACTTTAAATACTTCTTAGTCACTCGATTTTTACAGATTACGGCACTGGATAAAACGTTTCTGTGTTGCTAGTTTTAAATTAAGCAGGGGAGTTTACCCTGTGTTGTAACAGTTTGGGGGCTTGGGTCTGTGATCTGAAATGGTTTATACAGATTTGAATAGATTTGGGAGTACAAAAATTCTAGGAGATTTAAACACTTGCATATTGGTGTCCTGGATCTTTAAATAAAACGTAGGTGAGACAATTTGCTTAATTTTGCTAACTTGTGGTTGATGAAATTAGAAGTGAGAATAATGGCTCTTAAAATTGCTAAAGGAGTTCTTGGATTTGAAGACGTTTCTCAAATTTGCCAAGAAAGTTTAGAAGGAAAGAAAAAGACCATACTTTTAGAATTAGCAAAGACATTAGATTTGGGTTTAACTGAGGACAAGAGTAAAGCAGAAAGTGTAAGGGAATTACTCAAACGCTAAGGTGTATCAGAGAAACAGACAAGTGCAGTAGAGGTAGATAAACTTCAATTACAATTGAAGAAAAGTGAGTTAAAAGATAAACAAGGGGGGCGGGAGGGAGAGGGGGGCACGAGGGGGGG
>NC_057712.1:83705729-83722510 GCF_004010195.1 Chiloscyllium plagiosum | reverse complement strand
GGCGAGAGAGGGCGAGAGAGGGCGAGAGAGGGCGAGAGAGGGCGAGAGAGGGCGAGAGAGGGCGAGAGAGGGCGAGAGAGGGCGAGAGAGGGCGAGAGAGGGCGAGAGAGGGCGAGAGAGGGCGAGAGAGGGCGAGAGAGGGCGAGAGAGGGCGAGAGAGGGCGAGAGAGGGCGAGAGAGGGCGAGAGAGGGCGAGAGAGGGCGAGAGAGGGCGAGAGAGGGCGAGAGAGGGCGAGAGAGGGCGAGAGAGGGCGAGAGAGGGCGAGAGAGGGCGAGAGAGGGCGAGAGAGGGCGAGAGAGGGCGAGAGAGGGCGAGAGAGGGCGAGAGGGGGCGAGAGGGGGCGAGAGAGGGCGAGAGAGGGCGAGAGAGGGAGCTTTGAACCTAAGAAGTTGTGACCTAATCAGCAAAAACAGGATGGAGAGTAAAATAAAAGTATATAGGATATATATAAATATGTCAAAGCTCTACCACATTTTGATGATAAAGATGTTGAAGCTTTCTTTATTTCATTTGAAAAACTGGCTAGGCAGAAGAAGTGGCCTGAGGATTTATGGGTAATGCTAGTTCAGACTAAATTGGTAGGCAGAGCGAATGAGATATTCGCCGCATTGTCAGATGAGGTATGAAGAGATTAAACAGGCAACTTTAAGTGCTTATGAATTGTACCAGAAGCATATAGGCAGTGGCTCAGAAACACAAAGAAGGAACCAGGTCAGACTTATGTTGAGTTCGGAAGAATTAAACATAGTCAATTTGATCAATGGGTGCGTGCTTTGAAAACAGATAGGACATTTGAGGCTCCAAGAGCGATTATTCTGCTGGAGGAGTTTAAAAACTCACTTCCAGGGATGGTAAGAATTCACGTGGAGGAACAGAAAGCTCAGGAAATGAGAAGAGCAGCAGAATTAGCAGATGAATACATGTTGGTGCATAAGACAAGCTTCTGGCCAGAATTTCGTCCTGTGAGGAATAGAAGATGGGAGAAGGGGAGATCCTACACTACTAAACCAAGAGTAGAGAGCACTGGTAAGATTTTAACCACAGGATAAAGAAGAAGCCCAAGAGGGTAGAAAGGAGGTGAAAGGCCTCAGCACGGTGATAAAGTGGAATATGTAAAGTCATAGTGCTGGTCGTTAAAGAAAGGTGCTGTGGGAAAAGATGTGGTAAAAGAAGCTAAGCCAGGGGCATTAGTGAAGGTAGTAAAGGAGACCCCAAGAGCCAAGGAGCTGCAGGAGAGTGCACAGCCGAGGCAGGGGCTGGGTATGGAGTTAGTACCTGATCTCCATAAAGAATTCACCTCAGAAATAACAGGGGGAGAGGGGCAAGTAGTTATAATTTTGAGAGATACAGGATCTAACCAGTCGCTGATAGTAAGGGGCGAGCAAATATGCCTGACAGTGTGATAATTTATGGGACAGATAGACAGAAATTTAGCATTTCCCTACGTAAGATCAAGTTGGAGTGCCAACTTCAGACTGGTGAAGTTACAGTGGGAGTGATTGAGTGTCAGTTCTAGGAATTCAGTTTGTTCTTGGAAATGATTTGGCAAGATCCAAGGTGGGAATGACACTCCTTGTTGTGGAGAAGCCCAATGAAGCCCAAGAAACTTAGGAGTTAAAACACAAATATCCTGGTATTTTCCCAGACTGTGTGGTAACCAGATCCCATTGGGGGCAGCACAGTGGTGCCGTGGTTAGCACTGCTGCCTCAGACAATCAAGGTCCCAGGTTAGATTCCAGCCCTGGGCGACTGTCAGTGTGGAGTTTGCACATTCGCCCTGTGTCTGCGTGGGTTTCCTCCAGGTGCTCCGGTTTCCTCCCACAGTCCAAAGGTGTGCAGGTCAGGTGAATTGGCCATGCTAAATTGCCCATAGTGTTAGGTGCATTAGTCAGGGGGGGGTGTCACTCTTCGGAGGGACTTGTTGGCCCGAAGAACTTGTTTCCACACTGTAGGGAATCTAATCATCAGTCACAACATGAAGCAAAAAGTAAAGAGAAAGACGAAAGAGCCAAGGTTCAATTAGCAGATGCCCTGTTTGATGTAATGGTGCAGGAAAAACCTAAACAGGCAGAGGATCAGACAGAAATGTTTAGTTCTGAAAAGCTAAGAGACTTGCAACAGCAAGACAAGAAGATAAAAGCTAAATATGTGGATGCGTACTCTGAAAAAGAGGCAGAGAGCATTCCTCAGGGTTATTTTCTTAAAGATAGAATCCTCAGACAGAAATGGGCACCACAGCAGGTTAGTGCAGAGGAGAAATGGGCCAAAGTGCACTAGATTGTGTTGCTGGTAGCAGACAGGAAGTGTTATGGGTAGCACATGAACTACCGGTAGGAGGTCACCTAGGGATATGAAAGACTCAGGTTAAGGTACAAAAACATTTTTCTTGGCCTGGAATGCACAAGGATGCGGTTAACTTTTGACCAAGGATATAGGTGTCATACATGCCAAATGGTAGGTAAACCAAAGGCTGTAAAAAAAAAAAAAAGCACTTTTGTTGCCAATTCCTACATTTGAAGAACCTTTCACACGGGTTATAATTGATTGTGTAGGTCCCCTCCTGAAAACTAAAAGTGGGAACCACTACTGGTTAACCATAATGGATGCGTCTACCAGGTTTCCGAAGGCAATTCCATTACGGAATTTCAAGGCAAAAAAGGTGGTAGAGGGGTTAGTAGCTTTCATCACACGGTATGAGCTACCCAAAGAGATTCAGTTGGACCAAGGGTCAAATTTTAGTGCTAGGCTGTTCAAGGAAGTTATGGGTAGCTTAGGTATACAGCACTTTAAATCCAGTGCGTTGACATCCTGAATCCCAGGGAGCTTTAGAAAGTGGCATCAGACCTTGAAGATCATGTTGAGAGCATACTATCAGGACTACCTGAATGACTGGGATAAAGGTATTCCATCGTATTGTTTGCCATTAGAGATGCTCCAAACGATTCAGTTTACTCCCTTTGAGTTAATATTCGGTCATGAAGTGAGGGGACCTTTGAAATTAATTAAAGAAAAATTGACCGGACCAAAGTCCGAGATCTCACTATTAGATTATGTATTGGAGGTGAGGGAGAGATTAAATCAAGTAGGTGAGTTAGCTAAACAGCACCTAAAGGGGGCACAGTGTAGAATGAAGCAGGTGGCAGATAGAAACTCTCTGCGACTAATGCTATTGTGTACAAAGCAGATGTTGGGAATACTGCTCTGATAAAACAGCAGCCCTATCGGCTTAATCCTCTCAATGCCAGACAGGTCCGGATGGAGGTGGAGGCCATGCCCGAGGAGGACATCATCGAACCAAGCCACAGCGAGTGGAATTCGCCGATCATTTTCGTTCCCAAACTGGATGGGACTTAACGATTCTGCATGAATTATTGGAAGGTCAACACTGTTACAAAATCTGACTCATATCCAATTCTTAGATTGGAGGACTGTACCAAGAGAGTCAGACAAGCCAGTTACATCACCAAGTTGGACTTCATGCATGGTTACTGGCAGGTACCTTTATCAGAGACGGCGAAATAAATTTCTGCGTTTGTAACCCCAAATGGGCTATATCAGTTTAAAGTGATGCCCTTTGGAATGAAGAACACCCACCACATTCCAAAGACTCACGAACAGAGTTGTGGCTGTGTTAACAAACTGTGCAGTCTATTTGGATGATGTTGTGATCTTTAGTAAGTCTTGGAAAGATCACATGGTACAGTTGGCAAAGCTCTTTGAACGACTAAGAGAAGCAAAACTGGCGATAAACTTAAATAAAACTGCATTCGCGAAAGCAGAGTTGTTGTTCTTGGGACATAACATCGGTCATGGAAGGTTGACCCCACAGAATGCAAAGATGAAGGCTATCCAGGAATTTCCATGACCAACCTTGAAGAAAGAGGTGCTTCGATCCTTAGGACTCAGCGGATTCTATCAAAAGCTTGTTCCAAACTTCAGCAGTGTAGTAGTACCGTTAACCAATTTGCTGAAGAAGAACATAAACGGTGTCCACAAATGGTGGACAGAACCATGTCAGGAGGCATTCAACCATTTGAAATCGATATTAACCACCAAACCAGTTTTATCTAACCAAACTTTTAAAACCTTTTAAAGTCACCATCGATGCTAGTGACACTGGAATTGAAGCTGTATTCCTTCAGGAAATTGAGGATGGGATTGAACTGCCAGTTGGTTACTTTTCGAAGATGATCAACATCCACCGGAGGAAATACTCCACAATCAAAAGGAACTATTGAGTTTGGTACTGACTTGACAGCATTTTAATGTGTTTGTCACGAACAATGTGTCGGAGATGATTGTGTACACTGACCATAATCCGCTTACATTCTTAGAATGTTTTAAAGATTAGAATATGAGAGTATTTCATTGGAGTCTTATGTTACAGACTTCTAATTTAAAAATCTTATATGTTGTGGGTCAGAAGAATGCAATCGCAGACATATTATCACGGATTTAAATGATAGAGTTTACATGAGGTTTGTCTTTATTCAATGTTTTATGTATATATACACAGGTATATGGGAAGACGTTAAGGTAACTTATATGAAGCTTATCTGTATGTGTTTAAAAAAATGAAGCTATCTTTTCATTATGATGGTTCATTTTATCTTAAGAGGGGAGGTGTGATGAAGATGTGGGTGTATCTTTTAGAGAGTTAAAAACAGCAGAACAACTGAATCCGAGTACCAGGTGTACTCAAAGATGGTAACAATGTAACACTGAGTCGAACCACTTGATTAGTTTGTTGCTTAGAGACAAAAACAAAATTGAAATTGGCCTATCAGTTTAAATTATACCCAAAACATCAAACTCCAATCAAGATTAAATTGAGTATATTGACAATCTTGAAAACCAATGACACAATTGGATGCTCTGGAGTATAAGTTCAGGGAAAATTGAATAGTTGAGGGGAGAACTGCCACTGCAGGTAAACAGACTGCTTGAAAATAGCTCGCTCTTAAAAGTATCGTTTTGATCAGTAACCTGTAATGCAGAAATTCCTAACAAGGAGAAAAGACGACACAGGAAGATCTAAAGACAAACAGAACCAACAGCTGCCTGGTTTTGAGATAAGAAGTGTTGTTTTGTAAATTTTAATTGGGAGTTTTATTGGACTAGTATTATAGAAGGGAAGGTAAAAAATGGGTTAGAGAAAGAAATTGTAAATAGTGGTTAGTTAATTATTCTCTGTTATACTTTAAATAGTTCTTTATGTTTACAGATTACTGCATGGGATAAATCTTTTCTGTGTTGCTGGTTTTAAATTAAGCAGGAGAGTTTACGCCATGTCGTAACACATGTACTTATTCAAATGTCTTATAAAGGTTTTAACTATCTGTATCCATCACTTCCTCGGGCAGTTCATTCCACATACAAACCAGCCTGTGTTAAAAATGTTACCCCCATGTCCTTTTTTGAATCTTTCTCCACTCACCTGAAAAATATGCCCCTAGTTTTAAACTGCCTACCTTAGGTAAAAGATCCTTGGTATTCATCTTATCTATGCCCTTCCTGATTTTAGTGTCAACCCTCAACCTCCTATTCTCCAGTGAAAAAAATTCCAGCTTATCTTTAGTACTCAAACTTTTCATTCCCAGCAACACTGCCACCGTGGGCGGCACGGTGGCTAGCACTGCCAGAGACCCGGGTTCAATTCCCGCCTCAGGCGACTGACTGTGTGGAGTTTGCACGTTCTCCCCGTGTCTGCGTGGGTTTCCTCCGGGTGCTCCGGTTTCCTCCCACAGTCCAAAGATGTGCAGGTCAGGTGAATTGGCCATGCTAAATTGTCCGTCGTGTTAGATAAGGGATAAATGTAGGGGTATGGGTGGGTTGCGCTTCGGCGGGGCGGTGTGGACTTGTTGGGCCGAAGGGCCTGTTTCCACACTGTAAGTAATCTAATCTAATTATTCTAAATCTTTTCTGAACCTTTTCCAAATTAATAATATTCTTCCTATAGCAGGAATACCATAATTTACACAGTACTCCAAAAGAGGACTTATCAGCATCCTGGTGAAAGTGAGGACTGCAGGTGCTGGAGGTTAGAGTCGAGAGTGTGGTGCTGGAAAAACACAGCAGGTCAGGCAGCAACTGAGGAGCAGGAAAAATCGACATTTCGGACAAAAGCCGAATGAGGAATGAGGATTTATCAGCATCAGGTACAATCTCAACATGATGCCCCAACTCCTATACTCAAAAGTTCTAAGCAACGAAGGCAAGCGTGCGAAATGTGTTCTCAACTATCCTGTCTACACGTTTCAAAGAATTACGTACCTGAACCCCTAGGGCTCTCTGTTCTACAAAATTACCCAGGGCCCTACTGTTAATTATTTAAGTCCTGCCCTTACTTATTTTACCAAAATGTAGTACTTTATATTTGCAATAATACAGTCCAATTTTAGATTAGATTAGATTAGATTAGATTAGATTAGATTACTTACAGTGTGGAAACAGGCCCTTCGGCCCAACAAGTCCACACCGACCCGCCGAAGCGTAACCCACCCATACCCCTACATTTACCCCTTTCCCTAACACTACGGGCAATTTAGCATGGCCAATTCACCTGACTTGCACATCTTTGGACTGTGGGAGGAAACCGGAGCCCCCGGAGGAAACCCACGCAGACACGGGGAGAACGTGCAAACTCCACACAGTCAGTCGCCTGAGTCGGGAATTGAACCCGGGTCTCTAGCGCTGCGAGGCAGCAGTGCTAACCACTGTGCCACCGTGCCGCCCACAAAAGTCCTTCAGCCCAACAAAGCCACTCTGAAGAGTAACCCTCCCAGACCCCATTGCCCTACCCTATATTTGCCCCGACCTCACCTACACATTGGTGAACACTACATGCAATTTAGCACAGTCAATTCACCTAACCTACACATCTTTGAACTGTGGGAGGAAACCAGAGCACCCAGAGTAAACCCACACATACACACAGGCATTGGCCCATGGCTGGAATTGAACCCAGGTCCCTGATGCTGTGAGGCAGCAGTGCTAACCACTGAGCCATTGTGCTGCCTTTAATAGTAGCCAGAAGAACCAAAAGAAAACCAATACTTTTCTTTGAAAAGCAACAAATGATTTTAATCAGGAATGTACAGTAAAAGGGATGTAGAAGCAGAATTTCTTAATGGTTTTCAAATGGAACAGGATAAGTGGGGGCAAAAGATAGGTGAATATGACTAATTGGACTGCCTTTCAAATGACTAGTCAGAATGATAGATCAAATGGCCTTTTCTATGCATTATTCGAAAGAAATAATAGTGAGTTTTCAAGAGAGAAACAGAAATAGCAAAATGGAGGCAACAACCGATACTTCTAATTCAGGAATTCAGGTAAGGTTCTGGGGACCTGAGTTTGAATTCTGCCTTGGCAGATGGTGGAATTTGAATTCAATAAAAAAATCTATAATTAAGAATCTTCTCACGCCAATGCAACCATTGTTGACTGTTGAAGAAAAACCCATCTGGCTCACAAAATCCTACAGAGCAGAAAATCTGCCATCCTCACCTGACCTGGCCTACACCCGACTCCAGATCCTGGCTAAGCTGTTGAAATGCAGCTGGAACACTGGTATCTACCCAACAATGTGACAAATAGCCCAGGTATAACCTGCTCATAAAAATTAGGACAAATCCAACCTGGCCAATTATCTCCCCATCCATCTATACTCAATCATCAGGAAAGTGATGGAAGGCGTAATCAACCTGCTCACCAACGCTCAGTTTAGTTTCTGCTAGGACCATTCAGTTTGTGACCTCATTACAGCCTTGGTACAAACTTGGACAAAGGCACTGAATTCCAGAGATGAGATGGGAGTGACAGCCCTTGACATCAAGGTTGCAGCAGACCCAGAGTGGCATCTAGGAGTCCTAGCAAAACTGAAATCAAGGGGAAAACTCTCTGCTGGTTGGAGGCATACCTGGCACACTGTAGGATGATTATGGTTGCTGGAAATTAGTCATCTCAGATCCATGACGTCTCTGTGCAAGTTCCTCAGATTAGTGTTCTAGGCCCAACCATTTTCAAATGCTTCATCAAAGACTTTCCCTACATCATAAATTCAGATGTTGGGATGTTCACTGATGATTGCACAACGTTCAGCACTACTTCTGAGTCCTCAGATTCTGATGCAGTCCATGTTCAAATGCAACAAGATCTGGACAATATCCAGGTTTGGGCTGACAAATGGCAAGTAAGGTTTATGCCACACAGATGTCAGGCAATGACCATCTTCAATTAGAGAAAATCTAATCACTACCACTTGGTAATCAGTGGGGTTGCCAACACTCAATCACCCACTATCAACATCCTGGAGGTAACCATTGACCAGAAACTCAAATGGACTCACCATTAGAATACAGTGGCTACAACAGCAGGTCAGAGGCTAGGAATACTGTCACAAGCAACGCATCTCCTGACTCTCCAAAGCCATCTACAAGGCACAAGTCAGGAGTCTGATCGAACACACCTCACTTGCCTGAATGGGTGCCGTACCAAAAACATACAAGAAGCTTGACACCATCCACGTCAGAGCAGCCTGCTTGATTTTCACCGCATCCATTCCCTCCATCACTGGTGCTCAGCAGCATGTTATCTCTGCAAGATGCACTGCAGAAATTTAACAAAGATTCTGATACAGCATCTTCAAAACCCATGACCACTTCCATTTAAAGGGACAAGAGTAGTAGATGCATGGGAACACCATCACCTATAGCTTCCCCTCCAAGCCATTCACCATCCTGACTTGGAAATACATGACTGCTCTTTCACTGTCACTGGGTCAAAATCCTGGAAATCTTTCCCTAAGGGCATTGTGGGTGAACCCACAGCAGGTGGATTGCAGCAGTTCAAGAAGGCAGCTCATCACCACCTTCGCCACACAGGGAATGGGCAACAAGTGACTCAAAAAAATTGTTCACCAACAAATTACAAGTGAAACAGAGGCAAGACACTGATTCAGAGTTTATTCTGAAAATGCTGCTCTAATCAGCTGCTGTCTAATAATAGCGAGAATTCTAGGACAGGAGATGGTTAGAAAGAGGACAAATAAGGATATGCTTGGAATTAGAAAAAAGACAAAGTGTAATGAAAGTCTGCACATTTGAATAGAATATCAGAGCAGTTTTATGCTGCCAATGAACAACGGTTGCAGTTAAAAAGCTCACCAATGTTAATCTTCCAGATTCAGTAAAGAAGAATGACAGGCTGAACCCACAGTAATATAACTGTTGAGGTGATTTAAAAAGAACAAAAACAGACAACCTTGTATTTTACATTTGTTACAAGCGACTTTGCAAGAGGAGTCTTTTTTCTAAGAATACTTTGTTTCCAAAACAATTGCCAAATTTGTACCAATTCGGCAAGTTTCTGGCTGTGGAAGCTAAATAATTAGCATTGCATATCGCACGACAATTATGGAAAAATAATCCTTTTAAACAACAGTCTTTTGAAGTGCTTTTAAAATACTCATTAGCTACTTTGACTATCAACATAGCGATAATTATGCAGGTAGTTATGTTATTTTAATGTTATATTACTCAATTAGAAAGCAATTCAAATGGTAAGTAAAGATTTATCCTAATCACTCATTGTTCAAAATATATTTAAAGTATGTTTCATTTGTTAAATACGAGAAAACAAGGAAGTTTAAATTTTTCAAGAGGAAGTCAGAGGAGAAGGTTAAAAGAAATACTTTAAGGACTTAATATTGTAGCATGCATTACCATAACAGACAACTGAGACAAATACAATTAAAACTGGTAGAAAAGTATTGACAGTACCAGGTCAAAGAGAGAATATTGAATTAGAGGAGACAGCTCTAGCTATGTTATAGGTTGATAAGCCAAATAATTAGTGTTCTGATTGGTACAATTTATGAACCTTTATAATATTTTTAATCTTCAAAGAAACTATGAAATTAAGCTCAAGCCTGGAATATGTCAAATCAAATGATGACCATGAAAATTTGGATACCATATTGCAGATCACAATTTTACAGTTTTAGAACTACAAGAAAACCAAATTGAGTGCTTTGATTAGTTTTCATTGCAGAAACTAAAAGTATAGCTGTTTGCACACTAGTACTTCAACCTAAGTTCAAATCAGTGACAAGACCTCAATACAAAATTGCTTGCAAGAATCAAGAGGGGAATTTTCTACAACTTTGCCTAAATCGACCTACTTTTTTTTATATCAATTCATTTCCCTCAAAAGAACGCAAACTGAGCTCTGGTAATGGGCATTGCTGCTGCACATAAACCTTGGAGTTTCACACAGAAGGGTAAAAAATACAGGGAATCCTGTGACTGTAGGAGAAGCAATATACATGGGGTGGTACAGTTTTAAAGATCATGGCGGGCTTAATAGATAGTCTTTTCCCCGTTTCCCTTTCCTTTGTACTTTCATAAGAGTCTGCTAATTGGTAAATAGTAATAGATAAATGGGAATGGACTCAGAGACTGAGTCACATGAATAAGATGGCTTCTAAAAAGGCAACAGGAGATATTGAAGAGGAGGTTTGATTTGGTGGGAAGTAGGAAATTGTTATGACAAAGTCTGTGGACGTTTTCCAAAATCTTGTTGGAGATGAATATGGAAAAGGTAGGGCAGACAGGTTTAAGGTGCCACTTTATAGAGAAAAATGAATTATAACATATCTTAACTATATGATGCTGAACTATTGTACAGGAGGGAGGAGAGAGGGGCCAGGTAGTATCATATACATTCCAGCCAGATCAGAAGATGGAGGGGCAGTGGTTCAAGCTGATCTGATGGATAGCTAAGCAACTGTACACCAATAATGCAAGCCTGCAACATGTCTTGGATCTGTAGTTTCTAAAGGGAGCCAGGCAAAACAGAAAAAATAATCATGGATGTGAGATAATGACTGAATAGTTCCAAAGCATTGTGATGAATGGAGGATTGGATAGTTTGGTATTTGCAATTGACTACTTTTTGCCTCAATATTTCTCACACTCCAACACATAATACTGGAATTCAAAGTGAGAGAGGTAAACCGTAGGGGAGAAATAAGGGTAACAGTTTTCACACAGAGGGTGGTGGCTATCTGGATTACACTGTCATTGGATAGTGGAAGCAAACATGCTAGCAATGTTTAAAGTGTAACTTGATAGAATGTGAATGGAAGGCAAACAAGAGGGATAGAAATCGCGTATGGGCAATAAGTAGTGGGTCTAAATAAGGATCAAGATTTGATGCAAGCTTGGTAGGCCTAAAGGCCTGTTCCTGTACTTTATTGCATTGTATTGTATAATAAATCAATGTCAAGGTATCTTCTGTACAAATTAAAATGGAAAACCTTGCCTTCCTATTTGACTTACAATATTGTCAGGCTTGTTTTGTGCTCTGAAAATCATATTCATTGTATAAATCTTTAAGGGCTTGAAAGCTGTGAAAAATTGCTGTGATCAACATGAACAGTTTGTGAATACTGATCTGAAAAAACTCACTTGTCAATGATGTACTTCAAATTACTATATAAAGTGTTTTCTCTCCCTTCATATGGTTCAATGTGGAAGGTGACCTTTGAAAATAAAAAGATTACAATTATCAGAGGTCTAGACACTTTTTATTTCAGAATAATTACACAACTACATCACAATACAGCAGTGCTCAACTTTAAAGTGAAATTTTTAAATACTCCCCTTGGGTTAGAATGGTTTCCAACTTGTCTTGCAGCTTTTTGGATTTGATGTTATTCCATTATGAAAAACAATGAATACTCTTGGCAGCCTCATGAAGAATGATCAATGAATGCTGATGACTAAAATATGTAAGTACGCAAAAGAAAACCCAAAAATGGATGCAAAGACATTTCAAAGGCCAAATAAAGGAGCTCAAAGTACATTAGGTATTATATACTGAGGGATCACTTAATCCCATATTGCAAGCTTGGTAAGTTTTAATGGAGTTCTTTTACTACTTTATCAACAATAAAGAAAGACTGATTTCTAGTGCCTGTTACAGTAGTGATAAAACTTAATTACAACACTAAGGTCAAGAAGCTAAAGTGGTGAAAAAACAAAAATATCGATCCAAAATCTATTATCAGTGAAGTTATGATGAATAAAATATGCAATGTTTTTCCCGAAGCTTGTTAACTGAAGAACAGACAGATAAAAAGCATTCATTTTGTTCCACTGACAGTCACTGAATATCCCAAAGTTGTACAGCCAACAGTACATTTTAAAAGTGTAGTCACTGCTCTATTGTTGGAAACATGGCAGCAAATTTGCTTACAATAAAGTCCAGCAAATGGCCAAGTGATAATGACTAGATGTTGCATGAGGTATGAAATTGGCATATAGAATTGAGAGAACACCAATGTCTTTAATCAGAAAAGAGCTCGATGTGCTTAGAATTAATGACTCATCTGAAATTGCAGGAGTGCTGCTTTGCTGGAGTACCTACCTCTCTGTACCACTATATGTACCAACCCCACACAAGAATGAATCTCATTCTGTCACACCAGCATCTCTGCTTACCTGAAGCACAACTTTCATCTGCTCCTTCCCTATGATCTCCCTCTACCCACCCTGAATTCCGACAGAAATCTTTCCCCATCACTTTTTTTCTCCCCAGATTTCCCACCTGTATTGTTCAAGTAATCCATACTTTTGGACTTCTCAGAAGACTAATCAAATAACACCAAGTTATTAGCATGATCTGTGTCTAAGACACAGAATAAAGCCAATCAGTCTATGCTTGTTATAGAGTCATAGAGATGTACAGCATGAAAACAGACACTTTGGTCCAACCCGTCCATGCCGACCAGATATCCCAACCCAATCTATTATGTTCCATATAAGTCTCTTGCCTTTCCACTAAACTTAACCCTATTAACTTGAGCTTTCTTTTTTTCACAATAAGATTAATCTAACTTCCCCCAAATGTATTTGCGATATTCAGATATTTCAAGTAAGTTCCACAATAAAAATTTAGAATCGTTAACATAATCCCTTTGATCTCGATCTGTCCCCTGTTTCAATCATCAATTGGTCTGTACAAATTTATTACCCGAGATTTGACCTGCTCACTGCACTTGAGAGTTTTATCGAGAGAAACTGGCCTATGGCACGCTTGGCTAGTAAGTGAAAAGATCCATTGGAGGTCTTGGAGAAAACAGATATAAAAGTGCTTTAAATAGAAATACTAAATTACAAGCTAAACAACTAAACAAAGTACTGTATTCAATAGGACTTAGAGCTGATGGTGTTTTGAAGTTCTGCAAGTTTTTGATGATTTCTTTAGACTGACAACAAATAAATTTTGCTCTTTTAAGAATTTTAAAGGAACAATTCATAATCCAAGAGAGTCTGCAGGTAATTTCATGAATGAAATTTTCAGACGAGTGGAAAACTCTAACAATGGAGCTTGGAAATCAAAATTTAATTAAAAACAGAATTTTGTTGGGATTTCTTTTTATTACATTTATCAGTCCAAGGAAAATTTTACTTTTGAGAAAACTATATCGAGAGGAACAGCAGCAACCTTCTACCCACAAATATCACAAAAAGACAAGCGTTGAACACTGTTCAAAATGCTGCAGAGTATATGAACAGCATTGTTGTCTTTGTTGGTAAAGGTTTGGGTCCCAAAGGAATAATGGCCTTAATTTGGCTGAGAATCTACCTCTAATAAAAGCATGAAAGGCACAATTATCCCCAAATGAATCAACGGCGTCGAGTTCCCACATAAATTTCTTCAAATTAAAAGGCTTTGCTGGTATCATGAGTAAGGAAGGTGTTCTTCACTTCTGAAAATATTTCTTGTGCAGCTCATTAATGCTGTACTGTCTTCCTAATACTGCCACAACACTGAACTTGTCTGGCACATTTTTCTTGAAAGTGGAGATTACAGCCACGGTTCTCAGATGTGCTAATGGCCTGCTATGCAATAATTGGTTCATACTTCAGGCAACTTTGCGGGTAAACCTTTTTAAAATCCTAAACATTTACAGTTAATGGCATGTCTATAAATGGTCTGAGATCATTGGCTTCATTTTGACCTTCAGAGGCTCCAGCACACATAACACCAAGTTATTTACACTTTGAAGAATATGATTTCAGTGAACAAATAATAGCAAAGCACAAAACAAAAATGGACTTGTTATATCAATAATTGAACAAGATTTGTTAATAAATTTGACTGTGTATTAAAAAACATTGAAAAACCAAAGTCATGATAATCTAGTTCAAATTTAACTCTGAAATCTTTATAGATTAAATACATCTTAACAGTAAATAAAACCTATTTATTTAAAAACAAATTACCTGCAATGTTGTTTTATTATCTATTTTTTATGCTTTCAAATAGGTTCAAAACGACAATTAGTATATCCTCCAGGAACTGAATCTTGATTAAATGTTATAGAAAGTTAGCTTGCTTCAAGCTGCTCATTTTACTACCATGTTATTTTGCCATCTCACACTAGATGGAACCAGATACCAGCCTTTATTCTCAAAGTCAACTGATTGAGAAATGACTTGTTTAAATGACAAACCATAATTTCAAAATAATACTGCAGAACTAATATCTAACAAAAGTCATTGATATGCCATTTAACTTTAAATAATTACAATAAAAATACCTCATGTTGCATGTGCGTTTCTTCTTTCATTTTCAAACTAGATTTCTCAAGAGCCGTCCCAAAAATGTATAACTGAAGAACCTGTTGCAGTTTCTTTATAAACTGTTTTCAAAGCTTAACTAATGTTGGAATGGTAGAATGAAGCAAGCAGAATCAGTTCTAATATCCACATGTTGTTACATCCAAATAGCTAGAATTTGCAATCCAAGAATATCAGACAGTGTTTGTCTTAAAAAATTATTTGAAGATGCTGATGTTGGGCTGGGGTGTCAAAAGTTAAAAATCACAACACCAGGTTATAGTCCAATAAGTTTATTTGGAAGCACTAGCCTTCAATGAGCTGCTCCTTCACCAAGTGGTTGTGGAGTATAGGATCATAAGATACAGAATTTATAGCACAAGTTTACAGTGTGATGTAACTGAAATTATATATTGAAAACCACCTGGATTGTTTGTTAAGTCTATCATCTTTTCGAATGACCATGTTGGTTTCAATTCTCTCTTATGTAAATCGTAGAACATTTTTAAAGTTACATTCTCAAGTGAACTTTAACAATTGGTGTCATGTCAGCCCAGATAGTGCATTTAAGGTGTGAGGTGCCCTGTGTGAGTGCCTGTGAGAGTGTGTGTGTGTGCGTGAGAGAGAGAAAAGGGGTATAAGCCTGTGAGAGGGTGCGTGTGAGCGTATGAGAGAGGGTCTGCATGTGTGCGTCTGTGTGTGCGTGTGCGCAGTGCAGTGGGGTCATCCGTAGTGTGACATGAACCCAAGGTTCAGGTTGAGGCCATCCCCATGGGTACCGAACTTGGCTATCAGCCTCTGCCTGGTCCCTTTGCATTGTTGCCTGTCCCGATGTACCGCCTTGAAGGACAGTACTTTGGGACAGGCAACAATGCAAAGTGGCCAGGCAGAGGCTGATAGCCAAGTTTGCGACCCATGGGGATAGCCTCAACTGGGACCTTGGGTCCATGTCACACTACAGGTGATCCCCAGTGCACTACACACACACACACACACACACCCCTACAGACACACACACATACACCTACAGACCCTCCCTCATACACAAGCTCTCTCTCTTATGCTCATAAATACACTTTCACACCCACACGCAACCTCCCACAGACTTATACCCCTTTATACTCATACACGTGTACACACACACACACACACTCAAGTTTGTGGGGTGAACCTGTACTTGCAGAATTATATTTTATTTTTACTCAAAAACTACATGAATCCATGTAAGATTCTGTAAATCTGTTGTTTAGATTAGAATCAGCTTGAATATTGTGGCACAGACAGTTTCATACATGGAACCTCACATCTTCAATGTATTATCTGGGCCGACATGACACCAATTGTTAAAGTTCACTTGAGAATGTAACTTTAAAAAAAGTTCTACAATTTCCATATGAAAGAATTGAAACCAGCATACTCATTTGAAAAGATAAGAGGCTTGACAAACAATCCAGGTCTTTTTCAAAATATAATTTCAGCTACAACACTGTAAGGTTTTGCTGTAAATTCTGTGTCTTATGATCTTATACTCCACAACCATCTGAAGGAGCAGCGCTCCGAAAGCTAGTGCTTCCAATTAAACCTGGTGTTGCGTGACTTTTAACTTAGTCTTATAAAAGTAATATGCATACCTCCAAAAATTAGCACAAGGGTAACAATTCCTGACAAATTGTTGGTAGTATCTTTGTGGAGAAAGTGAGGTCTGCAGATGCTGGAGATCAGAGATGGAAATGTGTTGCTGGAAAAGCGCAGCAGGTCAGGCAGCATCTAGGGAACAGGAGAATCGACGTTTCGGGCATTAGCCCTTCTTCAGGAATGAGGAAAGTTGGTCCAGCAGGCTAAGATAAAAGATAGGGAGGAGGGACTTGGGGGAAGGGTGTCGGAAATGTGATAGGTGGAAAGAGGTCAAGGTGAGGGTGATAGGTCAGACTGGGGTGGGGGCGGAGAGGTCGGGAAGAAGATTGCAGGTTAGGAAGGCGGTGCTGAATTTGATGGATTTGACTGAGACAGGCGGGGGGGAGGGGAAATGAGGAAACTGGTGAAACCCGAGTTCATCCCTTGTGGTTGGAGGGTTCCTAACCGGAAGATGAGGCGTTCTTCCTCCAACCATCGTTTCGCTGTGGTCTGACGATGGAAGAGTCCAAAGACCT
>NC_057712.1:83695780-83705666 GCF_004010195.1 Chiloscyllium plagiosum | reverse complement strand
AGGGAGTGGTCTTTACGGAATGCTGATAGGGGAGTGGAGGGAAATATATCCTTGGTGGTGGGGTCCGTTTGGAGGTGGCGGAAATGGCGGCGGATGATGCGCTGTACATGGAGGTTAGTGGAGTGGTAGGTGAGGACCAGTGGGGTTCTGTCCTGGAGGGGCGGGGTTCAAGGGCGGAGGATCGGGAAGTGGAGGAGATGTGGTGGAGGGCATCGTCGATCACGTCTGGGAGGAAATTGCAGTCTTTGAGGCAGGAGGCCATTTGGTTGTACTGTATTGGAACTGGTCCTCCTGGGACCAGATGTGGCAGAGACAAAGGAATTGGGAATATGGGATGGCATTTTTACAGGGGGCAGGATGGGAGGAAGTCGGAGTCGAAGGAATTGGGAGAATGGGATGGCGTTTTTACTGGGGGCAGGATGGGAGGAGGTAGTATCTTTGTACCTTTTACACAGAGAGAGAGGCGGCTGCTGCTTTGAAAATAATAAACAATTCATTCCAGCTGGTATTTCAACCATTCATTCTATTAAAATCCTGGCATTCTATAGTTCGAGAAGGCAGCATACCACCACATTCTCAAGTGCAATTAGGGATTAGCAATAAATACTGGCCCAACCGGTGATGTTCACACTTCACCAATTAACACAATACATAAAGGAAATACAATAGCAACTGAGATTTCCCAAGTCCACTCAAGGGAACATAATTTATTATTGACCAGAAATATTACTAATAGTAAGATACAGTTGTTTCCATTCACCATGATTATACACAATTAAAACAGAAGATATCTTATCAAAAATAGATGAAAATAAATGAAAAACATTACCTAACAATCACTTATAAATTGATGGTTGTTTTGTACTGAATTTTGCCTAAGTATTTTGCTCTCTGCAGATATACAGATAGCAACACAACAAGGCTTTAGCTCTGAAGAAATATAGTCTGTTTACAGGAACTATAAAATTGCATTCATAAGAAAATAGGTGCTGGATTAAAAACCTGGATGGCTACCAATAATTGAAGTACTTTCAATGTAAAAAGAAGAAAATTAACTGTTTTTTCTTAGCAATGCGTTCTGCTGGGCTAGTTTGGATTGATAATGAAATTAAATCCATCTCTTAAATATGAACCAAGTTAACCCCATTTAACTGACATAGTTAGACTACCTGGATTCAGAATGAGATTCTTTCCTGATTCTACCACAGCTAGTTATTACAACTTAGTGTAGACACAGATTCAATAGTAACTTTCAAAAATGAAGTGAATATATATTTGAAATTCAATTGTGCAGATCCATGGGCAAAGAGCAGCAAAAGGAGAACTTTAAACAAAAATTAAGTTGTCCAAATAATTACCAATACAATGTCCCTTTCCAGCCCAATGTCCTTTAATCTAAAATATTCCCAGTTCTGAGGCTTAATCTTTCCTATTCTCCTGTTTGCATTCCTCCAATCTGATTTTCACATAATCCCCACCAACCTCTTCACCTACAACCCTATATCCTTAAACAGCAACTAAAGTCACAACATGTTAATTGCTATGATGCTTTAAGACTCCTCACCTTTTCAACTACAGTCAGTTCTGATATAATGCAATAGTTCCACTCTAATGCAATCTCACTTGATAAAAAAATTGTGCATTAGCCACACCATGTATACTAATGGGGCAGGAATTTCATTACAGCCAGTACAGGTAAGGAAAGTATGCATTCTACAAATAACGGTCTAAATTCTTCAATCTCATTAAAGCCAATTTGCACTGAAGAAACACGCGCTATAGCAGAACCGACCGTACCATCAAAAAAAACTAACCACTCTCCCCCAATAACCCCTGCCCATTGAATTACTTCATGGAATTGCACTTGTTAGGTCCACTGTTAAATATCCAAGTGAGAAAAAGCACAGAAGTTTCTCTTTTACACTCAATCACTTTCAGTGTCCAAGAAACTATTTTTCCTAGTCCTTTTCCTTCTGCAACTATTTTCTACATGCCTCTAAACTGCTTACTGATCACAAGTGCAAGTTTTTGCTGGATATGTAATCATTTTAACTCTATCAGAAAACTAGAAACATGTATTTTATTGCAGAAAAGTTTGACTGCTTGGAAACTACTTAAGTTTGTTATGATGCTGCGAGCAACAAATACCTTATATAGAGTAAAGGCTGTGTTTACTGTGAACATTGCCACCAGGGACAGCAACAAGCACATACACAGAGATATGCAGTGCTATATCACCGTTCAGAGATTCAAGATAAAGATTCCTTTCCTCTTAAATACAATGATATGAAGCAGAATAGGTCAAGACACACAACAACTACCAATCACAATGACAGGATCAGTCAACGAATCCATAGGGATTACTGCTCTAGAAAACACAAATTTTGCATTGATATACCATTCAGGATTCATCTCAAGGGAAGAATAGCTTGCATAGTTTTCAACTGAATTTGCTACAATTGTAATTTTTCATGTCTGTGGCCCTTTATTAACAACTAAACAAAAAGACTTTACACAATGTTGGCAGTAGCTGTTTGCACTGCAGCTTACATCTTGTATGAGATAATAAATGCAACTAATGCAGATATAAATGGTACACTTTCACCCAGTCCTCTATCTGCAAGTAGTGTCTACAGCTGAACACTAGGTTACATCATCCTGAACCTTCACTTCAGCTTGTTACCTTTGCATGACTATGGATCCAGAAAGTTCAGTAAAAGTAGTTTACTCCTATTAGAAATTTTACTTGAAAAAACACATTTTAAAAGTACCTTTAATTGATATTTATCTGCAGCTTCCAATATGACTGGTACTAGATCTTCTGTGGGTTCACCATTCTCATCAGACAAGCCAGGTGGATACCAGGACAAGGCTAACACACCTGCAGTTACAGCGAATAGATATGTTTTAACAGCATAGTCCCAATAGTTACAATAGGAACATTGCCAAACACATTCCGTGACGTTAGTACATAATAAATGATAGCATATACGGCTCAATCCACTAGATTCAATAGATATACATTTAAGTTATTCCATTAAATACAATCAAGCAATTCCGGATCTTTACATTAACTATGTCTTATCTTTTAAAATATCCAAGTCTGAAATCTGTTTGCTCAACCACTTTTTCTTGAACAGAAAGAAGTTCAGCCCTCCAAGTTCACTATAGAACTTGGTTATCTTGCTCTGAATGTTCTGCACTGGATCTGTTTCTTCGAACATAGAAATAAAATTATTTCAAATTAGGTCTCTTTGAAACAAATCAAGAATTTGATTAGTTTTGCTGACATTACCAATCTTGAACTTTACAGTATGTTCATAAATGAGAAAATTGGGTATTTTTTCATTCAAGATTGTCACTAACATTGAATAATTTCATAGATCTTGATACTCAAGAATCCATCACATATGGAACAATCCATCGTACTGAGGCTGATGGCAAACATGAAATTAAAAGTTCCCAATTCAAATTTAAACTTTCTATCATAGAATTGTAGAGTACAGAAGAGGCCCTTTTGCACATCACAAAACTATTCCAAATCTACATTATTTCCACTTTTCAGCACTTGGACCATAGCCTTGGACATTTTTACATCGAGTGCTCATCCATGTACTTTTTACAGCTTGAGAGTTTTCTGCCTCAACTATCCTCCATGACTGAGGACTCCAGATTCCCAATACCTTCTGGGTGAAAACGTTTTCCTTAAATTCCCTCAACCTCCTGCCTTAAAATTACACCCCCTTGTCACTGACCCTTGCACAAAGAGAAACATCTTATACAGGCAGTTCCTGGGTAGTGAACAGGTTCTGTCCTTGAGTATGCTCATAAGTCATTTAGTATGCAAGTGGGAACACAAAACAGGACAATATAAAATAACCTTTTGTACATCAGAGGAAATGTTCACTTGTTGGATCTTTAAAATAAGTACTAACATCTCATTTATGGGATCTCACCCATAACAGTGAGCATTTACAAATCGGGGACTGACTGTACCTCATCAAGTTCCCTTTCAGCCTTCTATGCTCTAAAGAAAACAACTTTCCCAGTTTCTCCTCATAGTTAAAATGCTCCATCCCAGACAACATCCTGTGAATTTCCTCTGGAGCCCTTGCAATGCAAACATATCCTTCCTATAGTACAGTAATTAAGACTGCATACAGTTCTTCAGCTGAATCAAAGTTTTGCATGGCTCCAACATAACCTCCCTACTTTTATAACCTATTACACAACTGATTTTGTATACCATAACCACCCGATTAACTTGTTCTGCTTCAGAGATTCCTTATTTCCTATTCAGAGATCTGTGAACAAGTTACTCCCCTCATCTTGTTACTTCCTCTCGACTGCAACACCCCACACTCTCAGGATTAAACTCTATTTGCCAATGATCTGCCCATCTGGCCAATCATCGATATCCTCTTGTGACCCAAGATTTTCTTCCTCTGTCAATCACCTGGCCAATCTTCATGTCACCCAAAAAGTATCATCCCTTTTCCCCTCAGTCCCATTCTCTAATATTGTTTGTACATATATCATGAACAATAAAGGAGCCAGCACAGATTCTTGTGGTACATCACTGGACTCCAGCTTTCAGTCACACAAATAAATCTCTACCTGCACCCTCTGCTTCTACCACTAAGCCAATTGTAGATCCAACTTGCCAAGTTAGCCTGGATCACATGTACTTTTACCTTCTCTATCAGTTTTCCATGTAGAATCTTATCAAAGGTTTTGCAGAAATTCAGATAAACTATATCCACTGCACTTCCCTCATCTATACATTTGGTCACCTCCTTCAAAACTTCAATCAAATTTATTAAACATGACTATCTTCTGACAAAGCTATGCTGACTTCCCCTGATGAAACCCTGCCTCACCTGCAGATCTTTCTCCAATAGCTTCTCTACCAATGATGAGAGACTCACTGGTTTGTAATTGGCTGTTTTCTCTGGACCACATTTCTTGAAACTTGGTTTTTCTTGTGTTGCTTTTCGTTTAATGGATTAATTCAGAGTAATTTAAGCTTTTCCTGAACAAAACATTTTAATTAACATTACAGTCAGCAGATTGGTGTTCAAAACAATGCCAGAAAATGAACTGCGGCAGACTTGACCGACTCAAGAAAACAAATTCATTCACAGGTGGTTTAGGATTCACTGCTCAGCGAAATCAATTGGTCAAACATTATTATGTTTTCATGTTTCCACAAGTTATTAGGCTAAATAATGATTCTGGGTGTTGCACTAAATTTGTCCAAAAAGTTGCCAAACCACACAAACAGAAAGATGCCAGGTTTAATCACTAATCTGTATATTAAATGACCTTTGCCTGGCAAAAGTTAGCATACTACTGTCAGCTGAGTACTCATGGATTAAGAAGGACATTAGAAGAAGAGGGAACAGGAAAATGGAAGGAGAATCTTTGTTTTAAAAAAAAAATCATTCAAGCCAAACATACTCGGGTTTAATAATACCCGATCTGTACTGAGCATGCTTATCAAGTTCTCAATGGTCCTGGGCTATAAGAAGGAAAAAGTAGATGGGGGTTCCTATCTGTTGTCATTATCCAGTGACCCATTAAAAACTTAACACCTATATAGCTATTGCAGCACCACCATTCTGATGCAGACGTAAAGAAAGGCCACTTGGTATCTGTCAGCACTGTCAAAATCTGTTTGTTAGTATTAATCATGCCTCTCCTATGATTAAATGGAAAGTCTTTGCTTGAAATTTACAGGTACACTATAATGCAACAGCCGAAGGCACTTCACCAGAGCATAATAAAAAGCAAAAGCTGAATACTGAAAATACATAAAATCTGAAGTGAAAAGTGCTAAAACACTCAGCAGGCTAAGCAACATCTGGGTAGAGAGAAACAGAATTAATATTTTAGGTTGATAACCTTTCATCAAAAATGGATAACTATCAGACCTTCCAGTGTTGGGGATGTTAAATTAAATGGATCAATTTTTATGTGAGAGTGTAAACTTTGGTAGTTTTTACACTTGGAGTATCTTCCACCTGTACAACTAGCAATTTTATTCTCATGGTTTGGCCCCTCAGATTGTTTTTATGAATGTTTTGGATCAATACTCTACAATTATTTATGGTTGCACTGCTGATAATAACAGATCTTAATCTTTACTGCTTACATATAGAAATGAATTTATTCAAATATATTCATTGTGGCAGGAGAGGCACAAAAGGAGGGAAAGAGAAAGAAATATTAGATTACACACAACAAAGCTAATTTTAATGAAATAATAACGTTACCTATTGCAGCATCTCGGAGTTGTATCATGTGCGCGTTGATAATTGCAGGATCCCTCGAACTATAAGCTCCTAACTCAGGATAGAAACTAGCACCAATGTCTTCTGGAGGAATATGCCTTCCTTTAGGATAACTGCTTGCTATTTTAGGGTCCCAGTGGGGAACCAATGGGTGATTCCAGTGGATGTATTTACCATCAAACTGTTGATTTCCATACCATGAATAATAAAATGCGTGTAAATCATAATTCACTGGAGGAAAATGGTCAAGACTTGTATCGGATACGGGTGCTCTTTTCATCATACCAAAATGTTCACTCGTTTTGAGATGAGGAGGAGGAGGAGGAGGAGTTCTACTTTCTGACGACTTGTCAATATTGGGAAGATCTGCTCTACGTTCACCAACAGCAGCTCGATGATGAAGTTGTGGCAATAATTCCAGTCCTATGCCATCTCCAAAGCCAGCTCCTTCAGGTCTTAGGGTCTTCAAGCCCATCATGATACCAAAAACAAATAAAAGAAAAAGCAGCAATGTGATCCACATTCTTCTGCGAAATCTAGCCATGATGACATACTCTAAAAGAAACTGACTGTATTGACGAGTAGAGTTTAAGGAAGAAATTTGAACTAATAAACTAACACAAATGCAACATCTCTCCGAAAATCTCAGTCCAACGTTATTAGGCCTTGTTTTTGTACAAGGGCATATGGTTACAGTACATATGGTTCCCAGAGACAATTAGAAGAGAATCAGATTCTTGCTGTTCAAAGGCGATAATACAAATCATCTTACCGTTTTTCCATCTCTAAAAAGATTTATTGATGCTCCCTATTCAATGGCAGTTATCTGCTTTCAGAAAGATAGAACTTCAAAAGATTCTGCACAATACTTTCCTCATTGTTTTGTCTTAGATGAAGTCCTAATTATTGATTTTTTTTTTACAATTCTCAGTTGTACTGTAATTGTAGCTATCAGTTACATATTCAAAATTCCTTCATTACATTAGATGCAGCTTCTATGTTGGACATGTCTTGATATTCCACTTTTTGAAGGGAGATTATAGCTGTCTTTTTTTTGCAAATTTGTTAACTGTATTTGGAATTATGGCCTGGAATAAAGAAAAACAGACTTATTTTCACTTTTGCTCCCAGCATTACCTAAGGAACAAACAGTTTTCAATTAGACAATAACTGCACATTTAATCTACAGGAAAAATAAGTGTTATTACACTTTTAAATACAGCCAGTTATGAGTTCCAAAAACAGAGGACAGTAAAATAACAACTTAAAGTAGTTAACTACAGGAAGAGTAAGTAGGATTGAAACAAAATTTGAAAACAGAAAGACATCGTTCTACGTGGCATTGAGTGAAGCAGGCAAGCTGAAAATAAAACAAAGTTAATGATAATATTTCCAGTTTAGTTTGGATAAACAAATGTAAAGATAAAGAAACAGGTCACAGCCCAAAGATTAAAATGAATTAAGAAGTCACAGCAAAGTAGCTCTGTGGTACTGCTCAAGAGGAAATGCTTAGTAATAACAGCTTTACCCAAGAACAGATCTTCTAAGAAGAATGCTGCAAGTTTCCAATACATAAGAACACCCAGGAGATTTGATAGATACTAAATGAATATTTCATGCCTGTTTTCACTGTGGACAAAGAAATGGAGTCCAGAGAATGCAGAGAAATAAAGTTTGATGTTTTAAAAACAGTTCACATTACAGAAGAGTAATGGGAGATAGAGGAGGTCTTAGAGAACATAAAGGTGCATAAATCTTCAGGATGTGATCTAATGTATCCCAGATCATTGTGGGAAGTAAAAGAGGAAATTATAGACTGCTTGCAGAAATATTTGCATCATCTATAACTACAGGCGAAGTACCTGATTATTGGAGCGTGGCTAATATTGTACCTTTGTTTAAGAAAGGTTGCAAGGAGAAACTGGGGAACTATAGACCTGAGAGTCTTGACTTCAGTTGTTGGTAAATTGTTATAGGTCAATACAAAAGATAGGATTTATGAACATTTAGAGGCAAAAATTGTTTAAGGATAGTCAACATGGGTCTGTGCGAGGAAAATCATGTCTCAAAAACTTGTTTTTTAAGGAAGTTACCAAAAAGATTATGGTGACAGAGCAGCAGATGTTGTTTGTTTTGCTTTAGTAAAGCCGTTGACAAGGTTCCGCATGGTAGACTAACTAGTAAAGTTAGAAATGTGTTGCTGGAAAAGCGCAGCAGGTCAGGCAGCATCCAGGGAACAGGAGAATCGACGTTTCGGGCATAAGCCCTTCTTCAGGAATGAGGAAAGTTTGTCCAGCAGGCTAAGATAAAAGGTAGGGAGGAGGGACTTGGGGGAGGGGTGTCGGAAATGTGATAGGTGGAAAGAGGTCAAGGTGAGGGTGATAGGTCAGACTGGGGTGGGGGCGGAGAGGTCGGGAAGAAGATTGCAGGTTAGGAAGGCGGTGCTGAATTCGATGGATTTGACTGAGACAGGGTTGGGGGGAGGGGAAATGAGGAAATTGGTGAAATCCGAGTTCATCCCTTGTGGTTGGAGGGTTCCTAGGCGGAAGATGAGGCGTTCTTCCTCCAACCGTCGTTTTGTTGTGGTCTGACGATGGAGGAGTCCAAAGACCTGCATATCCTTGGTGGAGTGGGAGGGGGAATTGAAATGTTGAGCTACAGGGTGGTTGGGTTGCTTGGTCTGGGTGTCCCAGAGGTGTTCTCTGAAACGCTCCGCAAGTAGTAAAGTTAGGTCATTTTATGGGATTCCAGCTATGGGATTCAGGGATTCAGGAGACAGAGTAATAGTGGTGGGTTGCTTTTCAGACTGGAGGCCGTGGCCAGTAGTGTCCCACAGGGATCGGTTCTGGGTCCTCATTTGTTTGTCATCTATATAAATGATTTGGATGAGAATATAGATGGCATGGTAAGCAAGTTTGCGGAAGACACCAAAATTGGTGGCATAGTGGACAGTTAAGAAGATTTTCTAAAATTGCGAAGGAATCTTGATCAAATGGGTCAATGGGCTGTAAAACGGCAGATGGAGCTCAATTTGGATACAAACAAACAAGGTTAGTGCTTATACAATTAAAGGTAGGGCCTTGGGTAGTGTTATAGAACAGAGGGACCCAGATGTGCAGGTACATAATTCTTTGAAGTTTGCGTCACATATAGGCATGGTGGTTAAAAAGGAGCTTGGCATGCTTGCCTTCATTCCTCAGTCCTCTGAGTACAGGAGTTAGGAAGTCATGTTAAGGTTGTACCAGAGATTGATGAGGCTTCTTCTGGAAACGGTGTCCAGTTCTGGTCACCCAGTAATAGGAAGGATATTATCAACCTGGAGAGGGTTCAGAAGAGATTGACCAGGATGTTGCAGGGTATGGAAGGTTTGCGTTATAAAGAAAGGCTGGATAGGCTGGGACTATTTTCAACAGAGTGTAGGAGAATGAGAGGCGATCAGAAAGAACTTCATAAAATAATGAGAGGTACAGATAGAGTTAATGGTAGTTGTTATTTCTGTAGGATGGGAGATTTCAAGACTGGGGGGGTCACACTTTTAAGATGAGAGAGATTTAAAAAAAGACGAAGCAAATTTTTTTACATGGAAATCAAGG
>NC_057712.1:83681802-83694631 GCF_004010195.1 Chiloscyllium plagiosum | reverse complement strand
GGGGGAGGGTGGGTGTCGAGGTTCGGGGGAGTCGAGGGGCGGAGGATGTCGGGGGTGGGGAGGGGAGTGGGGGTTACAGAGTGAATCCTTGCTTCCCCCTCTGTCCTCACCTCCTCCCGCTCGCGCCACTCACTTCTCTCGTTACCAGGGCGATCTCGCGACCGAGGCTCAAACTCCAGCCGGAACTGTCGTCACAAGCGGAAAACTCTCGATCATTTCCCCCCCGTTAACGTCATGCGCGCGGAACACTGATCAGAAGCGCGCATGCTGTCTGTCCCTGTAAATCAGTCAATTCCCTGTTTATGCTGAAGGTGGCGCCGTGCCTCAGTTTAGATCACATTAGAGTAGATTCCCTCTCATGTGGAAGCAGGCCTTTCGGCCCAACATGTCCACACCACTCTCTGAAGAGTAACCCAATCAGATTCATTTCTCTACATTTACCCCTGACTAATGCACCTAAAACTATGGGCAATTTAGCATGGCAAATTCACCTGACCTGCACATCTTTTGGATTGTGGGAGGAAACCAGAGCACCCAGAGGAAACCTGCGCAGACACGGGGACAATGTGCAAACGCCACACGCCTGAGGCCGGAATCGAAAGCAGATCTCTGGCACTGTTAGGCAGCAATGCTAACCACTGAGATTTAGTGGAACACCTTCTGCAAATAATTCACAATGACATTGCCCACTACACCCCAAATGGAAACTCCATCCAAATATTAACTCAATTTCTCTCCCCAGATACTGCCTAACCTGTTAAAGTTTCACAATTTTTTTTTGTGACTTGGCAATCACTTTATTAATTTTCATTTTGAGCCCTCAAGCTTTTTTCCTTCTAATTTCTATTGATAACTTTACATAAAGGATGAATCTCTTTTGTCATCTTGCCCACATCTATGAGTTTGTGTTGAAGACAGACTGCTCGAGAAGAGGGTAGACAGGCAGAAGGCTAGAAGACAGCATCAGGAGATGGAGAAGTCAGAAGACCTCATCAGGAGGTGGAGAAGTCAGCGTTTTGGTTGTAACCCTTCTTCAGGACAAGAAGAAGCAAGGTCAAGAACTGTGTTCAGGCCTGAGGTTCTACATAACATGTTTTATCAGCTTTCAGTCTACAATACCTCTTATTCAGCGATATACAACAGGAGAGAATCTAACCATATCCCTGTATGTTAAATACTATTATCATTGCCGAATCTGTAACTATTTACAGCTTGGAAACAACCATTGACCAGAAACTGAACTGAAACTGAACCATATTAATATTGTGGTTCCAAGAACAGGTCAGAGATCAGGAATCCTGCAGCCAGTAACTCACAAGGCACAAGTCAGGTCCTCAAAGCCAGCCTATCATCACAAGGCACAAGTCAGGTCTGTCTTGGAAAACACCCCACTTGTCTGGATTAGAGCACCTCTCACAATTCTCGAGAACCTTTACATTGTCCAGGCCAAAGCAGACTGCTTGTTTGCCACCACATCTAATACATGCATCTCTCTAACATTGACATCCAGTAGCAACAGTGTATCATTTACAAGATGGACTGCAGAAATTCACCAAACCACCTTCTAACACAATAAGCACTACCATCTAGAAGGACAAGGCTGTCAGATACATAGAAACACCACCACCTTGAAGTCACATATTTCTGACTTGGAAATGTATAACTATTCTTTCAGTGTTACGGTGTCAAAATTCTGCAATTCCCTCCTCAAGGGCATTGTGGGGGTATCTATAGCAGGTAGATAGAAGCAATTCCAGAAGACAGCTTACCACCACCTTCTCAAGTGCAACTAGGGATGGGCAATAAATGTCATAGCCAGTGATGCCCACATCTCCTGAATGAATAAAAATCCTTTAATATCTATACTTTGCTTTAATTTTACTGTTATATTGTTGAAAGACTATTCAATTTATTTTTCTCACCTCATGCTACTTGCTCCTCTGCACATGTCTCTAACAGCCACACAGCTGCTGCCTAGTATTCCATGTGTTTTCTCCTTTTTTAACTTCTTACACTGCTATTTATGCTCGGTGATGAACAGCTTGTTGAAACAATAGCAAGGTTGTAACAAGGTCCTAAAGTCTTTTCATAACAATTTCTTTTTTGGAGCAGGAGTGATGTTATACTCAAAATATTCAAAGCATCTTGCTAACTCATCAAATAGTTTGGACCAGACCTTCCTTGTTTCTATTGGGAAGATGTCACCTTCATCTTCCATTCCCAATGGTTCAATTCAGAAGGGAAGATTTTTTGCTCCCAGAAGGATAACAGTTATTCAGTTGAACAGAACAAGTGTTTTCTCATCTTCCAAATCAGTATTGCTTGGATTATATTGTTTCTCTCTAATGTGTAATTAGGTTATATTCTATTGTCAATGAATATCTGCAGTTTTGTATGAATAAGTTTCAATGACAAAAGAAACAATTTCATGCTCAACAAAAATATTGTTACCAATCAAACATTAATGATCAAACTTTAAATTTCATGGCAGAGACAACTTATTAAAATCAGGTAATCTACTTGAATATATTAATAAAGCAGAGGGAGAAATATATGGAGCTATATTTGAACTCAGTAAAATGCAGTAAAGTAGGAGATGATTTTTATTTGGTGTTTGTGTAGCAAGAGTCAAACAAATCATGCACACATTTTCATAGTGTGAATAAAAACCCAGAATTGATTTTAAATCTTTCTTGAACATCTGTTTAAACAATTTGCATGTTAATGTCCACATGTAAAAACTAAATGATTCATGCAAATTTCATCAACAAATATCATTTGCAGAAAAATGTCCTTGTTAAGTACGAAAAAGCTCCTGAATGTATTTTATCTCTGGTTATGTTAATAAATCAAGTGTCAAATGCAAATGGCCTAATTTGAATAATTTGTATTAACTCTGTGAGATCAATTAGTAGAGATTTAAAATGTAATTACAAATATAAAACTAAAGGCAAAATCACAATATAATTAATGCTCTACATGCAAATAAGTTAATTTATGAATCTATTAGGAATATTATAATTTTCCTTGTTTGCTTCCAGAGCTGATGTTTGAAAATCTATCAGTGTCAATTCTGAGTATACATTCATGTAATTCAAAATAAATCTGGTGAACTTTTAGTCTAATTATATCTGAATTGCATTCTGATACTTTGGTCTGTATGCCTTTGCAAACACTGCTTCATGTAAATAAATAGTTGTACTTTTAAAACTTAAAGTTAAAATGGATTGTAGCATCTGAAAAATTTGTTTTAAATATTATTAGTAATATAACAAGCGACAACCCCTTAAAGAGGCATGGTAGCTGAAATTAAAAGACATTTAAAAGGTGAAATTAAAATCTGATTCTGGGGCTTCTGATACACTCAAGCTACTGTAGTGCCACTGGTCACGGAAAGCTTAAAATATGATAGTTACATTCTGCATTCTCATTGGACACTTTTGTGCTGTATACCGGTGGAACACAAACAGACATTAGATATAATAATTCTCTCCATGGCCTGCTGCCTGGACGTGTTAATGGCCAGCTTGGCCAGGCACAAGGAGTAGGCCCATGGGAAAGTTCTCTGACTTACCACTGTTCTCCACACCAGGTGATCAAAGATCAGGAATGTGAGGCTGAGTACAAAGTGTGAGGAGCAGACCTTTGCAATAATAGAAGTGATCTGTAAACTTATGCAAGCCATCCATTCCTCTTCATATTAGTCCTCTAAAGTCACTAAACCCGTAGAGATAATAATCAATGAATATTTTTCAGGCTGGAGGAAGGTTGGTAGTGGAGTTTCCCAGGGAATAATAGTGGGATCCTGCTTTTCCTGATGTATATTAATGGTTTGGATCTTTGTGTACAGGGGACAATTTAAAAGTTTGCAGGTGATATTAACAGCGGAAGAATTGTTAATGGTGAACCATGAGAACATGGAAGTCCAAAAGAACAAGTTTGGTGGAATGGGTGGATAGGGAGCAGATGAGGTTCAATGTAGAGAAGTGTGAGGCAATGCACTTTGGTCAGAAATTGCAGGAGCAGATGTGTGTGCACAGGTTATTGAAGGCGGCAGGATGGCATACAATGTTTACTAATCGGGGCAGAGCATGTGAGAGCAAAGAGGTGAAATTGAACTTGTACAAGCATTGGCTTCACAAGACATCTGAGCTGGCAGCACATTGTGGGAAAAATACAAATCCATTGAAGAATGCAGACGTGATTTAACAGAATGGCTTCAGGAATGATAAACTTCAGTTATGCAGTTGGATTGAAGAAATTATGACTGTTCTCCTTCGAGAGAAGAAAGTGGAGATTAATTTGATAGAGGTTTTCAAAACCAGGAGTGGATTGGACAGAGTGGGCAGGGAGAAGATGTTCCTGCTCATCAAAGAGAGGGCATAGATTTAAAGTGATGTGTAAATGAAGCAAGGAAATATAAGAAAAACTTTCACACAGTAAAAGAGAGTACACATAGAGTAGTAGGGGCATGGAATACACTGCCTGCAACGGTAGTAGACTCACCAACTTTAAGGGCATTTAAATGGTCATTGGATAGGCATATGAATGAGAATGGAATAGTGTAGATTAGATGGTCTTCAGACTGGTTTCACAGGTTGGCGCAACATCGAGGGCCGAAGGGCCTGTACTGCGCTGTAATGTTCTATGTGATGTTCTATGTAAGTAGTTAAGGTATGGAATGCACTGCCTAAACATGTGGTGGAGGCAAATTTAATTGAGGCAGTTAAGAGGGCTTTGGATAATTATTTGGTTAGTCATTGTGTGTAGGGATATGGGGAAAAGGCTATGGCAATAAGGAATAGAATTAGTACATTCACAATGGGCCAAATTGATTATTTCTTCTACACCATAACATTTCTATCTCTTTAAGTACTGTATAGATCACATTAGACATCAAACTATAATTTTCCAGTGGGACCATTGCTGACATCCTGCTGCTCAGCCCTAAATGCATGGACGTGGAGAAGATGTTTCCTCTTGTGGAAGAATCTAAAACTAGAGGGTCACAGATTTAAAAATGTTAAGTCAGAGATGAGGAGTTGTTTTTTAAACGCAGAGAGCCATGAGTCTTTGGAACTCTCTTCCTTTAAAAGGCAGTAGAAATAGAGTTTTTGATTTTTTTTAAGGCAGAGGTAGATAGATTCTTTATAAGCAAGATTATCAGGGCAGGTAGTATCTTGGAGCACAGATATCAACTATAGCCTTATTGAATGGCAGAACAAGCTCAAGGGACTGAATGGCCTACTCCTGATTCTAAATCAAATGTTCATATGAATTACAATCTCGGTGCACAAGCCATTTTGATTACACAGATCAACATAGTTATCCAAAAAAGCCAAAAAATTCCATCTCTGAACATATTTGTACCTATATATTTGTTTCTGGTCAGACCATGTTTGGAATATTGAGAGCAGTTTTGGGCTTTGTATCTAAGGAAGTATGTTATGGCCTTGAAGTGGGTCCAGCGGACATTCACAATGATGATCCCAGGAATGAAGAGCTTGTCATTGAGGACTCTGGCTCTACAGTCAACAAAGTTTAGGAGGAGGAGTGGGAAATCACATTAAAACTTACAGAATACTGATAGAGTGGACGTGAAGAAAATGTTTCCACTCATAGGAGAGACTTGGCCCTGAGTGAATGAAGGGACAATCCTTTAGAGCTGAGGTGAAGAGGAATTTCTTCAGCCAGAGGGGGGCTAAGCTGTTGCACTCTTTGCCTCGGATGTCTGTGGAGGACAAGTGATTGAGTGTCTTTAAGGCAAAGATAGATAGGTTATTGATTGGTAAGGAGATCAAGGATTATGGGGAGAAAGCAGGAAACTAGGATTGAGAAACATATCAGCCGCGATCAAATGGCAAGTCAGACTCGATGGGCTGAATGGCCTAATTCTACTTCTATATCTTATGATCTCCTGATCTTATGATATCTTGTCATAGCTAATTTACTCATGTATTGAATCCACTGGGCTTAGAAGACATTTAATGTCAAAACCCCTCAGGAGCTCATATATTTGAACTAAGTCACCCCTTTCTCTTCTAAACTGCAACACATACAAGTCTAGTCTGCCCAATGTTTACTGATAAGACAACCTGACCATTCCAGGTATCAATCTCATAAAATGTCTCTGAACTGCTTCCAACACATTTACACATTTCCTTAAATAAGGTGTCCCGTGCTCTACATAGTACTCCAGATGTTGTCTTTCGAATATTTTTTATAATTTCCCTACTTTTGTATTTAATTCCCTTCACAATAAATTATTACATTTAATTAATTTCCCTAATTGCGTGCTATATCTTCATACCAATCCCTTACAATTGATGCAATAGGGAATTCAAATCTCTCTCGACATCTTAAAGCCCTGTAATCTCAGTCCCACCTAAACAATATGTTTACTTTTCATTTTTGCTGTCAAAATGGACAATTTCACATTTCCCACATTATACTGCATTTACCAAATCTTTGTTCACTCACAAAATCCACATCCCTTCAAAGCCTATGCCCTGTTCACAGTTCACTTTTTCAACCATCTCTGCTTTATCAGCAAATTTAGCAACCAACTTCAATCTCTTCATGTAAACCACTTTATAAAATGTATAGAATGAAGCATTGATCCCTGTGACATATCATTTATTACAGCTTGGTAACCATAAAAAAAACTATATATGTGTATTTTTCATTTCCTGTTAGCCAATCAATCTTCTATGTTTTTATTCTGTGTTTGCATTCAAACTCTAGAAATTAAGTCATTAGCAAGATAAGCTCAGCTCAATGAAAAAATAGGCAGAGACCTTTGATTGTGAAAGATTTGTGATGGTGTAGATGTTTTATACCTATTTCTTTTTGACTAGGAAAGTTATGCATTACATGGGCCTCAGTGTTGGTGTCCCTTTAAGTGGTTGTCACTTGTTTATTTATTATAATTTTATTTGTTTGGTTTAATCAGAATATTACAAAGATATTGATTGGAGAGTGAGCATGCAATATCCACGGATACACTTAAAACCATTCACAATTGATGGGTACCACAGGTGCAGGAGTACATTGTCAATCATAAAATCTTATTTTAATTTGTATTAGTAAATTTCTTTGGGCCTTTATCTTTTTTCTTTCAAGTGCAGTTTTTAGGGACAGTCACCTTTTTCACATTGGGTTTGTTTGAAATAATTGCTGCATTTAGAGTTAATTTCAAGTTATTCAGAAAGGTAACTGAGGTCAATAGAGGTATTCAAGAGGCATTAGATGATTATTTAAGTGGAAACAAAGTGACAACAATGAGTGTGGCACCGAGGCAAAAGGCTGAGAGCTGGTGTGGGTACCATGGACCCCATAGCCACCTTTGGCATAGGAACAGCTTAGATTTCGTGACAATAATGACTGGCCAAGTGCGAGGAAATGAATTCACCAGAACAAATTTTCCAATATTTTAAGCTGCTTCTTATTTATACAATTGGCTTAATGGCAGGAAACAGAGTGATGGTGGGGGGTTGTATTCTGGACTGGAGGCCTGTAACCAACAGTGTTCCACAGGGATTGATACTGGGTCCACTTTTGTTTCTCATTTATATAAATGATTTAGATGAGAATATAGAAAGCATCATTGGTAAGTTTGCAGATGACACCAAGTTTGGTGGTATAGGGTCATAGTCATACGGTACAGGAACAGACCCTTTCGTCCAACCACTCAACCTCCTACACTCCAGTGAAAAAAGTCCCAGCCTGTCCAGCATCTCATTATAACATAAATCCTCCATTCCTGGCAACATCCTGGTAAATCTCTTCTGAAACGTCCCCAGTTTAATAATATCTTTCATATAACAGGGAGACCAGAACTGGACACATTACTCCAGAACAGGCCTCACCAACTTTCTGCACAACCTGGATAGTCTGGGACATTTTTCACTGGAGCATAGGAGGTTGAGAATTGACCTTATAGAGCTTTATAAAATAATGAAGAGTATAGATAAAGTGACTTTTCCCTAGGGTGGTGGATTTCAAGACTGGAGAGTATATTTTTAAGGCGAGAAGAGAAAGATTTCAAAAAGACATGACGGGCAGGTTGTGGAATGAACTTCAAGAGAGAGTGGTAGATGTGGTTACAGTTCAACGTTTAAAACATGTTTAGATTAGTACATGAATCACAAATGTTTGGAAGGATGTGGGCCAAACGCAGGCAGGTGTGACTAGTTTAGTTTGGGATTATGGTCAGCATAGAATGTTTTGACTGAAGGGTCTGTTTCCATGCTGTATGACTCTTATCACTCTATGATTCTAAGTACAATAACAAGAATGCCATTTTATAAGGAATTAGTTAATAAAATTCAGAGAGTAAGCATGAACGAGAATAAAGCCTTAAATCGGCATACAGAGAAACTATTTATGCAGGCAATGTAGGGACTTGGATCTCAAGGCCAACACCTCAGAAGGGTTATACTTCACTTGCATTAATCTCATGTGAGAGGCATGTAGACAGTTTCAATGCATATGGTTGAGCTGGTGAAAAATGCAAGAATTTAAAAACCCACATCAGCAGCACACACAACAATATCCAGAATAGTGTAGCCAGTGTACAAATGCAATGTCTGGAAATAAAGTAGAGGCAGATTCAATTGAGACACTCAAGAGAGCATTGGAGGTTTAGTTTAAGATTCTGTTTTCAATTGCAGAACCCCCTTATGGGCTGTTATAATGATTATTTAAGTGGAAACGAAGTGACAACAATAAGTGTGGCACCCGAGGCAAATGGCTGAGAGCTGGTGCATACGCCATGGACCCAATGGCCATCTTTGCAGAGGAACAGCTTAGGTTTCTTGACAATGATGACTGGCCAAGTGCGAGGAAGTAAATTCACCAGAATAAATTTGTCAATATGTTAAGTTGCTTCTTATTTATACAATTGGCTTAATGGAAGGAGACAGGGTGATGGTGGAGGGTTGTTTTCTGGACTGGAAGCCTGTAACCAACAGTACTCCACAGTTTTAATATGATTTGATATCACAAAATCACAGAATTGTTATAGAGCAGAAGCAGGCCATTCAGCCCATTTGTCCCTGCACTGGTTCTACTGCCTGTGGTGGGGGGTGGGGTCAGGGTCAAGGGGGCAGTAGGAGGAGGTATCTGCGAGCTGGCGTTTGGCCTCAGCGGTGTAGAGGTCGGTGCGCCAAACTACTACCGCGCCTCCCTTGTCTGCTGTAGAGCAGAAGCAGGCCATTCAGCCCATTTGTCCCTGCACTGGTTCTACTGCCTGGTGCCAATTTCCTGCCTTTTCTAGTTTCCCTGCACATCATTTCTATCCAAATAATCATTCAATGATCTCTTGAATGCCTCAGTTGAACCTGAGCTTGTGGACACTTGACAACATCAGCTCGGTGGCTCAGTGATTGGCGTCGCTGCCTCACAGCGCCCAGCACCCAGTTCGAATTAAGCCTCGGGTGACTGTCAGTGTGGAGTTTGCATATTCTCCCCTTGTCAGTGTGGGTTTCCTCCAAGTGCTCCAGTTTTTTCCAACGGTCCAAAGATGTGCAGGTTATGTTGATGGCTATGCTAATTGCCTGTTGTATCCAGAAATGTGAAGACTAGGTGTGTTACCTATAGGAAAAGCAGGCTTACTGGGTTGGAGGGATGGGTCTGGGGGGATGCTCTTTGGAGGATTGCTGTAGACTCATTGGGCCGAATGGCCTACTTCCACATTGTAGGGATTCTAAGATTGTATTTGGCCCATTTACATGTTAACCTCTCAAATGAACATCCCTCCAAACAAATCACCTTTTATCATTGCTAGCACAGTATACTCTCTTTCCTGTACAGCTTCGGAAACTACAAAATAAAAAAAGCTGCTATTGCTGGAAACATGAAATAAAGTACTGTAAATAGTAGGTAGTTCTGACAGCATCTGGAGAGAGAAAATAGAGTAATTAGGCTGATTCTTATCAGAAATTAGCCAAATGTCATTTTCAGAGTTTCATGGACGGTTTCTCTGAGCAAGGCCTAGCATATTTTCGCCTACTATCATCCCAAATCTGCCTCATTACATTATGGGGACTGATGATAGACTGATTTTCCCACTCATCATTCCCAGAAATACTCTCCACTGCTGGAATATCCCAGGATTCCTGGCACTGGGCCATATTTAAAAGTACAATGTGCACCCAGTAAAACGTCGGCAGTTTGGAGTTCAGTTGCACGGTTCATGATATTTACCCTGGACATGTAAGATATGGTGAAATTGACACTCTGCTTTGCAAACCTGGAGGTGGATGGAGTGGTGCAGAGGAGAGCTGTCGTCTTCCTCAGGACCACTACAGGGGACAAAACACAAAAATGCAAGGCAAGGCTGGAATGCTGCGAGATCTAAGTTGGTACAAAGTAAGCGAGTACTAAGAGAGAGTAAATTAAGTTTCTTGAGATACAGCCTGGTCCAAACATCAGATGGGTACCCACCCATCTGCACAAAATGTCCTTGTAGCAGCATTGCAATGAGAGGTGCTGTAACATTCAAAGTGCAGCATGGAAGGCAGAACCATACTGTAAGTGAATACTGTGCCATGAGACTGTGGTGAGGTGGGTATGTGTCAGATATCAATGTCTGTGGACCTGGGGTGCCAGCGATCACTGCTCATGGTGTGCACCTGATGTTCAAGATGGAGATCCAGAGAAGCTGGGGTTAAGAGGTATCCACTCCAAATTTCATTTTGGGATTTTACGGCAATTAATTTATATCTGGTGGGTGGGAAAATGTGAAACTGCACATTAATGCCATGAGAATATGTAATAATGAGGATGGTAATGACTGATAATCCATGCAAAATTGGTCTTGCCACTCACTGTTGAGAATTTTGTCTCGCCATTCAACACTTGCTTGGAAAATGGGACTTTCTGTTCTCAATGACAAGAAGGTACTCACTGGACATCTCACAAGATTTTGTCAACTTTTTTGCCATGGCCCACGTTATTCAGGGGCTGGGAAGATTCTGTTCAATGTCTCAGAAGCATGTCCTTTCATTAGCACTGGATCAGAATTAAAGTGTTTGATTTGGTTCTTTCCCACCTCCCATTGCTACTAAAATACAAATGAAATGAAAAACTGCATTTACCTTACAAAGAACCCATTACCTTCAGCACTATTTTTGTGTTTGCAATGATATTTCTTACATGAGAAACTATAATTAAACCTCTTGCTGTGTCCCCACTCTGTTAGCATTGCATATTTCTCACTTTTAATTCACACACTCAGCTGACTGTATTACACTTCGTGAAGGGTTAAATTTTGCTGAGACATTTCAATAAATTTGCAATATTTTGTTTATAAACAGTTGGTAATATTGGCAAACAGAAAGAAATGTACACACAAAATGATTGTCTTAAATCAATATGGATGTAATGGTTTATATAATATCAATACTGATATTATTTAATCAAGAATGGAAAATAAAGATAAGGCACTTTTAAAAAGGAGAGGGACAGACAATAGGCAGCACGTGGACGAGTCAGTGCAGGAGAGAGAGAGAGAGAGAAAAAAACCCACACTGCTAACTGATATAGCGGTTAACCTGCGCAGTTACTGCCTTTGCTGTTTGAATTCATGTATCGCTGGACATTGGAGTGCATCAAGGAAAGCTTAACAAACAGCGAAATTCACAAGGGATCTTGGAGGAACCTGTTTGAGAGAGGTCACAGCACAGAAACAGATAAGTGAATAGTTTTAAGTATAGCCTTGCTGTAAATCTACAGTAGTGAGTAGAGTAGGTTTTTTCTTGATTATATGTTTCATTGAGATAAGTTTCTTAATTAAATTTAAAAATTTAAGCTATAAGTATTAACTTAGCCTGGAGCAGTGTTTTGTAGAGGAATAAGACAATGCCATTTTCTGGGTCTGTAGATTGGAAGAAGCAAAAATGGCCCTTAGTAGAGTGATATGCTCTTCTTGCCAGATGTGGGAGTTTAGGGAGAGTTCACGTGTTACTGAGGATTATATCTGCAATAAACGTTGTTCGTTGTGAATCCTATCAAATTGAATGGATCAGTTGGAGAGACAGAGGCATTTACGAGAGGAAGGGGGTGTGATGGATGGCAGTTATAGGAAGGGAAAAAAGTCACAGATACAGTCACACAGATGGGTTAACGCCAGGAAAGGTAAGAGAGGTAGGCAGATAGTACAGGAGTCTTCTGTGGCTATCCCCATTTCAAACAAATATGCTGTTTTGGAAAATGTAGGAAGTGATGGATTCTCAGGGGAATGTAGCATGAACAGCCAAGCTTCTGGTATCGAGACTGATTCTAATGCAATGAGGGGCATGCTGGGTTCCAAGAGATTGGTTGTGTTAGGGGACTCTCTAGTCCAAGGCACAGACTGATGTTTCTGTGGCCAGCAATGAAAAATCGAAATGGTGTATTACCTCCCTGGTGCCAGGATCAAGGATGTCTCAGAGAGGGTGCAGAATGTTCTCAAAGGGGAGAGGGACCAGCAGGAGATCATTGTACACATTGGAATCAGTGACATAGGAAGGGAAAGGATGAGATGCTAAAGGGAGAATATAGAAAGTTAGGAATTTAAAAAGAAGGTCCTCGAGAGTATTAACATCTGGATTACTCCTGGTGCTACGAGCTGGTGAGGGCAGGAATAGGAAGATAGAGCAGATGAATGAATGGCTGAGGAGCTGGTGTATGGGAGAAGGATTCACATTTTTGGATCATTGGAATCTCTTCTGGGGTAGAAGTGACCTGTACAAGAAGGACAGAATGCACCTAAATTGGAAGGGGATTAATATACTGGCAGGGAAATTTGCTCGAACTGCTTGGGAGGATTTAAACTAGTAAGGTGGGG
>NC_057712.1:83668222-83681047 GCF_004010195.1 Chiloscyllium plagiosum | reverse complement strand
GTGGGGTCTGTTTGGAGGTGGCGGAAATGACGAAGGATTAAACGATGTATCTGGAGGTTGGTGGGGTGGTAGGTGAGGACCAGTGGGGTTCTGTCCTGGTGGCGATTGGAGGGGCGGGGTTAAAGGGCGGAGGAACGGGAAGTGGAGGAGATGCGGTGGAGAGCATCATCAACCATGTCTGAGGGGAAATTGTAGTCTTTGAAGAAGGAGGCCATCTGGGTTGTTCGGTACTGGAATTGGTCCTCCTGGGTGCAGGTGCGGCGGAGGCGAAGGAATTGGGAATATGGGATGGCATTTTTACAGGAGGCAGGGTGGGAGGAGATGTAATCGAGGTAGCTGTGGGAGTCGGTCGATTTATAGTAAATGTCCGTGTTGAGTCGGTCGCCCGATAGAAATGGAGAGATCTAAGAAGGGGAGAGAGGAGTCTGAGACAGTCCAGGTAAATTTGAGGTTGGGGTGGAAGGTGTTAGTAATTAGTAAAGTGGATGAACTGTTCAACCTCCTCGTGGGAGCACGAGGTAGCGCCAATACAGTCATAAATGTAGCAGAGGAAAAGGTGGGAGGTGGTGCCAGTGTAGCTGCGGAAGATGGACTGTTCCACATATCCGTCGAAGAGGCAGGAATAGCTGGGGCCCATGCGGGTGCCCATGGCTACTCCTTTGGTTTGGAGGAAATGGGAGGATTGGAAAAAGAAGTTGTTCAGAGTTAGGACCAGTTCAGTCAGTCGAAGGAGGGTGTCAGTGGAAGGGTACTGGTTGGGTCGCCGAGAAAGGAAGAAGGGGAGGGCTTTGAGGCCTTCATGATGGGGGATGGACGTGTATAGGGACTGTATGTCCATGGTGAAGATAAGGCGTTGGGGGCCGGGGAAGCGAAAATCATGGAGGAGGTGGAGGGCGTGGGTGGTGTCCCAAACGTAGGTGGGGAGTTCTTGGACTAAGGGGGACAGGACCGTGTCGAGGTATGCAGAGATGAGTTCGGTGGGGCAGGAGCAGGCTGAGACAATGGGTTGGCCGGGGCAGTCAGGTTTGTGGATTTTGGACAGGAGGTAGAAACGGGCGGTGCGGGGTTGTGGTACTATGAGGTTGGAGGCAGTGGATGGGAGATCCCCTGAGGTGATGAGGTTATGGATGGTCTAGGAGATGATGGTTTGGTGGGGGAGGTGGGGTCATGGTCAAGGGGGCAGTAGGATGAGGTGTCCGCGAGCTGGCGTTTAGCCTCAGCAATGTAAAGATCGGTGCGCCAAATTACCACCGCGCCTCCCTTGTCTGCCAGTTTAATAGTGAGGTTGGGGTTGGAGCGGAGGGAGTGGAGGGCTGCACGTTGCAAGGGTGAGAGGTTGGAGTGAGTGAGAGGGGTGGACAGGTTGAGGCGGTCAATGTCGCGGCGGCAGTTGGCTATGAAGAGATCGAGGGCGGGTAAGAGGCCAGCACTGGGTGTCCAGGTGGATGTGGTGTGTTGGAGGCGGGAGAAAGGGTCGTCAGAGGGTGGGCGAGAGTCCTTGTTGACGAAGTAGGCGCGGAGGCGAAGGTGGCGGAAGAAATGCTTGATGTCTCGCCGCGTGTTGAACTCGTTAATCTGGGAGCATGGGGGATGAAGGTGAGGCCTCTGCTGAGGACTGATCTTTCATCCTCAGAGAGGGGGAGGTCTGGAGGGATGGTGAAAATATGGCAGGGCTGGGAACTCGGACCTGGTGTGGGGCTGGAAGTGGTGTTAGGCGTGGGGGCAGGGTTAGGCGTGGGGGCGGTGATCAGCGCGGGGGCGGAGATTGGCACGGGGGCGGAGATCGGCACGGGGCGGAGACGCATGCAGCGCGGTTGTTGTGCAGGTGAGTGACGTCACTAGCGGCGTAAGTAGATGTGGCGACGGCAACTCCAGGGGCGGAAGTGGCTGTGGCGACGGCAGAAACGGTGTTGTTCCCGGTGGCTGTGGACCCCGCGGAGGCCGTGAATCTGTCGGCGATGGTCTTCCTGGCGATCGTGGAGGTGGTTGTCTGGACGGCGATCGCGGAGGCTGCGAGGTCGGTGGGGGCAGAAGTGACGTCATGGTTTGCACCGGCGGTTGCATTTATTTCAATGCAAGGGGCCTAACAGGGAAGGCAGATGAACTCAGGGCATGGTTAGGAACATGGGACTGGGATACCACAGCAATTACAGAAACGTGGCTCAAGGATGGACAGGACTGGCAGCTGAATGTTCCAGGATACAAATGCTACAGGAAGGACAGAAAAGGAGGCAAAGGGTGGGGGGGTGGGGTGGGGAGTGGTGTTTTTGATAAGGGATAGCATTACAGCTGTACTGAGTGAGGATATTCTTGGAAATACATCCAGAGAATTTATTTGGGTAAGAAGGGGATTTGGGTAAGAACTAAGAAAGGGATGATCACCTTATTTGGATTGTATTATAAACACCCTAATAGTCAGCGGGAAATTTAGAAACAAATTTGTAAGATTTCAGTTATCTGTAAGAATAATAGGGTGGCTATGGTAGGGGAGTTTAACTTTCTAAACATATACTGGGACTGCCATAGTGTTAAGGGTTTAGATGGAGAGGAATTTGTTAAGTGTGTACAAGACAATGTTCTGATTTAGTATGTGGATGTATCTATGAGAGAAGGTACAGTGAGGTGTCAGTGGGGGTGCACTTTGGGGCCAGCGACCATAATTCTATTAATTTTAAAATAGTGATGGAAAGGGATAGACCGGGTCTAAAAGTTGAATTTCTAAATTGGAGGCAGGTTAATTTTGACGAAATTGGGCAAGAACTTTCAAAAGCTGACTGGGGGCAGATTTTCACAGGTAAAGGGACAGCTGGAAAATGGGAAGCCATTCAGAAATGAGATAATGAGAGTCCAGAGACAGTATATTCCTGTTGTGTGAAAGGAAACGCTGGTAGGTGTAGGGAATGTTTGATGACTAGGAAAATTAAGGGTTTGGTTAAGAAAAAGGAGCAAGCATATGTCAGGTATGGACAGGATAGATCGAGTGAATCCTTGGAAGAGTAGAAAGGCAGTAGGAGTATACTTAAGAGGGAAATCAGGAAAGCAAAAAAGGGGACATGAGATAGCTTTGGCAAATAGAGTTAAAGAGAATCCAAATGGTTTTTACAAATACATTAAGGACAAAATGCTAACTAGGGAGAGACTAGGGCCCCTCAAAGATAGCAAGACGGCCTTTGTATGGAGGCACTAAACGAGTACTTTGCATCAGTGTTTACTATGGAGAAGGACATGGAAGATATAGAATGTAGAGAAATAGATGGTGACATCTTGAAAAATGTCCATATTACGAGGAGGAAGTGCTGGATGTCTTGAAACGGGTAAAGGTGGATCAATCCCCAGGACCTGATCAAATATACCCACGAACTCTGTGGGAAGCCAGAGAAGTGATTGCCTCTTGCTTGTATCATCGATAGTCACAATTGAGGTGCTAGAAGACTGGAGGTTGGCTAACGTGGTGCCACTATTTAAGAGAGGTGGTAAGGACAAGCCACGGAACTATAGACCAGTGAGCCTGACATCGGTGGTTGGCAAGTTGTTGGAGGGAATCCTGAGTGGCAGGATGGGCATGTATTTGCAAAGGCAAGGACTGATTAGGGATTGTCAACTTGGCTTTGTGTGTGAGAAATCATGTCTCACGAACTTGATTGAATTTTTTGAAGAAGTAACAAAAAGATGAGGGCAAAGCAGTGGACATGGTCTTTATGGATTCAGTGAGGTGTTCGACAAGGTTCCCCATGGGAGACTGGTTATCAAGGTTAGATCTCATGGAATACAGGAAGAACTAGCCATTTTGATATAGAACTGGCTCGACGGTAGAAAACAGAGGGTGGTGATGGAGGGTTGTTTTTCAGACTGGAAGGCTGTGACCAGTGGAGTGCCACAAGGATCGGTGTTGGGTCCACTACTTTTTGCCATTTATATAAATGATTTGGATGTGACCATAACAGATAGAGTTAGTAAGTTTGCACATGACACCAAAATTGGAGGTGTAGTGGACAGCAAAGAAGGTTATCTCAGATTACAATTGGACCTTGATCAGATGGGCCAATGGGCTGAGGAGTGGCAGATAGAGTTTAATTTAGATAAATGTGAGATGCTGCATTTTGGGAAAGCAAATCTTAGCAGGACTTATACACTTAATGGTAAGGTCCTAGGGAGCGTTGTTGAACAAAGAGACCTTGGAGTACAGGTTCATAGCTCCTTGAACGTGGAGTGGCAGGTAAATAGGATAATGAAGAAGGTGTTAAGTATGCTTTCCTTTATTGGTCAGAGTATTGAGTACAGGAGTTGGGAGGTCATGTTGCGGCTGAACAGAACATTGGTTAGGCTACTTTTGGAATATTGTGTGCAATCCTGGTCTCCTTCCTATCGGAAGGACGTTGTGAAACTTGAAAAGGTTCAGAAAAGATTTACAAGGATGTTTCCAGGGTTGGAGGATTTGAGCTATACGGAAAGGTTGGGACTGTTTTCTCTGGAGCTTCAGAGGCTGAGGGGTGGACTTATGGAGGTTTATAAAATCATGAGGGCATGGGTAGGATAAATAGACAAGGTCCTTTCTCTGGGATGGGGGAGTCCTGAACTAGAGGGCATAGGTTTGGGGTGAGAGGAGAAAGGTATAAAAGAGACATAAAGGCCAACTTTTTCACGCAGAGGGTGGTACGTGTATAGAATGAGCTGCCAGAGGAAGTTGAGGAGGCTTGTACAATTGCAACATTTAAAAGACATTTGGATGGGTACATGAAAATGAAGGGTTTGGAGGGATATGGACCAGGTGTTGGCAAGTGGGACTAGATTAGGTTGGGATATCTGGTCAGCATAGACAAGTTGGACCGAAGGGTCTGCGTCCGTTCTGTACATGTCTATGACTCTATGATTTGACATAAACAAAGATACCAGGCCTCTGTGAATGTTTTTTTCCCCTCTTCCTTAATATTAATGTCACCAGAGACATATTTCACTCTGAAAAACTTATGGAAAATATGTTGGTGAAATAATACTAAATATTTCAGAGATGCAAGTAGTTACAACAAATTAGCATAGTTATATGAACATGTTCCTGTGAATTATTTAAATTATGGGCTGCATTTTATTTCAATAATGGGTCGTAAATGTAAAAACTATAATGAACGAGAAAGCTTGCGTTATAATTTTCAGAAAGTTTCAAATTTCTTTTATTTCTGGGAAGGAATTATTTATTGTGTTTCATTTAAATGCTGATTTGTTATTTTACTGACAAAATGAGACAGTGCAAATTTTGGTGAGTTTGTGAACTTTTCTTTGCAAGTCTCCAGAGTTAATTGCCCAAGCATAAGGGGGAATAAACCTGATGTGTTGTGACAGAGTATTTGTCAGCTAGCAGCAAAAAAGTGCAATAAGACAGATTTGCATTCATAAAGCACCTTATTAAACAAGTCTTCCCTTGGAAGTGCAGTAATTTGAAACAAAGCTATGAAGTTAAAACAGCAATGAGACAGAGATAAAAGATAATTAATTTGTTAGCTGGTCATATTAGAATCACGGAATGGTTCCAGCATAGAAATGACCCTTTCACCCCATTTCAGTTGCAGCCATTTCCCCATAGCCCTGCAATTTTTTTTCCCTTTTTAAAAAAAATCAATTTCCTTTTAAAGCCTTAATTGACCTTTCCTTGATTAGATTCCTGGGGCAATACATCCAGATCCTAAACACTGTATGTAAAAGTTTCTTGTGTTGCCATTGCAACTTTTGCATCTAATCAGGTTAATTCTCTATCTTATGGTTCTGAATCCTTCCACCAACAGTAACAGTTACCCACTATCTACTCTGTCTAGTTCCCTCATGATTTTGAATACCTACACCAAATTTCCTCTGCATGTTCACTCCTCCAAGCACAGTGGTTCCTCATTTTCTAATCTTCCTCTGCTCCTGAGCCATTATTGTAAATCATTTCTGCTCTTTCCCAAATGCATGTACTTGGAGTTCAACCTGGATAAATGTGAGGTGACGCATTTTGGAAAGTCGAATTTGAAAGCTGAGTACAGGATTAAGGATAGGATTCTTGGCAGTGTGGAGGAACAGAGGGATCTTGGTGTGCAGGTACATAGATCCCTTAAAATGGCCACCCAAGTGGACAGGGTTGTTAAGAAAGCATATGGTGTTTTGGCTTTCATTATCAGGGGGATTGAGTTTAAGAGTCGTGAGATCTTGTTGCAGCTCTATAAAACTTTGGTTAGAAGCACTTGGAATACTGAGTCCAGTTCTGGTCTCCCTATTATATGAAAGATGTGGATGCTTTGGAGAGGGTTCAGAGGAGGTTTACCAGAATGCTGCCTGGACTGGAGGGCTTATCTTATGAAGAGAGATTGACTGAGCTCGGACTTTTCTCATTGGAGAAAAGGAGGAGGAGAGGGGACCTAATGGAGCTATACAAGATAATGAGAGGCATAGATAAAGTCGATAACCAGAGACTATTTCCCAGGGCAACAATATCGTGGGCTGAAGGGTCTGTTCTGAGCTGTACTGTTCTATATTCTATGTTCTATGTAGTATTTCCAAGTTTGCTGATGATACAAAACTAGGTGTGATGAGATTGGTTAGGACGATATAAAGAGGCTTCAAGGTGATTTAAGCAAGTTGAATGAGTGGGCAAATGTAAAGCAGATGCAGTATAACATGGATATGTATGATATCATCAACTTTAGTGAATAAAACAGTATGGCAGAACATTATTAGGATAGTGATAGATCAGGAAATGCTGATATGCAAAGAGACCAGAGTACCCTTGTACACTAATCACTGCACAAAGCACTCAGGTTCAGCCAGCAACTAGAGGGAAAATGCTGCGTTTGTCATCATTGCAAGAAAGTTTGAATACAGGAGCAAGGTTGTCTTGGTGTAGCTGCACATGGTCTTGGGTGTGCAGTTTCGGTCTTCTTGACGAAGGAAGGATATCTTTGCCATGATCTGAACTGAAAGGAAACTGAAAAATGATGGTCTGTTGCTCTGTAATTACCATTCCCACTTCTTTCAGTATCCTGGGATGCATTCTTGAGTAGTCCTACTCACTGTCGCGAAGAAATGGTGGATAGACAATCTGTATCAGTTTTAAGCTCATTAATTGTACCCATAAATATTTTGCAGCTTGATCCAATTGGCTGAACTTATTCTCATGATCCAGATCTCGCAGCTTCTTTATTCCTGAGTTAGTATCATACAGATGTAGAAAATTTTCCTCAATACTCAAGGAACTCTTCATTCTCTCTGTCTTTTGCATTACTATAATCTCAGTATTTATTTGGATAAGAGGTAAAAGTTGCCATAGGCCCATTGGTCTGCTCCCTTACCAGATAGAAATAACTGATGGTAGTTTAACCTAAGATCACCATGTCCCAGGAGAGGGCAGAAGTTGAGTTCTTCATGGAAACTCAGCCAATGCAGAAATTGAGCCCCATGGTGTTGGCATTGCTCTGCATTACAAACCAGCTATCCAGCCAACTGAGCTAACTAGCCCTCATATTTTGATAATTAAATTTCCAATTATAAACACTTCATTAATAATTAGTTAATACAGGACTGTTCACGAAGATACTACAGCTCCTTTGTTCGCTTCAAATCTTTTAAAAAGATCTTTAAAATTTAACTTAGCGAGTGAAACAGGCAGACTTAGTTTAATCCTTTGTGTTAAGAATGGCAACTCAGACCTTGCAGAAAATGTGGATATTGATATAATCCACAGATTCCTAGAACTGGAAACAATGTTGATGATGTTGAAACTAATTTAATCAAGTACTGGAGAAATGGAGAGATCATGCAAGCAAATGCTTTGTCAAATTTCCCTATGTTCTAGGCACCTCACTCTGAATTTACATCACTCCAGTCTCTCCATCAGTGATGACCTGGATGTCCTGCTATCCAGCCACGTCAGAAACCATCACCTCAGAAGCTTCCAACTTTCTCTGTCCATCTTTGTCCTTTCTTGGTATTGTGAGCTCTTTCCTCCTGTAGGCAGAAGAGTGAGTGTTTGGACAATGATCAAATAGCCTTCCTTGCTTGCCATCTCTCAGCACTTCTCAGTGGACTCTGGCTTGAAGTAATGGATGTCTTTAACTGGGAGGCAACTGTTTCTCATGAGGTTGATACTGCTGGGCAAATAATTTACTCAGGCAAACAATCCATCTACATATCATGTTTGATCATGCATAGCTCACCGGGCAATCACATTATAACCATCATTCAGTGAGACTCCCCCTGGCAGCATGAAGGTGGTCATTCACCCAATTTCATCATTGGAACCTACTGTACTTCTGGACCCCATCACTCTTTACCTCTGCTGCTACCTTTGCCCAAGGTTCCTTGGTCAGGTGAGAGTCTCAGTTACTTCTATTGATTGGTAACAAGATCTCATACTGATCCTGAGCTCCCTGGAGGAGAACCTGCAGGGAGACATTTACTACCTGTTGAACTTTCCTCTGACAGGCCTGTGCCATTCAGTAGCTATCAACTTCCCATGTCATGTCCTTTGCTGAAATTGCAGTCATTGGTGATGCAGATTGAGGACAATGATGGATCCAGATTCTCTAGTTCAATTCTTTCCCATTTGGAGCTGAGGGCTGGTATTCTGAGCTGCATAGTGCCTGCAGCTGGGACCTCCATGGCTAACATTATAATCATTGTTTACTTTTTGCATTATTCAATTATTGTTATATTAATTAGGATACAATTATGCTTTCTTTCTTTTTATTTATTAAATTTGTGCCATTTTATATCATTATTTGCAAGAATTAAGTCCAAAACAGGTAAAAGGGAAATGAAAGATGAAAATCAAAGATATTACTAAGAAAGGAAAGCTTCAAATTACATGCAGAATTTTAATATGTGAACTTTAATTGATTTTACTTTGATTTTAGACCAATTTTAATATATTGGTCTAAAATCTTCCAGAGTTGTAGACCATACTAAATCCCTTCAAAACATGTCAAAGGGATAGTTTGGACCCTAAATTTTCCTTATTTTACAGACAAGTGCCAGGCATTTTGTTTTGGATGCAATTTAATTGGTCAAACTATCAGGTGTGAAGCAAAACACACTTTAGCTAAAATACAGACAAAATAAATATAAAAGAAAACAATTGGCTTAACTGTAATTCTATTGACGTACTTAGCAACATAATAAAATGCTCATTAACTGTTCCAATGTAGTAACATCCCATAAGCACACCCTTGGCAAAGGCTAAGTCAGTAAAATAGATGATCTCACATGCCATTGAATTTTATTGTCAATATTATGACAGGTATCCAGACTACGCATCCTAATGTTTAGCTGATCAAATGAACAGCATGTTCCTTTGGTTGTCTGCAAGGCCTCCCCCCACCCCCCAAAAAAAATCAATTGTTAGATTTGATTCCAGGAATAGGCAACCCACAGTGAATAATTCTGAGTGTCCTTTCAGCTGTACTGGCAACTAATTTAAACTAATAAACCAAACTCACAGCATGGCTCATTTCTGCTTGCTATAAACAACATACATTCGCGTGCAGAGAACCATTCTCTGCAACAAAAGTATTGGTCTTCATCACTTTAAAATACTAGGGAGCTCAGAGAATTGATAGATCCCCATTGATTTATCATGACAAAGACTTGGCCACTCAAAGTCGTCCACCAACAAATCAATACACATTTCCTCTGTAGTATACGTTGCTGTGATTGTTTGAAATCTGGGGTTCTTGCCTTTGTCATGATGAATGCAAGATGAAAAGCTTCAGTGACAATGGCCGGCATAGTGGCTAGCAGCACTGCTACTTCACAGTGCAGGGACCTGGGTTTGATTCCAGCCTTGGGTGATTGCCTGTGAGGAGTTTGCATGTTCTCCCTGTGTCTGCGTGGGTTTCCTTTGGGTGCTCTGGTTTCCTCCCACAGCCCAAATAGTGCAGGTTACATGGGTTGGCCATTGTAAACTGTTTGCAATGTCCAGACATATGCAGGCCAGATAGATTAGTCATGGTAAATGGAGCATTTTGGGGATAGTATAGGAGGGCCTGGATCCGGATGGGATGCTCTTCTGGGAGTTAATGTAGACTCAGTTGACTGAATTGCCTCTTACTGCAGTGTAGAGATTTTACAAAGATCTCTTTTTCTTGACCAATAATTAAATTTTGTATAAAAAAGGAAAGTATAGAAGGAGGAAAGGCACAAGACAGTCCAGTGCAATTACAATCTCAACAGTTTCCTCTCAAGGAGACTTGCATACTCAGTCTTTCAAAAATCAACTCAGATATATGCCCAGTCATACAGTCATAGAGCTGTACAGCAAGAAAACACATCCTTCAGTCTGACTCGTCCATGGCGACCAGATATCCTAAATTAACCTAGTCCCATTTGCTAGTATTTGGCCCATCTCCCCCTAAATCTTTCCTATTCATATACCCATCCAGATGCCTTTTAAATGTTGTAAATGTACCAGCCTCCACCACTTCCTCTGGCAGCTCATTCCATACCTGCACCACTCTCTATGTGAAAAAGTTGTCCCTTAGGCCTTTTTAAAATCTTTCCTCTCTCACCTTAAATCTATGCCATCTAGTTTTGAACTCACTTTCCCCGGGGAAAAGACCGCGTTTATTCATCCTATCCATGCCCCTCATGATTTTATAAACCTCTATAGGGTCATTGTTTAGCCTTCGACTCTCTGGGAAAATAGCCCCAGCCTATTCAGTCTCTCCATATAGCTCAAACCATCCAACCCTAGCAACATTCTTGTAAATCTTTTCTGGACCATTTCAAATTTCACGACATCCTTCCTATAGCAGGGAGACCAGAACTGTATTCAGTATTCCAAAAGTGCCTTAACCAATGTCCTGTACAGTCGCAATATGTCCATTGTAAATTTTGATTACACAGCCTTGTTTAAGAAGTAAATTAATATATTAAGGGAGTTATTTAGTGCTAGGTTAGTGTCAGCAAATCTCACAGGTTAAAATATCTGGATTTGACCTAAGGTTTTGAGGATTGTTGATGACCATTATTTAGCCATGACTGTAGGCACTAAAACAGGAGCCTACGTGTTAATCATTAGCTGAATAAAGTTGAACTTTATTTCTTTAGTTTTCTGCTTTTGTATTTTATGTTTTAATGTATTTTTCTATGTTTTAAGAGTGGTGAAACTTTACAACACTTTTCTCTGTATTTTGTAACAAAATACACAGGACAAGAAATAAATCAAATTAAAAAAAATTCCAAAAGTCTTTTACTTTTAATCTTCTTTGGCAAAACACAAAAAATATAAAGTTACCCCCGCAGAGTGGATTGAGCCACAGATCTCTGTTATGCAAAAGTGCACAGAGGGTGGTGAGATGCTACTTATACTAGGCAAAGGGTTTCCAGTAACATAAAATCTATCCAGTGATGTGACTTAGACTGCCATAGGCAATTGTAATCCTGTGCAATTGCAATGTGTAAACTCATTACAGAAGAATTTTTGACCTATCACGTCCATGTCAGGTCTCTGGAAAGTGATCTAATCAAACCCATTATCTACTCTCTCCCTCTAGCTGGTTTATGTCCCTTAAGTTACTATTCAATTTCTTTTTTAAATCATTCATCACCTCTCCTTCCACCACTGTCAAAGGCAGTGAGTTTCCAGGTCATTACTACTTGCTGCATTAAAAAAAAGTTTCCCACGTTGCCTCTTCATCTCTTGTCCAAAACTTAAATATGTGTCCCTACTTCTTGTACCATCTATTGCCGTGAGACCTACTGTAGCAAAGTCGAGTCTGTTAATACATTGCCTTAGTTCATATGAATGTAGGAAATTATAGTTGGATATGGCTTCCTGTTGAGAGTCCTCTTCATTCTTCCTGCCCCCTTCTCCCTTTCTCATCCAACAACTGACACTGCTTTTCAGTTACATTTCCTCTTCCTCCCCACCCCATCCTCCTCCAGATAAGTTCACAAGGTCACCAAGGAGCAGCAGAGCCTGTCGGGATATGTGAGAATATGGGATAAATTACTTACTTTAAGCTTGGGTGTTGTTCAGACCCTGGAGGCAAACAGAGAGGTCACAAGGTCACCAAGGGAGCAATGGAGCATGTTGGGATACATGAGTATATGGTATAGATTACTTACTTCTAGCTCGAGCTCGTTCCTGGAGGCAGTCAGAGAGGTCACAAGATTACATGTTTGGGTGGCTGCTTTACTGAAACACTACTCGAGTAGAGTCTCCTCTAACCAAAAAAAAAAGTCCTGTGCATTAGTTGGTAAGGTGACAATGTTTTCTTTCATGTTTGATTTTTTCAGTGGTCTATTTGGGAATTTAGAATGGTGGGAATGGAGGTTAGGGCAGTTGAATGTTCCTCCTGCTGTTTGTGGGAGGTAAGGGTCACCTGTAGTGTACCTGCTGACCTCATTTGTAGAAAGTGCTGGATGTATCAAAATGCATAAAAGTGGATAAATCCCCAGGACCTGATCTGTGGGAAGTTAGGGAAGTGATTGCTGGGCCTCTTACTGAGATATTTGTGTCATTGATAGTCATAGATGAGGTGCCAGAAGACTGGACATTGGCTAATGTGGTGCCACTATTCAAGAAAGGTGGTAAGGACAAGCCAGAGCACTATAGACCAGTGAGCCTGACGTCGGTGGTGGGCAAGTTGTTGGAGGGAATCCTGAAGAACAGGATGTACATGTATTTGGAAAGGCAAGGACTGATTCGGGATAGCTTTGTGCATGGGAAATCATGTCTCACAAACTTGATTGAGTTTTTTGATGAAGTGACAAAGAAGATTGATGAAGGCAGAGCAGTAGATGTGATCTATATGGACTTCGGTAAAGGAATTCGACAAGGTTCCCCATGGGAGACTG
>NC_057712.1:83620104-83667722 GCF_004010195.1 Chiloscyllium plagiosum | reverse complement strand
CTGAGGGATGACCTTATAGAGGTTTCCAAAATCATGAGGGGCATGGATAGGATAAAAAGACAAAGTCTCTTCCCTGGGGTGGTTGAGTCCAGAACTAGAGGGAATAGGTTTAGGATGAGAGGGGAAAGGTATAAAAGAGATTTAAGGGGCATCTTTTTCATGCAGAGGGTGGTATGTGTATGGAATGAGCTGCCAGACGAAGTGGTGGAGGCTGGTACAATTGCAACATTTAAAAGGCATCTGAATCGGTATATGAATAGGAAGGGTTTGGAGGGATATGGGCCAGGTGCTGGCAGGTGGGACTAGATTGGGTTTGGATATCTGGTCGGCATGGACAGGTTGCACCGAAGGATCTGATTTCGTGGTGTGCATCCCCATGACTCTAAGATTCTATAACTCCAGCTCCTTGAGAACCATGTGAGAGAACTGGAGCTGAGGCTGGATGAACTTTGGATCATTCAGGAGACAGAGGGGGTTATTGACAGGAGTTATAGGAAGGTAGTTACTCCACAGCCACGTGAAGAAGGTAGATGGGTTACCGTCAGGGGTAGGAAACGGAACCTGCAGATAGTACAGGGATCTCCTGTGGTGGTTCCCCTCAACAACAAGTATACCACTTTGGATACTGTTGGGGGGGGGGGTGACTTGCCAGGGGCACAGGTCTCTGGTGCAGAATCTGACCCTGATGATGAGAGGGGAATAGGAAGAGGAGCAGAGCTTTAGTCATTGGGGACTCCATAGTTAGGAGGACAGATAGGAGGTTCTGTGGGGACGAGAGAGACTCACGGTTGGTGTGTTGCCTCCCAGGTGCCAGGGTTCGTGATGTCTCTGATCATGTTTTTGGGATCCTTGAGGGGGAGGGGGAGCAGCCCCAAGTTGTGGTCCACATTGGCACCAGCGACATAGGTAGGAAGAAAGGTGGGGATCTAAGGCAGAAATTCAGAGAGCTGGGGTGGAAGCTTAGAGCTAGAACAAACAGAGTTGTTATCTCTGGTTTATTTCCTGTACCACGTGCTAGTGAAACGAGGAACAGGGAGAGAGCGGAGCTGAACACATGGCTGCAGGGATGGTGCAGGAGGGAGAATAATTGGAGCTCTTTCTGGGGAAGGTGGGACTCTACAAACAGGATGGTCTTCACCTGAACCAGAGGGATACCTATATCCTCGGGGTGGGAGGGGAGAGGGAAATTGCTAATGCTCTTTGGGGGGTTTAAACTAATGCAGCAGGGAGATGGGAACCTGAATTGTCAATCCATTGTACAGGAGGTTGAGAGTATTGAGGTCAGGGATAGGTTTACAAGGTCACGAGAGGACACCAGTTGTAATGTGTGTACTTCGATGCCAAGAGCATCCAGAAGAAGGTGAGTGAACTTGCAGCATGGGTTGGCACCTCAGATTTTGATGTTGTGGCCATTTCAGAAACATGGACATAAATAGTTGTGGAAGATTGCAGGATTTAGATGTTTCAGTAAGAACAGAGAAGATAGTAAAATGGGGTGGTGTGACATTGTTAATTAAAGGTAATATTACAGCAGCTGAGATAATGTTTGAGGACTCATCCACTGAGATAGTTTCAGCTGAGGTTAGAAACAGGAAAGGAGAGGTCACCCTGTTGGGAGTTTTCTATAGGCCTCCGAATTGTTCCAGGGATGTGGAGGAAAGGATAGCAAAAATTATTCTCGATAGGAGCGAGAGTAACAGGGTAGTTGTTATGGGGGACTTTAACTTCCCCAAAATTGACTGGGAATACTATAGTTTAAGTAGTTTAGATGGGTCAGTTTTTGTTCAATGTGTGCAGGAGAGTTTTCTGACACAGTATGTAGACAGGCCAACAAGGGGCGATGCCATATTGGATTTGGTACTGGGTAATGAACATGGCCAGCTGTTAGATTCGGAGGTAGGTGAGCACTTTGGTGATACTGACCATAATTCAATTATGTTTAGCAATTGGCGGGGGTAGGTATATACCGCAGGGAAAGAGGTATAACTGGGGGAAAGGCAATTATAATGTGATTAAGCAAGATTTAGGATGCAAAGAATGGGGAAGGGAACTGCAGGAGTTGGATGCACTTGAAATGTGGAGCTTAATCAAGGAACAGTTACTGCTGGTCCTTTATAAATATATACCTATCAGGCATGGTGATAGCTGTCAAGAGAGGGAGCCATGGTTTACTAAAGAAGTTGAAACTCTTGTCAAGAGAAAAGAAGGCTTATGTGAGGATGAAGTGTGAAGGCTCAGTTCGGGTGCTTGAGAGTTATAAGTTAGCAAGAAAAGGTCTAAAGAGAGGGCTAAGAAGGGCCAGGAGGGGACATGAGAATTTTTGGCAGATAGGATCAAGGAAAACCCTAAGGCCTTCTATATGTATATCAGGAATATAAAAAAATGACTAGTGTAAGATTAAGGCCTATCTGAGGTAGTAGTGGGAAGTTGTGTGTGGAATCTGAGGACTTAGGGGAAGTGCTTTATGAATACTTTTCGTCAGTATTCACATTTGAAAAGGGCAATGTTAGTAAGAATACGGAGATACAGGCTACTAAATTAGATGGGATTGTTGTTAACAAAGAGGAGGTTTCAGCAATTTTGGAAGAACTGAAAATAGATAAGACGCCTGGGCTGGATGGGATTTATGCTCAGATTCTCTGGGAAGCCAGGGAGATTGCAGAGCCTTTGGCTCTGATCTTTATGTCAACATTGTCAACAGGAGTAGTGCCAGAAGACTGGACGATAGCAAATGTTGTTCCCTTGTTTAAGAGGGGGAGTCTGAACATTGTTGGTATTTATAGGTCAGTGAGCTTTACTTCGGTTGTGGGTAAGGTATTGGAAAAGGTTATAAGAGATTGGATTTATAATCATCTGGAAAGGAATAATTTGATGAGAGATAGTCAACATGCTTTCGTGAAGGGTAGATCATGCCTAACTAAACTTCTTGAGTTCTTTGAGAAGGTGACAAAACAGGTGGATGAAGGTAATGTGGTTGATGTGGTGTGTATGGACTTCAGTAAGGCATTTGATAAGGTTCCACACGGTAGGCTATTGCACAAAATATGAAGTTTCGGGATTGAAGGTGGTTTAGTGGTTTGGATCAGAAATTGGCTAGCTGAAAGAAGACAGAGGGTGGTGGTTGACGGAAAATGTTCATCCTGGAGCTCAGATGCCAGTGTTGTACTGCAAGGCTCTGTCTTGGGGCCACTGCTGTTTGTCATTTTTGTAAATGATCTGAATTTGGGCATAGAAGGATGGGTTAGTAAATTTGTGGATGACACTAAGGCACGCAGAGTTGTGGATAGTGCCAAAGGATGTTGTGGGTTACAGAGGGATGTAGATAAGATGCAGAGCTGAGCTGAGAAGTAGCAAATGGAGTTTAATGCACAAACGTGTGAGGTAGTTCACATTTGAAAGAAGTAACACGAACGCAGAGTACTGGGGTAAGGGTAAAATACTTTGCAGTACAGATGAGCAGAGAGATCTTGGTGTCCAGGTGCATAAATCCCTGAAAGTTGCTACCCACGTTGATAGGATTGTTAAGAAGGCATAGGGTGTGTTGCCATTTATTAGGGGGATTGAGTTTCAGGTTCAGCTGTACAAGACACTGTTAAGGCCACACCTGGAGTATTGCGTAGAGTTCTGGTCACCACATTACAGGAAGGCTGTGAAAGCTTTGGGAAGGGCTCAGAGGAAATTTACTGGGATGTTGCCTGGTATAGAAGGAAGGTCTCACGAGGAAAGGCTGAGGAAATTGAGTCTGTTTTTGTTGGAGAGAAGAAGGTTGAGAGGTGACTTAATTGAATTGAATTAAATTTATTGTTCACATGTACTGAGGCACAGTGAAAAGCTTTGTCTTGCGAGCAATACAGGCAGATCATCTAGTTAAATAGCATAGATGAGTAAATAATAGGTAAACAGTGGCAAAACAAAAATACAGGTACCGGCAAATGCTAAGAGTTTGTGAGTCCATTCAGTATTTGAACAACAGTAGAGTAGAAACTGTTTTGAAGCCGGCTGATGCGTGTGTTCAGGCTTCTATACATTCTTCCCGATGATAGAGGTAGTAGAAAAGCATTTCCTGGGTGGAATGGATCTTTCAGAATGCTGGCAGCCTTTCCTTGACAGCGGGCCTGGTAGATGGATTCTATGGATGGGAGGTTGGCCTTTCTGATTGTCTGGACCGAGTTCACCACTCTGTAACTGTCTCTGATTTTGAATGGTACAGTTGCCATACCAGGTAGTGATACATCCAGACAGAATGCTCTCAATGGCGCACCTATAAAAGTTGGCAACGATATTCGCTGTCATGCCAGATTTCCTCAGCTGCCTGAGGAAGAAGAGACATTGTTGGGTCTTTGTAACCAGTGCTTCCACATGAAGAGTCCAAGAAAGCTTGTTGTTGATGACCACTACCAGGAGCTTGATACTCTGCACTCATTTCATCTCTGTGCTGTTAATGTGTAGGGGGGCATGAGTAACATCCCATCGAAAGTCAATAATGAGTTCCTTAGTTTTGCCGGCATTGAGAGCTAGATAGAGAGCTAATTTTCCAGGTCTTCCACCTTCCATCTGTAGTCTGTTTCGTCGCCATCTGAGATTCGACTGACTATGGTGGTGTTATCAGCGAATGTAAATGGCATTAGTCCGGTATTTGGCGATGCAGTCATGGGTGTACAGCGAGTACAGAAGGGGGCTGAGTATGCAGTCCTGGGGGGCTCCAGAGTTGAATGTTAGTGAGGATGAAATATTGTCCCTAAACTTCACTGATTGTGGCCTGTGGGTCAGGAAACTAAGGATCCAGTTGCAGAGAGTGGGGCTTAACAGATGGATAGGGTGGAGGTGAGAGCCTTTTTTCCTCAGATGATGAAGGCTAACATGAGGGGACAGTTTTAAATTGAGGGGTGATACATTTAGGACAGATATCAGGGTAGTTTCTTTACTCATTGATAGTAGAGGTGTGGAACGGCTTGCCTGCAGCAGTAGTAAACTTGTCGATGTTAAGGGCATTTAAATAGGCATTGGATAGACATATGGATAATAATGGAACAGTGTAGTTAGATGGGAATCAGATTAATTTCACAAGTCAGCGCAATATTGAGTGCCAAAGGGTCCATATTGCGCTGAGTGTTCTATGTTCTGTCAGAGGAAGTCTTAGCAAGAAACTGGTGACCAACCATTCCCTAATTGCTTTTGGTGACTATCATAAGGCTATATTAGATTAGATTAGCCCTGCACTGGAATTTATTTAGGTGAAATTATTACAAATTTTCTAGCAAAAATATTGACAAAAGTGTCAGTTTTGACGAACTGTTCCAGAGGTCTCTTGATCAGAGTCAAAAGTCCTTTACAAATGTGATGATAGTGAATCAATTTCTGATCAATGGTGATAGCTAAGCTTGGTTTTATGTGACAATCACATTCCTTATGAATGATCTGTTTACTTCTGTTCAACTGCCTGATGTTAGGACAAGTGGCTAATTGAAATAACTGCCTTGAAAATGGTATGCAGCGTGTTTAATGAGCGCTGGGACCAAATTAATTATCAGAGCCTGAACCATCATTGAGTCAATCTTTCCTAGTGCATTCTGTTACAACCTTAGAAAAAAATAGACCATTCATATTCAACTTTCATTATTTTTCTTGAATAGCTGGGACTTCCATAGACTAAAGATAGTTTTAAAATGAAACTGTTGACCTTAAATGGCTGCTACATTCACCTCACCACATGGAAAGCCAATGCACATGAAGGATACAAGACTGTTTCCTCACAATTATCATTTTAATCAAGAAGCCTTGAAACCTTGTGAGTCATCAATAAATTTGATTCTCTTGTTTACACACACTTTCATGATAATCTTTCATCTCCAGCATGTAAAGCTATTGATGGAGAATCCAGAATAGAAAAGACAATAAAGCCAGACTTGGAATATTTGGATGAATTATACTTCAGCAGTTTGTTTTAGATAATAAAAACAGAAAAAGCAATAATGACTGATAACAGCAAGGATACTGGAAGCAATCCTCTCTCTATCTCACTCTCTCTCTATCAAATTAAGGAAGTAGTATTGAAAACCTACACAGAACAACAATGATTCACACAAAACTCCAGAAATCTGTTATTTCACCACTACAGAGGAAACAAGGCACCAACTGAGGAGTTGAACTCAGCTCTTTCAATTTTTACAATGCAAGAACTTTTTAAAAATGTGAAACAGAATCTACTTTAACTGTCCTTATTGTTCATGGAATATGGACATTGCAAACTTTAATACCCATCTCTAATTGCCTGGAGAATGTAATGGTGAGTTATGTTCTTTAACCATTACAGTCGTTGAAATGCTGTTAAGGGATTTCCAGGATTTTGACCCAGTGAAAGTGAAGGAATGGCACTATAGATCCAGGTCAGGACATGGTTTGGAGGATAACTAGCAAGGTGTTCTAATGCATCCATTGTCCTTGTCGTTTGAGGTGGTGGGAGCTGTATGTTTGAAACGTGCTGTTGAAGGAGCCTCAGTGAGTTATGTACATTGGTACACACTGCTGTCACTGTGCATTAATGGTGAAGAGGGTAGTACAGTGTCAGTCAGGTGGGCTGCTTTGTTTGTGATAGTTTCAAGCATCTTAAGTACTGTTGGAGCTTTACTCAGACAGATAAATGGGAATATTTAATCACATTCCTGTCTTGTGCTTTATAGATGGTAAACAGGATTATGGAGAGAAGGAGGTGGGGTACTCATCGTAGAATTCCTAGTCTCCGATTTGTTCTTGTAGCTGAAGTATTTATATGGTTAACCCAGTTCAGATTCTGGTCAATGGTTACCTCTATGATGTTGCTAGTGGGGGATTCGGTGGTGGTAATGTTTTTGAACGTCAAGGGAAAATGTTTAGATTGTCTCTCATTGGAGATGATCATTGCTTGGTGTATGCATGGTGCAGTATTTACTTGAGACCTATCCAAGCTAATGTCCAGCTCTTGGTGGACATGGACATGGACTGCTTCAATATCTGAGGGGCCATGAACGGTACTGACCATTGAGCAATCATTGGTTATCATCCCCACTTCTGACTAAATGACTGATCAATTAAAATTGCATGTTTTTGTCTGTCTTCATAAAGGAGGACACAAATAACGTCCCAAAAATATTGGGGAACACATGGTCTAGTGAAAGGGAGAAACTGAAAGAATTCAGTGCCAGTAGGAGTGTGGTGATGGGAAAATTGGTGGGATTAAAGGCCAATAAATCCCCAGGGCCTGATAATCTACATACCAAAGTGACTCAAGACTCTCAATTGCCCTCTGAAATGGCCTAGCAAGCTATTTAGTTATACCAATTGCTACAAAGTCTCAAAGAAATGAAAACCAAAAGAACTGCAGATACTGTAAATCAAAAATAAAAACTGAAATTGGTGGAAAAGCCCAGCAGGTATGACAGCATCTGGGTAGAGAAATCAAAGTTAATGTTTCAGGCCCCATCATCAGAACTGATGGCAGCTAGGAAAATGCTGGTTTATATGCAGAAGTTAGGTTAGAGGGGAGGGGAAAAGGAGTAAACGAAAGGTGCGGATAGATCCTGAAGAGAGAGAAGAGCAGTTGGACAGTCAAAGGAGTCAAAAATGATCTGGCTGGATGGGTGAATAGCTGTTACTGGAAACTGTTAGTGGCTAACAATAGGTAGTGAGTAATGGCAGTGTTATGACACGGGGTAAACACTCCTGCTTAATGTAAACAGCAACACAGAAAAGATTTATCTGCAGTAATGTGAAAATTCAAGAGGCCAAGAACTATTTAAAGTAAAAATTAACAACTTTATTTCTTAAAGTATGACAGAGAATAATTAACTAACAACTATTTGCAATTCCTCTCTAACCTATCTTTTACCTTCCCTTCTATAGTCCTAGTCCGATAAAACTCCCGATTAAGATTTACAAAAATAAACTTCTTATCTCAAGGCAGCTTTTAGTATTCCTGTCGTCTTTTCTTCTTCATGGTGGTTCTGCTTCAGAGATTATTGATCGACAAAGGTACTTTTTAAGAGAGCTATTTTTCAGACAGTTTTTACATGCTGGTAGCTTGGCAGCTCTCCTCCCAGTTGTTCAATTTTACCCGGTCTTATACCCGCATAGCATTGGATTGTGTCTTTGGCTTTTAAGATTGTCAACATACTAAATTTAAATTGGATTGGAGTTTGGTATTTTTCAGGGTATAATTTAAACTGATTGGCGTAATTCTAATCTGTTTTGTCATTTCCAGGCAACCAGCTACCCTGGAACACGTACATTGTACCTTTTTCAGAACACTTGATGCTGTCAGGTAGCTCTGCCAGCTTTTAACTCTCTGAAAGATACAGTACATCCACATTTTCATAACACCTTCCCCCTAAGAAAAAATGAACCATCATAATGAAAAGATGGCTTCATTTTTTTTTTAACATATTACCCTAACATACAGATAACTTTAATATAAGTTCATCTTAAGTTCTTCCCATATACATATATAACATTAAATAAATACAAATTTAATCTAATCTCTATCAGCTAAATCTGCGATAACGCATCTACGATTACATTCTTACGACTTGCAACATGTAAGAATTTTAAGTTAGAAGTCTGTAACATAAGACTCCAACAAAAGAGTCTCATATTCTTGTCTTTAAAGTGTTCTAAGAATGTAAGCGGATTGTGGTCAGTGTACACAACCGTCTCTGACACATTGTGGGTGACAAACACATTACAATGTTGTAAGGCCAGTGCCAAACTCAATAGCTCTTATTTGTTTGTGGAGTATTTCCCTTGGTGGATGTTGATCATCTTCGAAAAGTAACCAACTGGCAGTTCAATCCCATCCTCAATTTCCTGAAGGAATACAGTTCCACTCCTGTGTCACTAGCATCAATGGCGACTTTAAAAGTTTTGAAATTTTGGTGGAACTAGGACTGGTTTGGTGGTTAATATTGATTTCAAATGGTTAAGTGCCTCCTGGCATGGTTCTGTCCACCAAAACTTTGTGTTCGTCTTCACCGGTTAACAGTGCTGAAGTTTGGAACAAACTTCCGATAGAATCCGCTGAGTCCTAAGAATTGAAGTACCTCTTTCTTCAAGGCTGGTCGTGAAAATTCCTCGATGGCCTTCGTCTTTGCATTCCGTGGGGTCAACCTTCCAAGACCGATGTTATGTTCAAGAACGTCACCTCTGCTTTCGTGCTTTCAGTTTTATTCAAGTTTATCACCAGTTTTGCTTCTCATAGTTGCTCAAGTAGCTCTGCCAACTGTACCATGTGATCTTTCCAGGACTTACTAAAGATCACCACATCGTTCAAATAGACTGCACAGTTTGTTAACCCAGCCACAACTCAGTTTATGAGTCTTTAGAATGTAGCGGGTGCATTCTTCATTCCATGGGACAGTACTTTAAATTGATATAGCCCATTTGGGATTACAAATGCAGAAATTTATTTCTCCAACTCTGATAAAAGTACTTGCCAGTAACCACACATGAAGTCCAACTTTTTTCTATCTGGCATCTTTCCTAGATCATTCATCTGACTCAACTTTTTCTCAATTTGTTAGGGACCACCAAACCTGGCTTTGAAGGGATCTCCCATAACTGGTAACAGTACTAACATGTCATCCCCTCGGGAAAACATCTGAGTCTCAGAGCTTTTATCTACCACCTGCTTCATTCTATACTGTGCCCTCTTTAGATGTTGTTTAGCTAACTCACCTACTCTATTTAATCTCTCCCTCACCTCCAATACATAATCTAAATATGAGATCTCTGATTTTGGTCCTGTCAATTTTTCTTTAATTAATTTCAAAGGGCCTCTTACCTCATGACTGAATATTAACTCAAAGGGAATAAACTGAATGGATTCATTGGGGCATCTCTTAATGGCAAACAATACGAATGGGATGCCTTTATCCCAATCATTTGGGTGTTCCTGACAGTACAGTTTCAATGTGGTCTTCAAGGGCTGATGCCACTTTTCTAAAGCTACCTGGGCTTCAGGATGATATGCCCTGGATATAAAATGCTGCATACCTAAGCTAACCATAACCTCCTTAAACAACCTAGCAGTAAAATTTGACCCTCGGTTCAACTGAATCCCACTGGGTAGCCCATACCATGTGAAAAAAGCCACTAACTCCTCTACTACCTTTTTTGCCTTGATACTCCATCATGGAATTGCCTCCAGAAATCTGGTAGGCACATCCATTATGGTTAACAAGTACTGGTTTCCACTTTTAGCCCTCAGGAGGGGACCTACACCGTCAATTATAACTTGTGTGAAAGGTTCTTCAAATGTGGGAATTGGCAACAAAGGCACTGGTTTTATTACCGCCTGTGGCTTACTTACCATTTGGCATTATGACACATATGGCAAAAGTTAACCACATCCTTGTGCATTCCAAGCCAATAAAAATGGTTTTGTACCTTAGCCTGAAACATTTGTACCCTTAAGTGACCTCCTACAGGAAGTTCATGTGCTACCCGTGACACTTCCTGTCTCTATGCTACTGGCAATACAATCAGCTGATGTTTCCTCTGCACTAACCTGTTGTGGTCTCCATATTCGCCTTTCAGATAATAATCCTCAGGAATATTCTTTGCTTCCTTTTCAGAGTACACATTCACATATATATCTTTTATTGTCTTTTCTAACTGCTGCAAATATGAGGCTTTCAGGACTAAACACTTCTGTCTGACCCTCTGCCTGTTCAGGATTTTCCTGCATATTCACTCATCCCTTATTTTCAGTGACTGGTTAGATCCTGTATCTCTCAAAATTAAAACTTCTTGTCCTTCTTTCTGAGTAAACTTCACCGACAGAGGTGAATTCTTTGTAGAGAGATCAGGTACTAACTCCATAACCAGCCCCTGCCTAGGCTGAGCGCTCTCCTGCAGCTCCTTGAGTCTTCTTGTGGTTTTCTTTACTACCTTCACTAATGCCACTGGCTTAGCTTCTTTTACCACATCTTTTCCCCCAGCGCCTTTCTTTAACGACACTGTACATGTCCCACTTTACAACAGTGGAAACACCTGAGACCTTTCACCTTGTTTCCACCCTCTTGGGCTTCTTTTTTTATAATGTGGTAAATTCTTACCAGCGTTCTCTACTCTTGGTTTAGTAGTGTAGGATTTCCCCTTCTCCCAACTTCAATCCCTCACAGGAAGAAATTCTGGCTGGAAGCTTGTCTTATGCACCAACATGTACTCATCTGCTAATTCTACTGCCCTTCTCACTTCCTGAACGTTTTGTTCCTCCATGTGAATTCTTATCATCTCTGAAAGTGAGTTTATAAACTTCTCCAGCAGAATAATCTCTCCTAGAGTCTCAAAGATCTTATCTATTTTTAAAGCACGCGCCCATTGATCAAAACGAAAATGCTTAATTCTTTTGAACTCAACATAAGTCTGACCTGGTTTCTTCTTTGTGTTTCTGAACCACTGCCTACATGCTTCTGGCACCAATTCATAAGCACTTAAAATAGCCTGCTTAACCTCTTCATTATCTCAACACCTCATCTGACAATGTGGCAAATACCTCACTAGCTCTGCTTACCAGTTTAGTCTGAACTAGCACTACCCATAAATCCACAGACCACTCCATCTGCCTAGCCAATTTTTCAAATGAAATAAAGAAAGCTTCAACATCTCTGCCTAGCCAATTTTTCAAATGAAATAAAGAAAGCTTCAACATCTCTTTAAAATGTGGCTGAATTTTGACATATTTATGTATATCACTTTTCCTCAATTGTAATTTAAGTTTTTCTACCTCTACTGCACTTCTCTGTATCTCTGACACACCTAAGTGTTTGAGTATCTCCCTTACAAATTCAGTATTACTTTCATCCTTGGTTAAACCCAAATCTTATGCATTTGCTAATTCTAAAATATGGCCTTTTTCTTTTCTGCTAAACTTTCTTGGCAAATTTGAGAAACATCTTCAAATCTCAGAAACTCTTTAGCAATTTTAATAGCCATTTCTCTCACTTTTACTCTTACTCAACCACAAGTCACCGAAAGTCAACAAATTGCCTCATCTACGTATTATTTAAAGATCTAGGACACCAACCTGCAAGTATTTAAATCTGCTGGAATTTTTTTGTACCCCCAAATCTATTCAAATTATGGATTTGAGCCCCCAAGCTGTTACAATACGGGGTAAACTCTTCTGCTTAATGTAAACCAGCAACACAGAAAAGATTTATCCCGTGCAGTAATCTGTGAAAGTTCGAGAGGCCAAGAATACTTAAAGTAAAAATTAACAATTTATTTCTTAAAGTATGATAGAAAATAATTAACTAACAACTATTTACAAGTCCTTCCTCTAATCTATCTTCCCCTTCTACAATACTAGTCTGATAAAACTCCCAATTAAAATTTACAAAACAAAACTTCTTATCTCAATGTCGAACAGCTTTCAATTTTCTCTGGATTCCTGATTTCTTATTTTGGCGTTTCTGCTTTACAGGTTGCTGATCGATAAAGGTACCTTTTATGAGAGCTATTTGTCGGGCAGTCTTTTTACATGCTGGTCGTTCTCCTTTCCCTGGTCTTATATCCCCTGTGCTTTCTATTGTGTCATTGGCTTTTAAGATTGTTAATATGCTAAATTCAGACTGGATTGGAGTTTGGTATTTTTCGGGGTATAATTTAAACTGATTGGTGTAATTCAAATCTGTTTTGTCGTTTCCAGGTAACCAGCTACCCTATCCCCCGAGCACATGTTACATTGTACCTTTTTTCAGAACACTTGGTGCTGTCTGGTAGTTTTTGTTAGTTTTATCTCTCCTAAAGGTACAGTACAGTACACCCACATCTTCATAACAGCAGACAAGGCCTGGTATGTCATACAGTCATAGAGTCATACAGATGTTCAGCACAGAAACAGACCACTCAGTCCAACCCGTCCATGCCGAACGGGTAGCCCAACCCAATCTAGTGCTACTTGCCAGCACCCTCCAAACTCTTCCTATTCATATTCATTTACCCATCCAGGTACCTTTTAAATCTGCAGTCCTTCTTTCTCCTAACAAATGAATGTTGCCAAATTTGCAGAGAATACAAAAATAGGGAGAAAGATAGGTTTTGGTAGGGGGCTAGGACATGGGGGCATTCAGGCCTAAAATTATTGACCTTGATATTAAGTCCAGAGGGCTGCAGGGTCCCCAAACAGAAAATGAGGTGGTGTTCTTCCAGCTTGTGCTGAGTTTTGCTGGAGCAGTGCTGCAAGCCTGAGACAGACATGTTGGCCAGGGAACAGGGTGTTGTGTTAAAGTGGCAGGCAACTGGAAACTCAAGGTATGGGGAAAAAAGTGGGAACAAGTTTCTGGGTTAGATGATCAGTCATGTTCGTACTGAATGGCTTACTCATGCTCCCAATATCTATGTGATGGAGAGAAGTTTATTGATGAAAAAGCTGAAGATGGTTGGTCTAAGACACCACACTGAGGAACTCCTGCATAGCTGTCTAGGGAATGAGATTATTGTTCGACAACAAACCCAATCATTTTTCTTTGTACCAGGTTATGACTCCAACACGTAGAGAGCTTTCCCTCTTTTCCATTGACTCCACTTTTGCAAAGGCTTCTAGATACTCTGCTGACTTGAATGGTGCCTTGATGTCAAGGGCAGTCATTCTGACCTCACCTTGCCCAAAGTGAGCATCAATGAGCAGGCTATTACTTTGCAAGCATCACTTGATAACATTGTCAATGATCCCTTCTATCACTTTGGAGAGAAATCGAGGGTAGATTGATGGGGCAGTATTTGGTTGCTTTGGGTTTGTCCTGCTTTATGCATCCAGGACATACCTGAGCAATAGATGCCAGTGTTGTAGCTGCCCTTGGAACAGATTGTCCAGGGGATTTAATAGTTCTGGACCCCAAGTAATCAGTACTATTGCCAGCATGTTGTCATATCAATAGTCTTTGATGTATCACATTATCACATGGTGTGAATCAAACTAGCTCAAGACTGGCATCTGTATGCTGGAGACCTATAGAAGAGACTGGTATTAATCATCCACTCATCACTTCTCGCTGAAGAGTAGAAATTTACGCAAAGCTTTTAAATAGAGCTTAAGTAGACTGATTCAAATGAACTTAAGGAACAATTATTAGAATTACTGAGGCAGTAATCCAGAGATCAGTTAATGGTCTGAGGATCTGGATTCAATGGTGGAAATAATTTTAAAGAATTTTAAAATCTGAAGTTAACAATCTAAAGATGACCACGAAAGCATTGTTGGTTCTCGTAAAAACCCTTTTGGTTCAATAATGCCCTTATAGAGATTGTTAACTGCATGTCTTTACCTGGTCTGTTCTACGTATGACTCCAGAACCGCATCAATGTGGTTGACTCTAAAGTGCCCTCTGAAATGGCCCAGCAAGGCATTCATTTGTATGAAACTGCTAGAACATCTCCAAGTAATGAAACTGGACAGATTAACTGGCACTGGCCTAGGCACCACAACAATGGCAAAGAGCCCTGCTGATCTTGCAAAGTCCTCCTTTACTAACATCTGGGGGCTAGTGCCAAAATTGGGAGAGCTGTCTCAAATACAACAGCCTGATATAGCTATTCTCACTAAAACAAACCTGACAGTGTTGTATATTCAAAAGAAACGACAATACATCTCCAGGTCAGGATGGTGAGTGGCTTCATGGGGAACTTGAAGGTGGAGGAATTTGTATGTACTTTCTACCCTTCTTGATGGAAGTGGTCATGGGTTTGAAAGGTGCTGTCTCAGGATCTTTGGTGTAGGTACACCCATAAATCGCTGGATTGCAATGAGTAATGTCCAGAGCATGGGTTCTATTCCTGTAACCATCTGAGGTAACCATAGAAGTCCTACCTTCTCAAACTCACCCTTCACCTGACACCTGGTGACCTTCAGGTGAATCTTTTCTCTAGAATGAAAGAAGAGCCCTTTAGTCCTCTGGGACTATGACAACTTTACTTTACAGTCACAATGCTGTTAGTGAAGGAGTTCCAGGATATTGAAGGTTGAAGGAATGATGTTGTGGTTCCAAGTCAGAATGTCGAGTGACTTGAGGGGAACTTGCAGGTGAGGTTAATGCCTTATATCTACTGCCCTTGTCCTTCAAGATGGAAGTGGTCATAAGTTTGGAAGGTCCTATCTGAGGAGCCTTGGTGAATTTCTGGAGAAAATCTTGTAGATATTAGCATTGTGGTAGAGGGAATGAATTTTTGGATTTGGTGCCAACCAAATGTGCTGCTTAGTCCTGAATGTTGTCAATCTTCTTGAGTGTTACTGGAGCTGCATGCATCCAAACATGTGGAAAGCATTACTATCCCATCAGCCTACTCAAATCCATCAATAAAGTGATGAACATTAACAGTGCACTTGCTTAGCAATAACAGCAACAATTGACTGTAATAACCTGCTATTTGACAATCAGTTTGAGCCCTGCTTGGGTCATTCCATCTCTGATGTCATTGCAGCCTCCAAACATGAACAAAACAGCTGAATATGGGAGGTGAGGTGTATGTGACTGTCCTTGACAGCATGACCACATTTGACCATGTGAGGCATCAAGGATCCCTAGCAAAATTCACATCAATGAGAATCAAAGGAAAAGCTCCTGTTGGTCGGAGTCATAACTGGAATATAGGAAGATGGTTGTGGTAGTTGGAGGTCAGTCATCTTAGATCCAGGATATCTCTGCAGGAGCTCCTCAGTGTAATGTCCTAGGTCCAACCATCTTCAGCTGCCTCACCAATGACCTTCTCTCCATCTTAAGGTCAGGCATTGGGCTATTATCTGATAATCATACAATGTTCAGCACCATTTGTGACTTCTCAGATACTGAAGCAATCCATGGGCAAACTCAAAATTTGAGCTGGCAGGGAATGTGTGTACTACACAAGTACCATATAATGACCATCTCTTTTTAGACACAATCTAAAGCTTGTCCCTTAACAATCAATTGGATTACCAGCATTGACTATGCTGCTCTCTACATTCTGGCAATTAGTATTGACCAGAAACTGAACTGGACTGGCCATATAAATACTATGGCTACAAAAGCAGGTGGAGGTTAGAATGAGTAATTCATCTTTTGACTCCCTAAAGCATGTCCACCATCGACAAGGCACAAGTCAGGAGTGTGATGGAATACTCCCCACTTTCCTGCATGAATACAGCGCCAACAACTTCCAAGAAGCTTGACACTAGCCCACTTGATTGTGACACATCCTTAAGCATTCACACTCTCTACCATTGAAGCTCTCAAGCAGCAGTGTGTACCACTTATACGATGAACTGCAGAAATTCAGCAAGGCTCCTTAGACAGTGCATTCAAAACCCCAATCACTGCCATCTACAAGAACAAGGGCCGCACATACATGAGAACACCACCACCTGCAAGATCCCCTCCTAGACATTCACCATTCTAAGCAGGAAATGGATTGCTGTCTTTTCAGTGTGGCTCTGGCAAAATCCTGGAACTACGTCTTTAACAGAACTATGGGTGTATCTACACCAAATGGACTGGAGCATTTGAAGAAGGCAGCTCACCATCACCTTCAAGGGCAAGAAAGAATGGGCCAGCAAGGTCCACATCTCCTGGATGATTAAATTTTCAAAAAGGACACTATATATGGAGCCACATATGTCTGCGTTTTAATTATGTGTGTGAGGTCAAACAGCAAGCGTAGAAAATATCTATAGTTTCAAGTAAACTAAGTAAGCTAGCAACACTTGCTAGCAGGTCAGTTCTGTAGCAGGCATCTTAAATGAGAACATCAACGAAACATCAACGAAACAGGTAGTAAAGGGCAGTGCTGATGGGTATTCATATTGAAACACTGGGTGAATTGACTGGTTTCTCAGTCTGATGAATCTTGAAGGAATCTGGCTCCAACTTGATTGAGGAAATCGCATAGAATCTGCTATCTCAACAATCTCTGTCATGTTGCTGACCCAGATGTGCTGCTCCTCCAGCTCCCATACCTATTGCAACTTTTATGCAGTCAGGACTCCTCCTCCTCTACCCTCTGAGTGTGCCCAGAGATTTGATATACGCTTTGCAATAGCATGATATTTTCAAAATCAACCTAACTCCAAGTTCAGCACTTGGTCCTTGCAACTCAAGATTTGATATTGTTGAGTAATGTACAAGTTTATTCAATAGACCCCCATGGTCTAAATTAGGAAGCCTGGCACTGGTCAGCTGTATGATGATAAGGAAGCAGTGAGACAGTTGCTTCTGGTTTCAAACAGGAAATGCTTGCATGAATGCCATTCTCACAAACAGTTACCAAATGGACTGTGTCAGAAGTGCCCAGTGGGCCCCCTGCAAAGGGCCACCAGGCTTTCTTGACACTGCCTGAGAAAAGCTATATAAAACAAAGATTGTGCTCAAATTTTGTACAGTTAAGATCATTATAATTTATTCTTGCTTCTTAACCTTGATTAACCTTGATTCTTAGGTCATGACTAAAATCATATGCTTTTAACGAAAAAAAATGTAAATGTACTTGTTATTTATAGTACAAACCTTCATCTATATATGCACATGTTTTCTTTCTCTTTTCATCTCCCAATGTGAGGAGATAAATTTGTTAAACATCACATAGTTTTAGTTTTTGTTATCACTGGTATTTGTGTAAGTTAAGAAATGAAGAATGAAATCCTGGTACAAAGCTCTGTAATCTATTAGGACTTTTTTTCTTTTATTTCTGTGCTGTAAAGTACATTCCTTTGAAATGAAAAACTGGAAGTTATTTTCTTAATGTACACCAGAGGTCTCTCTTGTCAAAGAGTCTGAGCAAGCTCAAATAATCAAATTGTCAGACTCCATAAAGGTAACACCAGAATAGAGGAGAATGTCTTAGAACTAACAAGTGGGAAAATGAGAATAAGTGAGGCAAAAGAAAGCAGAATTAAAATGACAGCCTTGACAGAAATTTTAATGAGGAGAGATTGTGAGCTAATTGTCAACCTTGCTGCCAACAGGTAGTAAACTGGAAGTGCCAAGCAATTGCCTGCCCTCTATCAAACCCATCTTGTTTCCACTTCAATTGAAATCAATAGAAATAACCTTTGGAGTAATGTACATTGATGAACTAGTGAATTTTCATAATAATCGGGTATTTTCAACTCCAGTAAAATACTGCCGATACTGAAATTCTGAAATGAAAACAGTAACGTTGTAAATACTTAGCATGTCAGGCAACATCTGTCAACACTTCCTGGGCTTCATTTTATAATCCTACCAGCAAATCTATATTCTGTACACAGCCTCAAATTGAAGTAGTGTGAGAGCCTGGGAATCTAACTCACAGGTTTAGTTTGTGTGAGTGTAGCTATTACAAGAGAAATTCTGTAGCTTGGAATATGTCAGCCAAATAAATTGGATTTCAATTAACTAATCCATTCCAGTAACAAAATTAAAATTGAAGATTATAACTCAATCTTTTTGACAAGAAAATAAATTAAGCTGTATAAATATTTCACCATAATGTGAAATGCTACACATGAGAATATTTTCAGCTTTTATTCTTGGATTATTTGCTGATATCTTCCTTTTTTGTATCAAAATCATTATGAATTGAGAATAATGTGATTGATTCCTACAGTCATTTTTATAGTTAGAATCAATAGGCATCTATGGCTTATCCAGCAAAAGTACATTTGAGCACAGGAAGATTCTTTTCCGACTCTATCCCGCAAAACACCATTGAATCTATCCTTTCTTTTCTAGACCCATTGATGAAAATTGGTCAAAGCTTGAGTCCTCACTGAGTTTTCATTGAACAGGGGTGGCGTCCAGGTGTGTGTGTTCTTATCCCCTCTCACCCTGATCTTCCAGAATGGCCACTATTGCCGTACCAAGAGGTGTAAGGAGCACCTACTCAGGCAGTCAAGATGCCAGAATGTCTGATCAACACTTCTCCAATACACAGTCCTTAGGCTTGTTGAAATTGGTTCCCTCTGAAACTTTGTGACCTCTTCCATCTTGGTTTCCACTGTTCTCTGTGGTCAATATTTGCTGGCTGTTGTTTAATTTAGTTTACACAATTTTCTGCCAGGCCTGATTTCTCTGGCTGTTGGTCAATTTGGAATTGACCAACAGCCAGAGAAATCAGGCCTGGCAGAAAATTGTGTTGACCAAATTTGGACTTGACCAACTACTTCAATTTGAGGCTGTGTACAGAATTTTGGACCCTGGTCACTTGACCAAAAAATTTTGTCAAGTAGTCTTCACAGGACATCGACAGATATTAGCAAACTAAGTCACACGGGGGTAAACTGCTTCATTCAACGAGCAATTGATGCTTTGGTTAAAGAACCAACTAAGACATCAAATATTACTTTAAATAGCAAAAGATTCAAACTAAAATTCCTTTACAGTGGCAGAATATGACAAAATCCAGGGAGTAGTTAATGGTAGTCCTGCAGTTCTTTAGTTCTTCCTGTGAGAAGTTACCCCTAAACACCATGAGGACATCTGTTTCATTAATGTTCATATTGTAAGTAACAGACAAATTCCTGGGCAGCACTCAGGATGTTTTCATTTCAAGATAGTCAAAAATATTATGATATCATTTTTAGTCTGACCTATTTAAATACAAGCATAGCTGATCAGATTCCTAGATTAGAGATTAAAATCTGTCAGTCCAATGCGACATTTACAATGTTTAGTTTCAATAACTCAGGCACAGGCCAGTCCACATTGGAAGGTAGAGAGCGCGGGAATGTGGGCGGGAGTGAGAAGCAGTGGGTGATGTCATTCACCCTTTCCCCTTTAATATCTCAGTTCAACAGCTGACCAAACTGGGACATTTACTCAACAATTGGGATGGCCTTGAAGATGAGGAATGGGAATAAGTGGGTGGTGGGAGGTTTGCCGTCAGGGCTTGGATGAAGGTTTTGATTGGGACTTGGAAAGACTCCATCAGTATCTGTGGAATGGAAAGGGGTGTTGGATTAGAAATCCAGGTGCAGTGGGAAAGAAATAAACAGGTTGCAAATCAGGAGAGAGGAGGACTGAAGGGGGACTTGAGTCATCAGCTCTGTGTGTAACAGAAATGAAATATCTACCAATGTGCCTCTGGTTTGCTATAGTCATGTGACGTCTACCATAAGGTACTGACTGGGGGTATCCATCTTGCAGCCTGTTTGAATATAAGCAACATGGTACTGGAGTGAACAAATGACATGTGTCAGATGTGGAGCTGAGATGGAGTCTTGAAGAGAAGTGTAGAAACATGGGGATGTTTTGAGCTGCCAAATCTAATAAAATCCATTGAGGTACAAGAAGGAACAATGAAACAGGCCACAACTGAAACACTGGGCAAGACATAATGGTTACAAATGTTCATCTCCACTCGTCAAAACGAAAGGGAATAAATGAACGGGCAGATCAAGAATAAAGTAAAGACTGTTACAACAAAGAATGAATGCTTTCAGATTCAACTTGAAGCAGCAACTCAATATGCTCTGAAAGTTATCAAACTAGCAGAGACATTAAATGTAACAGTCAAATTCATCCTAATTACCCCACAAAATGAAACTCTCAAGTGTTTCTGCAGGAAATAATAAGGAAAGGATGACTGAAAAACACGAAGGACACTCCTATGAGTGTCAGCCAAGATTGTACCGGTGATACAGAGGTGAGATGACAGCACATTGTACAAAGGAATAGAGTCATCTGAGGAGGTTGTGACACAATGACAATGTCGCTGCACTGATAATGCAGAACCCAGGGTAAATACTGAAGACTATTAGCTTGTTTTTGGTTCAGGATAATCAAGGATTGATTTTAGTTTAGGAAACTCAGATTGAGAAGATTTTAAGGTAGTTTTTGGAGAAGATCCGTTTTGAGTCAGAAGCAAATATAGTCTCTCTCTGAAGAAGGAGATTTCTCAGAGTAATTTAGAGACACATGAGAATAAATCATGTTAGCAGGAAAGTTTAACCTGTAGAGTATTTGGTTAGACACCTGCACGTAATTGAAATCTGCAGGTAATTAAAATCTGCGAATGCCTAAGGTCTCAGTTCTGAGAGTATTCATGTAAGAAGACTTCGCAGTTCACAGGAAAGAACTGGACAGTAATCAATAAAGTGGAGTTTAAAGCTTTGATAGAGGGTTGGTTTCTCAGGATTTGAGTTTCTGTGATGTGAAATTTCAGAAAATAGATTCAAATTTTGTTTTGCTAGGTGTTTTAAGAATTTTCTAATTGTTCTATAGTCTAGATAGCTTTGTTTCTTTTGATTTTTTTGTGTAAATAGTCTTGAAGAAATAGTCTACAGTTTTACTAGATATCAAACTATTACAGTTCCTGTTTGATTATAGGACCACTCCACATGCAACTACAGGGAGAGCAGCAGCAAAGTTGCTAATGGGGAGAAGACTCCACTCCAGGTTTTTGATTGGATTCCCTACAGTGTAGAAACAGGCCTTTCGGCCCAACCAGTCCACACCGACCCTTCGAACGGTAATCCACCCAGACCCATTTCCCTCTGACTAATGCACCTAACACTACGGGCAATTTAGCATGACCAATTCACCTGACCTGCACATCTTTGGACTGTGGGAGGAAACCGGAGTACCCGGAGGAAACCCACGCAGACACGGGGAGAATGTGCAAACTCCACACAGACAGTCACCCAAGGCTGGAATCGAACCTGGGACCTGTGAGGCAGCAGTGCTAACCACTGAGCTACCATGCCACCCTTAAAGCCGATCTTCCCAGACCTGAGGGAACAGGGTGAAACAGCATCAGGAATGCCAGTGCCAGATACCAGACTCTGTCAAGCGAGAGCAATGGTTTACTATAGGGAACAAAACTTGGTGTTGGAACCATGGGAATGGACCTGCATGGGTACAAGGCTTGGTTGACACAAGGTCAAGATGAGTGATATATAAACTTTGGGGAGGAGCGATGATCCTGAACAAGTATGTGGATCATATAAAAGCCATAAACCGGCAAACAGCATGGTAGCAAAATGTGCTCTGCTCCTTGGGACAGTTGGAAAAGCTGACAGAACCTATTGGTTCTCCCTCTCTGTCAAGTGTTGAGACTTCTGAAACTGAGATGGACATGGAGAATCTCACCAGCGTGGTGCCTTTGCCACCAGAAGAAGAGAGTGCAATTATCCCAAGACATTCCAGACACAAGAGGCGAGCTCCTACGTGTTACATATCGCCCATTTCCAACGCTGAGCCAGCGGAACTCGATGCAGCGTTAAAACATCCCAGGAGGTACTAAAAGAGGAAAGATGAGCCTATGTCCTCGGACTCAGAGGGGGAGGGATGCCCTGATTGTAAGGAAGTCAGGCAGGTGGGCCTCATGTAATATGAGATCCTGGATTGGGGCTGTTAATCTGATCCAGTCAGGGAACCCTGGCTGATAGATAAGAACAGGAGTGTCCGATATTCTGAGAGCTGGCTCTGAGGGAGCTGGATCAATGTCAAGGACTTTCCATATTAAATGGTGACTTGGTGCCAGAATAATAGCCTCTGTGGAGTTATTTCAATGTGATTATATTTCAGTGAATTACCACAATGTTAACGTTTTAAAAAGAAAATATAATGAGGTAGGAGGCCAGATTTCATTTTGGGCTCTGCTTTGTCTAGTAGTATGATCAGCCAAGATCATAACAGAAAGAACAGCTTAAAATTTTAATTCAGGCTCCTATTTGCACAATGGTATCCCAATTTAAACAATTTGTTAATGAAGTTTCTTACCTTCTTGAGAACAGAACTCTTGGACACATTGAAACCCATCATTCAACAAAAAGACAAAAGGCCCATATGTGCTTGGCTACGGCAGTGTTCCTAATTTTTTTCAACTGTAACCTATAACTTTCCAATCCTCTCCTGGCTGTCATGTCAAGGGTTATTGTGCAGGTAAGAGAATATTATTTATTTTAGTTTTAAGTAATAATCATTGAATGTTTCAGCATATGTGACCTTTTTGCTTTTCTCCAAGAAATCCTCTGTCTTTCTGAATACTCAATCATCTTTATGAGTCCAGCTTTACTTGTTATGACCTGTCATAGATATCCCTTGCATAAGAACAAATATTCCACCTAATTCCTTCAATGTTCTATAAATCATTTGTTTTTATCACAGAGTTTTTTTTTCTTACTCAAGCAGTCACTTTCAAACATTACTCTAAATTCTGCCTGTACAGCAGAATATTTATATGGCTGCTGGTTACCTTCTAGTTAATAGAAACAGTATGTCCTCGAGTTATTCTGCCCTTTTCCATCCTATGCATCATGTATAAAGATTTGTTTCTTCTACAGGGTCACTATTTTATACATTAACAGCAGATTGTGATGATATACAAATCCCATCTAAATCCTTTAATTGCTGTAAGTAATTATGTAATAGTCATGAGAGAGTCATGAACACAGTCCAACCCATTACTCAAACCAGTCTTCCAACCATTGACTCCATCTATACTTCCCACTGCTTTAGAAAAGCAACCCATTAATATTGCCACCATCCTCAGGTACCCAGTCAATGAACAGTTGGTCCCTGGATGATAACTGGCTTCTGTTTTGAATAATGATGGCACTGCATCTCAACATCCCAACTCAATGACAATATTAATTAAGGTTGGCATTAAGCAAAAAGATTATCTAGACCCTCCCAGGCCCTACACTCATCCCTGGAACATCTGGACAACAAGGATACCTACATGATAATCCTCAATACTGGTGACCTGCAAGGCTGCATACTTAACCCCCTTACTGTAACCCTTATACACTCATGCCTATGTGACCAAATTCCACCCAACTGCCTTTACAAGTTTGCTGACAATACCACTGTTGTAGCTCAGTTCTCAAACAATGACAAGACAGAATACAGTAAAGAGATTGAGTACTTAGCGGCATCGTGTAAAGACAACAATCCTTCCATCAACATCAGCAAAATGAAGAAGTTGGTCATTGACTTCAGGAAGCTGAGTGGACGGCACACTACTGTCTGCATCAATGGTGCTGAGGTAGAGATGGTCAAGACCGTCAAGTTCCTGGGAGTGATGGTCACCAACAATCTGTCCTGGTTCATCAATGTCAACACAATGATCAAGAAAGCACAACAATGTTTCTACTTCCTTAGGAGGCTACAGAAATTCAGCATGTCCACAAAAGACTTTTATCAATTTTTATGGATGCACCATAGAAAGCATCCTATCTGGGCACACTGCAGTGTAGTGAGGCAATTGCTCTTCCCAAGACCTCAAGAAACTACACAGAGTCAAGAACACAGTCGAGCCCATCACACAAACCAGCCTTCTGTCCACTGACTAGGAGAAAGTGAGGACTGCAGATGCTGGAGATCAGAGTCAAGAGTGTGTTGCTGGAAAGGCACAGAAGGTCAGGCAGCATCCGAGGAGCAGAAGAATCGATGTTTTGGGCATAAGCCCTTCATCAGGAATGTTTCCTGATGAAGGACTTATGCCCGAAACGTCTATTCTTCTGCTCCTTAGATGCAGCCTGACTTGCTGTGCTTTTCCAACAACACACTCTTGATTCTGTCTATTGACTCCAACTATACTTGCCGCTGCCTCGGGAGAGCAACCAACATCATCAAAGACCCCTCCTACTCCTGCTTTACACCCTTCCACTCTGTTTATTAGGTACAAGGTAAAAAAGTTTGAATATGTGCATGAATAGATTCAAGAACAGCTTCTTCCCACTTGTTACCAGACATTTGAATGGACCTCTCAAATGTTAATGTTGATCTCTCTCTCTGCACCTCCTCTGCAGTTGTAACACTGTATTCTGCACTGTTCTGTTACCTTAATACACTTTGTATGGTACAATCTGCCTGTATAGCACATAAAATAACACTTTTCACTGTATATTGGTACTTGTGACAACAATAAATCAAATCAAAAAAGTCTAGAGGAGGCCTACATGGATCAGCCACTCGGTGCTTCTGCCTGAAGATTATTAAACTATGACGTGTTATGAGGAATGGTCTGCTGAAGATATAATTTAGTCACGTCATAATATAAGAGTTACAATGCAGAAACAGATTGTTTGGCTCAACTTGTCTCTGAATGAACATTTCACTTAGTGCTATTCGCTAGCCTTTTTCTAGTAACTCTGAACATTGTTCCTTTTCAAGTAACCATTTGATTCCCTTTGATTGCTTCAACTGAAGCTGGTTCCACCATTCTATCTGGTGGTGCTTTCCAGATCTTACCCACTCACTGCATGACAATGTTTTTTTTCTCATGTCATGTTGATTCTTTGGCCAACTGCTTTAAATTTTTGTCTCTATGTTCCCAAACCTTGCACAAGTGTGAGCAGTTTCACTATATCTACCTTAGTCCAAACATTCAGCACTTTGAATACCTCTATCAAATTTCCTCTATGCCTTCTCTTCTCCAAATAGAAGAGTTGGCAACATTAGTTCCCTGGTATATTCTTCATGATAATGCCTCAACTCGTCAACGTTGGCATATCAACCAATCAACACAGTTTTTACATATACTGCAAATTGTTCCCCCCTTTATATTTTGGCATTCTTGTATCTGTCTTAGTAAGTGCAAGATGAAAAGCCTCAACAAGCTGTTGCTTCTTTCATCAATACTAATGTTAACCAATTTTACAAATGTCTGAACAGCTCCTTAGTGGTTATAACTGACTATATTCTTCAGTAGCTACACATAGAGATTTCCTGATATTTCTCCAGGTTACAAGCATTGCTGAATGGTAAGATTTCCTCAGAGGGTATAAAGGAAAACTGATGTATGATTCACCATTTACTGCTGATGTCTTATTGCCCCACAGCTGATTTACTAAGCAACATGGATAGAGAAAACCTCAGTGTACAGAACATCTGTTTTACAAACAATTTCTGTTCATCTGCATGATTGTTTTTGCAGCACCAGCTGTCTAAAATCTGCTTTTGTAAAGATGCTGCACTTTACACTTGAATTAATGTTGATTTAAGTATGTTAATACAGCTAGGCAATGCATCATTTTAGGGAAATTATTGTTGTTAATGAATTTCTGAAGTAATTTACCACTGCTGCAGATGTTGATTATTGCATCTGATGAAACTGGTTTCTATTTTAACCGTCTGTTACAAATCAGCAAACTGCTTCAGTGCATTGTGTTTTGGTTATTACTTCAACAGAGAAACAAAATAAATGATGTGAGGGATGGACTGTAATGTTAAAGTGGCATTTGCTCAGAAGGATTGAGATGCTGCTAACAATTAATACTCAGAATCAAATCTTACAGAATTCATTGCAAAACAACCTGCAGAAATTTGTAAGTGGGCTGTTAAACTGTTTGCATTATATCAGAGAAAGAATTAATTGTAAATCATTTGAATAATATGGACAAAGCCAATGTTCTGTGTTGACTAATGTACAGGAGGAAATAAGAGTAACACTGAAGTGCAGATATCCATTTTGTTCCTTTCTAGTAGGTAATACCAGTGAATGGCTTATTTACCCTTTTCTGAAGGCATGTTAAGTGTCAACCAAATTGCTGTGTGTCCGAAGTCAGATGCAGGTCAGAACAGTTAAAGACAGCAGTCTCCTTCCCAAAAGGACATGAGTGAACATGATGAGTTTTTACAACAGGTGGCTTTCATGGTCATCATTAAGCATTTAATTCCAGATTTTTATTAAATTCAAATTCCATCATTCTGCCATGATGGGATGCCAACCTGGGTGCCCAGAATACTAACAGCAACAATTCCCCTCCTGATAACCATCACCTACAAGTCTGCAAGAGCAGATCAGAGGCTAGAAATCTTGCAGTGAATCACTCACCTCCTGACTCCCCATAGCTTATCCACTATCAACAAGGTACAATTCAGGAGCAGCTCTACCTACACCAAATAGACTGCAGGAATTCAAGAGAGCAGTTCATCATCACCTTCACAAAAGCAACTAGGGATGGATGATAAATATTGGTCCAGCTGGCGATGCCTATATCCCAAGGGAATGTTGATATCCCCAGGTAAAATTCATTGATTTGCACACAGTTACATGAAGCACTGCTCCGACATCATTCCCAATCCTGTGTTAAGTCAGCGTAACTCATATAAATTGGAATCAATTTGTTTCAAAAATATGATTGGCATGACGCCTTTAAGAGGAACCAGCTTGGTTTAATAGGTTTGCAATCTGTGCCACCCATAATAACCAAAATTCCCACAGATATTGACCATTGTGACCTGCAATCCAAAAGGAAAAGAATCAGGAAGTAACAACAAATCTCTCATTTCTACTCCATCAATGTATTTTAAAGCAAGGTAAACAGTCAGATGTTATTAGATCACTAAAAGATTAATTGCGTCTTTCACTCATGTCAGTTACAGTACAGCACAGATGCTATTTGCCTGCCACATTTTGGGGTCACTATACACATTGTATGCTGATTTGGAGATACCAGTGTTGGACTGGGGTGTACAAATTTAAAAATCACACAACACCAGGTTATAGTCCAACAAGTTTATTTGGAAGCACTAGCTTTCTGAGTGCTGCTCATTCCTCAGGTGGTTGTGGAGTATAAGATTGCAAGACACAGAATTTATAGTAAAAGTTTACAGTGTGGTGCAAGTAAAATTATATTTTGAAAAAGACCAGGATTGTTTGTTAAGTCTCTCATCTTTTAGAATGAACATGTTGGTTTCAGTTCTTTCATTTGTAAATCCCAGAACTTTTATTTAAAGTTACATTCTCAAGTGAACTTTAACAGTAGGTACCATGTTGACCCAGATAATGCATTGAAGGAGTGAGGTTCCCTGTGTGAGGCTGTCTGTGCCCCAATGTTCAGACTGATTCTATTTCTAAAAAAGGGAATTCCAGACTCTTACATGGATTCATTCAGTTTTTGAGCAAAATAAAATATAATTCTGCAAGTACAAATTCAACCCACAAACTTAAATGTGTGTGTGGGAAGGTATGAGTGTCTGTGAGAGAGTGTGTCCATGTATATGTGTGTGAGTGTGAGTGTAAAGGGATATAAGTCTGTGCGAGGGTGTATGTAATGCTATGGGTTCACTTGTAGTGTGGCATGACCCAAGGTCCCAGTTGGTCAATAACTAAACATGGAGACTTAAAGGGGACCAGGACAGGAAAACCGATTTCTAAAATAGACAGCCAGCAATTATTTAAATGACAATCGACAAGGTTAGAAAAGCAGATGAATAGGTTAAAAAAATTACATAGCCGGCTCAATTTTAGCAATAACTGGCTAAGGGTAAATCTTGCATCATTTCATAGAGGGTTTCTATGTGCCAGCCCATGTGCATTTTCTCAATCTGTCTGCCCAAACCTACCTCATTACAAATGCCACAAGTCTGCTGGGTCATCTTGTTCTTCCATTCGCCGCAGGTAGAAGTACTTGCCACAGCCAGGACCTTTAGAACTCAGCATGCACCCAGTCAATCACAGACAGTTCATTTGGACAGAGGGTAATTGGCATGCAGATTTGCTGATGGCAAAGGACATGGGAGGTCTTGCTGGTTGAGGGAGACATGTGGTTGTTGACTCTGGAACATACCCTGAGATGTTGGTGACTGGTGAAAGTCTGGAGGAGCAAGTGGTCAGCTGAAGTGACAAGGTTAACATTCTGACTTCCAAGTTGGGAATTCTCACCGTTGAGTTTCTATCTGGCAAGTGAGAGAATGGGAAAGTGCATATCAATGAGGTGACATCATCGATTGATGAGATGTTAATACATGCCAATAGACTCCTCATTGCTCACTGGTGATAATCTCTCCCACCGTTCAACGCATGATTGGAAAATGGGACTTTTGCTCTCAATGGCAGGAGGCTCCTCACAGGCCATCTCACACAATACTCCCAATATCCACACATCTTAATTAAGTTTGGAAAGAACACAAGACCACAGAGGTTTAATGGCAGATGGTTGATGTTATGTTTCTTAGGGCAAGCTTTATTGCAAAATTTTGTGCTTTCATAGTATACAAAGAAGCATTATGCTTAATTCTAAAATGTGGTGGATTTCTAATCTAACAAGTCCTGCACTGGTTTGTGGTTTATAGATTTTCAATAGACTATTACTTTGTTAAAGTAACTTCAACAACCACACTTTGATATCCAAATCACCATTGTCCTGGTTGTCATTGTACTCCATATCTAAATCCCCACCCTTTCACACAGATATTGTACCTTATTCAATTGCCTATTATTTCACATACAGATATAATACCCTCAACAACACACCACCCTGTCACAGATTGTAGCACTTCCAACTTCCCATCTTCTGAGTATTTCATAGGGATATAAATGCCTGAATATTTGACAGGCTTTTCTCTACCTTGAGTCCCACAGTCAGTAAATTTGTGTGTTTGTCAGATCATTATCTACAAGCTTTTGAAGCAGGTGAGTGGCTCATCCCATAAGTAAGGCAAAGAATGCCATTGACAACCAAGCCAGGCAGAATAAATAGAGGTGGAATGAACTAATAACTTTCAGCAACTCTCATGAACTGGCCATTCCCCACTTTCCACTTGGCCTCCAAATCCCTCAAACCTTGCTTCCCTCTTGCCCCTCCATAGGCTCCCCTAAGTCCCTCGCCATCTAAAACCCTGGACTTGTCTTTCTCTGGTAGCCATGTGTTCATCCTCCCAGGCACTCATTGCAGACTCAGCAGCACCAACTCTGAGGTTGGACATTGCTGGATCTGCCAGGCAATCCAAAAGGCTTTCTTCCCACTGACAAGACAAAGACCCACTGTCTGCTTATTTAGGGCCCTGGTAACATGTATTGTAGTGGGGCAAGACTTTCTTTCAACAAAAATGGTGCTTATTTTGTGACAGGCATGTGAGCAATATGTCTTGCTGCTCCAATTAAGTTCAGCTGACTAACTTACACATCACGTGGAATAATTGCCTTATTCACAGTTAGCTGCTTATCAATCGTTGGTGCAGTAAATTTCTCAATAACTTAGGGAACGTACTCTGTACCATGCTTCACAGCTTTACCTGATGAAGACATGATGTTCCTCTGAAGTTTAGAGGTGACCATACCGCCCAGTGTGTGGGGTCAGATGAAGAGAAGTGGGTGATATCTATCATATGAAGTGAGAGGAACAAGTGTCTTGCAGCCACCTAAAGATAAATTAAGTTCATAAATGTATTTTAATAAGAATACTTCCCAACTTAATCCAAACCTTTAAAACTCTCCACAGCAGGTTACAATTGCTGATCTCTGTTTTCACCCCTGAGCTAGTACCAGTGTATGCACCTCTTAGCAGAGGTTCTGTCAAGTGTTAAATGTGTCTTTGTTTCTGTAATATTACTTCTGCTGTTCCTGTATTGTATCAAACTACCCATATCTCTCTGATCATTGAATCAAATAAATGACTACTGTCATTGTATATATAATTCATTTCAGTAAATTTTCCACTTGGTTTGGCACTGTCTTTCTTTTTTCTTTTTCGAATACTCATATAATCATTTGGCAAATCTGATTTCTCTTCAGGGATTCCAGTCTCCATGTTAGTTTTGTGATTTTAGGGAGCAATTTGAGAAGAGTTTCACTTTGACAGTGCACAGAGGGTGGTCTATATGACAAGCTGTCCAGGTTGTACAACAGTTCAGTCTATAATTGGAAGCATATGAAGGTTGCAATGTGACACCTCTTTGGGAAAATGTCATAGTTTAATTTCTAACTGCAAGTTGCAAGAAGTTCATAGGTGATTCTTTTTCATTACAATTCAAACAGGTTAATCAGTCCTTTTTATAGTTTTCTTAACTTAGGACGATCCAGAATTTTGCTGAATAAATATTTTTAAAGTCTAACTTCTGGGTGGCACATCACATTGTATTAGATTGTTACAGAATGTTAGTTTGTTTCCCCATAACAAAACTTTTCGATTGCCACTGCAGGTTATAGGGATGTCCAGTCATAGAGTCATACAGCAATGAAACAGTCCTTTTAATTCAAATCATCCATGCCACCCAGGCTCCCCAAGCTGAACTAGTCCCACTTGTTTGTATTTGGCCCATATCCCTCTAAACCTTTCTTACTCATGTACCTGTCCAAATATCTTTTAAATGTTGTAACTATACCTGCATCTTTCACTTCCACTGGTGGCTTGCTTTATATGTGCACCACCCTCTAAATAAAATAGTGCCCCCTCAGGTCTCTTTTAAATGTTTCCCCTCTCACCTTAAGACTATGCCCTCGAGTTTTGAATTCTCCTACCCTAGGGAGATGACCTTTACTATTCACCTTATCAATACCCTTCATGATTTTGTAAACTTCTACAAGGGCACCCCTTAACCTATTACTGTCTGGTGGAAGAAATCCCAGCTTATCCAGCCTCTCCCTATAACACAAGCCCTCCATTCTCGGTAATATCCTTGTGGATCTTTTCTGCACCCTTTCCAATTTAATAATATCCTTCCTCCAGCAGTGCAGCTAGTAGACAGTACTCCAAAAGTGGCCTCACTAATGTTCTGCACAGCTGCAACACGATGTCCTAACTCTCTACTCAATGCTCTGATCAATGCAGGCAAGCAAGCCAAACACTTTCTTCACCAGCCTGTCTACCTGTGCCGCCACTTGCAAGGAACTATGTACCTGAACCCATAGGTCTCTCTGTTCAACAATGTCCATTAATATTGACTAACAACCTGACCTTAAAACACAATTTCCAATGATTATAAAAAAATGCAGCAGAAAGAAAAGTTGTGGCAATGCTCCATTGACTCTCAAGTTGAAGTTCTACTCTGGAGATCATTTAGAGTCATAGAGTCATAGAGATGTACAGCATGGAAACAGACCCTTCAGTCTAACCTGTCCATGCCGACCAGATATCCCAACCCTATCTAGTCCCACCTGCCAGCACCTGACCTATATTCTTCCAAACCCTTCCCTAGTTCTGGACTCCCTGACCCCAGGGAAAAGACTTTGCCTACTTACCCTATCCATGCCCCTCATTATTTTGTAAACCTCTATAAGGTCACTCCTCAGTCTCTGAGGCTCCAAGGAAAACAGTCCAAGCCTGTTCAGCCTCTCCGTATAGCTCAAATCCTCCAACCCCGGCAACATCCTTGTAAATCTTTTCTGAACCCTTTCAAGTTTCACAACATCTTTCCGATATTTCTCTCTTCACTCATGGAAATTTCTTTGCTTTTTAATTCTCCAGTCCCTGATTTGCTGATGCTGCAGCTCCTCCAATCACTGTTTTTGTCCCTTGAGCAGCAGCAAAGAGCAGGAGAGACAGGACCTATCATTGGAAGAGCAGGTACTCACAGACACTGCCTCATTGCTCCTTCAATCAAACTCTGCATTGCTTTCCCACTTCGAAAGAGAAGCCTGCACCAAGAATTATTCAGCCAATGGAAGAGCCATATGGAAGGAAGTAGTGTGAGGGAGTCAGATCTTCTTGAATCTTTTTTCCCTTTTATGTTTATTCAATATATAAACCTCAATTCATTGATCTTTTCTCATCATTTAAATTCTCAATGACCCTGAAATTGGAGTATGGACTTGAGTGCATGACGGTTTGAATATTTGTCTGAAATCCCTTTGTTGTTCCTGTTTTAACAATAATATTAAACTATTTAAAACAATTGGTTTTGGATATGAGCAAAATGGATATTTCAATACACTAGTATTCTAAAATACAATTGCACATCCATTTCTTAAAATAAACAATACCTTTCATAAAATATTGGTACTTGCTAAATTTTCTCAATTACTGTCTTGAACCAAAATGAATAAGATCTATTTATCAATGTTTCAAATTGCATGTACTTGTTCAGTACCCAATGCCAGGGTTCAGGAAATCTGTTCAGGGCTGGAGAGGAAGTTACATTAGGAGTGGGACAATATAGTTGCCATGATCCATGTAGGTACACACACAGGACATAAAAGATTCTGCATAGTCAGCATGAGGAGCTAGGTACCAAATTAAGAACCAGAATTTCAAAGGTAATAATTGCTTCATTATTACTTAAGCCATGTGCAAATTTCCATAAAAAAAACTAAGATTGTACAAATCAATGTGTGGCTCAAAGACAAGTGGGTAGAAGTGAGTTCCAATTCATGGGGCACTGGCAACAGAAGTGGGGAAAATCAGGTCTCTAATGCTGGGTTGGGTTACATCTAAACAGTGCTGCGTCATTAACACAGCGAACTGCATAGGTAGGGAGGCAGAGAAGGTTTTTAAATAGTGAAGATAAAGGATCAAATTTAAGGTGGAATAAATGAAAGGGTGGAACATTCCAGGTGTAGCTAAAAAAAACCAGGAAACAGAAGAGAAAAAGGAATTAGATTAGATTAGATTACTTAGAGTGTGGAAACAGGCCCTTCGGCCCAAAAGTCCACACCGACCCTCCGAAGAGCAACCCACCCAGACCCATTCCCCTATATTAACCCCTCCACCTAACACTACGGGCAATTTAGCATGGCCAATTCACCTAACCTGCACATTTTTGGACTGTGGGAGAAAACCGGAGCACCCGGAGGAACCCCATGCAGAAAATGTGCAAACTCAACACAGACAGTTGCCTGAGGCAGGAATTGAACCCGGGTCTCTGGCGCTGTGAGGCAGCAGTGCTAACCACTGTTAAATATTGAAGAATATTACAATCAGCAGAGATGTAGATTAGATTATATTACATTACAGTGTGGAAACAGGCCCTTCGGCCCAACAAGTCCACACCGACCCGCCAAAGCGAAACCCACCCATACCCCTACATTTGACTGTGGGAGAAAACCGGAGCACCCGGAGGAACCCCATGCAGAAAATGTGCAAACTCCACACAGACAGTTGCCTGAGGCAGGAATTGAACCCGGGTCTCTGGCGCTGTGAGGCAGATGTGTTGGTGAGCAAATAGTTGGAGCTGTTGCCTGACAAATGCCTTAGTCCTGATGGATTTCATGGCTGTATGTCTCAGACCTGACCTCCAACATTGTGATCCCAGACGAGACCACCAAGTTAAGGTCTCATTAGGGACTGATAACCTATTATTTTAAAGTGATAAAAGGTCAGTTCCAGGGTACTTAGCTGGAAAGTAAAGTCTTTTGAATGAACAAGAATTTACTTTATAATTAGAACAGTAATACAATATACATGTTCAATTTATTTTTCATTCCCAGAATGTTAAAGTATACAATTGGAAAAAGAGACAGCAATAGTGGTAATTTTTAAGAATCCTGAAACAAAGAAGTCCAGGGCAGTTTGATTCTCTGTGTTGTTTGAACAAACTCAGGAAGAAGTTGTGGAAATAAGTAGGCAGTCAAAAGTTATGGGAGGCAGTAGTGTAATGATAATGTCACTAGCCTAGTAGGCCAGATTTCCCAGGCTTAATGCTCTTGGAAAATAGCTTGGAATCACATCAACAAAAAATCTGAAATTAAAAGATGGCTTAACGTTAATCATGTAAACATTGTTGATTCTTGGAAAATGCATTTGGTTCACTAATACCCTTTAGTGAAGAGAAAATGGAAAACACTACATAATTCAACCACTATGTGATTGCAGATCTACAGCAAAGTAGTTGATTCCTCAGATCAAGACACAATAAATGCTGGGACTGCTAATGGTGCCTTCATTTGATGAATTAAATAAAAAAAGTTGGAATCTGGACTCAAAAGCTCCTCAGGATTTGAAAAAAAATAGGAAAGTCACTGGCTGTCTTTTAGAGAAAGCTGTCAGAGCCTCAGAAGATGGCTGAAAAGAAATTCCCAGAATTTTAATGTACAGTAGACATAGGTCATAAACAGTGATTGAACATCTCTCAGCTCACATCAAATTACAAATCACATTAGGACCAGATCCCATGGATTCTAAACAACTCTCACAGACATTATTGACACAGTGGCTCATCAAAACTCACTAAATTTTAGAAGGGATCACAAGTCTTCATTTTTGTTGATCCAGTCTTGAAATTCCATTTCTAGAGCCACACTGTCATGGACGGCCTTAACAACTTCTCCTGTTCTGAGTAAATGCTCCCCTGACACGGAAAACTATGTTTTGTGCTTATACACAGACATAATTCTAACTTTTCACTCATAGATAGCTTCTCAACCTTGATTGGTCCGTGGATTTTCCCTAAGCTCCATTCTTGCTCAGTTGAATGAAAATACAAGTAGTATTCGCTTTCAACCAACACTTCCTCAGCTGCACTGAAAGATTAATCTTTTCAGCCATCTTCCGAGGCTCTGACAGCTTTCCCTAAAATACAGCTAGTGACTTTCCTATTCTCATAAATCCCCAGGAGCTTTTCTGAGTCCAGATTCCAACCTTTTCTAATTAATTCATGGGATGAGGCCATCACTAGCGGTAACTGCATTTATTGCGTCTTGATCTGAGAGAGCAGTTAAGAATCAAATACTCTGCTGTAGATCTGGAATCACATATTGGTTGGACCATGAGGCGTTTATCATTTTCCCTTCCCTAAATGCATTTTCCAACAATCAGCAATGTTTACACGATTAGCGTTAAACCATCTTTTAGATTAGATTAAATTACTTACAGAGTGGAAACAGGCCCTTTGGCCCCACAAGGCACACCGACCCGCCGAAGCGCAACCCACCCATTCCCCTACATTTACCCCTTTACCTAACACTACGGGCAATTTAGCATGGCCAATTCACCTAACCTGCACATCTTTGGACTGTGGGAGGAAACCGGAGCACCCAGAGGAAACCCACGCAGACACGGGGAGAATGTGCAAACTCCACACAGTCAGTCGCCTGAGTCGGGAATTGAACCCGGGTCTCTGGTGCTGTGAGGCAGCAGTGCTAACTGCTGTGCTACCATGCCGTCCACAATTCAAGATTTTTTGTTGGTGTGATTCCAAGCTTTGTTCCAAAAGCATTAGCCTGGGAAATCTGGCCTACAAGGCAGTGATATTATCACTACACTACTGCCTTCGATAACACTTGCCTCCCTACTTATATCCATGATTTGGAGATGCCAGTTTTGGACTGGGGGTACAAAGTTAAAAATCATAAAGCACCAGATTATGGTCCAACAGGTTTATTTGGACACACTAGCTTTCAGAGCGCTGCTCCTTCATCAGGTGGTTGTGGAGTATAAGATCATAAGACACAGCAGAAGTTTACAGTGTGATGTAACTGAAATTATATATTGAAAAAGACCTGGATTGTTAAGATTAGATTACTTACAGTGTGGAAACAGGCCCTTCGGCCCAACAAGTCCACACCGACCCGCCAAAGCGTATACCACCCAGACCCATACTCCTTCATTTACCCCTTCACCTAACACTACGGACAATTTAGCATGGTTAATTCACCTGACCTGCACATTTTTGGATTGTGGGAGGAAACTGGAGCACCCGGAGGAAACCCACGCAGACACGGGGAGAATGTGCAAACTCCACACAGAGAGTCGCCTGAGGAGGGAATTGAATCCAGGTCTCTGGCGCTGTGAGGCAGCAGTGCTAACCACTGTGCCACCGTGCCGCCCACTGCCACCGTGCCGCCCATCTCTCATCTTTTAGGATGAACATGTTGGTTTCAGTTCTTTCATATGTCAATCACAGAACTTTTTTTAAAGTTACATTCTCAAGTGAACTTTAACACCTGGGGTCATGTTGGCCCAGATAATGAATTGAAGGTGTGAGGTGCCCTGTGTGTGCTCTCTGTGCCACAATGTTCAGACTGATTCTAACCTAAAAAATGGATTTCCAGAATCCATTTGTATGTGTGAGCATGTGAGAGAGAGCTTGTGTATGAGAGAGGGTCTGCATAAGTGTATGAGTTTGTATGAGTGTGTGTAGGACTGTGTGCGTTTGTAGGAATATACACACACACACTCAGGCAGACCCTCTCTCATACACAATCTCTCTTTCATATTCTCTCACACACACTCACACATACTCGCTCACAGACCTATACCCCTTTACACACAATCACATGCATACACATACTCTCTCACAGACACTCATAACCAGCTCCCCCACCCCCAAACACACCACATGCATACACACACAAACAAATTTGTGGGGTGAATTTGTACTTGCAGAATTATATTTTATTTTGCTCAAAAACTGCATGAATCCATGTAAGATTCTGGAAATCCGTTTTTTAGATTAGAATCAGTCTGAACATTGTGACACACAGAGCACACACAGGGCACCTCACACCTTCAATTCATTATCTCGGCCAACATGACACCAATTGTTAAAGTTCACTTGAGAATGTAACTTTAAAAAAGTCCTGTGATTTACATATTAAAGAACTGAAACCAATATGTTCAATCTAAAAGATGAGAGACTTAACAAACAATCCCAGGTCTTTTTTGATATATAATTTCACTGTTCGCTTTTGCGATAAGTTCTGTATCTTACAATCTTATACTCCACAGCCACCTAATGAAGGAGGCAGTGCTCTGAAAGCTAGTGCTTCCAAATAAACCTGTTGGACTATAAGCTGGTGTTGTGTGATTTTTAACTTTGTACTTATTTCCAGAACTTTTTCCTGAATTGGTTCAGACAACATAGATCGATCGATCTGTTCTGGACTTTTTTATTTCAGGATTCCTAAAATTCAGCATTTCCAACATGGATTATGCCACTTTCGCTGTCTCTTTTTCCAACTGTTTGTACTTTGGGTTCTCTTTGTCTACTTTGAACTCTATTCAATCATCTATTGAAAACCTGGTCTTATGCCTCACCCTTATTATATGGCAAAACTAAATATTGTCACCTAACAATTCTTAGGAATCAGTGAACTCTGAATGTTACATTTATCAGAACACTGGTATTCCCTGGTACAGTTGGATGTACAGGAAATGGATTTCATTACAATCAAAGGGTCTGAAAACAAATAAGTATTAAGGCACTTGATAAGTTTGTGTTAATTTTCCAAAAATCCCTCGATTCAGGGAAGGCACCTTTACTTTGGAAAATAGCAGTGTAAAGAAGGGAGACAGACAGAAAACAGGAAACCACAAGTCATTTAGTTTAACATTTCACATGTTCAAAAATGTTAGAAACTATTGTTAAAGAAGTTATAGTGGAGCATTTTGAAAAATTCAAGCTAATCAGGCATGATCAATACGGTTTTGTGAAAGAGAAATCATGATTCAATAATTTGTAAGAGTTGGGAGGTCATATTGTGGCTGTACAGTACATTGCTTAGGCCACTGTTGGAATATTGCGTGCAATTCTGATCTCCTTCCTATCGGAAAGGTGTTGTGAAACTTGAAAGGGTTCAGAAAAGATTTACAAGGATGTTGCCAGGGTTGGAGGATTTGAGCTATTGGGAACAACTCCAGGGTATTGGTCGACACCGTGTGCTCCTTCTCCAAGGACACCCGGGCTCTAACGTAACCGCGGAAGAGGGGCAGGCAGTCGGAATCTCCTGTTTATTTATTTATTTTTATTCTTTTTTACTTTTTCTTTTTTATAGTTTTTCTTTTTTTCCTTTAACCCCCACACTACCACCTAAGTGCAGTAGTGCTTATTTTTCCCCAGCACCCCTGGTGTGTGTGCGCAGGTGTGAGACACAGTGAAAGACACAAAGTGCACGAATCTTTATTCAAATTCCACCACCAGGAAGATAGGAAAACACCCAAGTGACCAGTGACAAACACTGCCCTTCACATCAAAGGGCAGTGCTGTGTGATCAAAACAGTGAAGGGGAGGGTAGGGACTAAATCAAAATAGAGTTGGAGGGAGAAATGATGCACTCCACTCCCTGCGGCGCCCACCTCTCCCTGAACAACTCCAGGGTGTTGGTGGACACCGCGTGCTCCTTCTCCAAGGACACCCGGGCTCTAACGTAACCGCGGAAGAGGGGCAGGCAATCGGAATCTCCTGTTTATATTGATTAGCCAGGGCTTCCTGATTGGCCCTGGTTAACAATCCCAATCAAGGATCTCATATTCAACAAGATCCAGCTGGTTCCATTCCCTACAGTTACTAAATTTGCTGATGGCACAAAGATAGGCAGAAAGTAAGCTTTGAATATGACATTGGAGGCTACAAATGGATGTACACATATTTTAATTGAGTGAGCAAACATCGACAAATGGATTGTATTTGGGAAAATGTCAAATCGTTCATTTTGGCAGGACTAAATTTAATTCCAAACATTTGGAGAATGCCTCTTTCAAGCCTGCTTTAAGGATAATGGTATGATTTACAGATGATTCATGTAGGAACTGACAGCTGAAACTCTCCTGATTCAATGAGGAATACAGAAATGAATAAAATCTTTGTAGCTCATTGTGCTGTTTTGGAAGTACAGTGCCCATTTTAAAAATGTTTACAGTGCGTGGAAAATTTTTGCCAACACATAACCATCTTCATTAATACCTATTAGGAGATGATAGAGTATAAAACCGTGTATTGTTAATCTGATGAAAACAAAATTATATGAACAAATTTTCTATCTGGAACATGTCAAGAAATAAGTACTTGCTACTCAAAAGTGCCTTAGATTTTCTTTTCCTTAATTTTAGCTCCTCAACCACAATGTGACTAAGGTGCTAAGTATTATAAAGCATTCGTCCCCGATAAAACTGTTTCAGTAATCCATGAATTGTGTTGAGTCAGCTCCTTATGGTGAAGGGTGACAGTTTTGAGAAATAGAGCATTTTTTTCATTTTTCACTTTGTGACAGCCTCTACATTATTTTGACAACATACTTCAGTCTCTGAAGAGTACTCCCTACTGCAACAACTGACATTTCTATTTTGCACATTGTCTATATTTCCTCAAGGTCTTGCTGAGGGCTAGTAAGGACTAATTTGAGAGCAGTCTTGTAACGTACATTCTTGCCATATTGGAATGAGGCTGAGCCAGCTTAGACTTCTCTAAAAAGTCTCAACAGTCATTAGAGACTGGAGATTTTCATCTTCTCAACTAGTTGGAAATGAACATTGGACATAGAGGTGAAAGAAAAGTGTATAGCTTGTGGATCAGGAAATTGTTAAATATAGTTTCGCAGGGAGCTGTTGATCATGACACAATGTGCAGAAGGTAACCAGAAACAAGCAATCACCAGTAAGCAAAATAGCAAGAAAGGGACATTAATGAACACATTAGCATTGGAAAATGTTAAGGGATCCAAAGTTAAACTATAAAGTGATTTTTAAAATGTTTTACTCTTCAGAATGTTACACAGTATTAAGCTACACAGTCCAAATTTGCAAGTAATTGTTTTTCTGTTTTGTAATATACCAATAGGCGATATGTAAATTTTAAAGATTAAAGGAAGTATAAGCAGGAACTGATGTGTATTCAGACATTAATCATTACACATAATTGTTACAAATTGGTGGAGAACCAGTAAATGAGCAAAATGTTTTTTTTATTTGAACTGCATATTTAATTCTGATCTAAACTTTATTTTATCCAGATCCAACTCTATTGTTTTATCTCTTTAAGATGGTAATTGATTCCTGAGATAAATTCCAGAGATAATAGGTGCTCACAGTTCATGGTGTAAGTGCCTTGTTCTGTTTATATATGTTAGTTTGTGGGGCCTCATTTAAACTATGTAGGTGAATGAAAATGAGGCCAATTAAAACTAAGAAGACAAAGGTCTTTGCCAAGTACCTTTTGGAGGTGGCAGAGAGAAGAGGACAAATAGTTTCATCCTTGCCCTTTCTCCAGTTCCTAAGTTGTGCACAATTTAGTGTGGATTGTGGCCCCCTGCAAAGTGGCAGACCGCCTACCCTGGCTTACTAGTTCAGTGAGTCAACTCTTCCATGTTTTGTGTGGAGGTGAGATAACTTCGATTAACTGACCACTAAAGGGCATCAATTTTTGGTCTGGAATTTAATTCAGACAATGATGGAAAGGAGCTGGAATTTAGGGTGCTAATGAAGTTATCTTCCCACCTCCAATCTACTGCCTCTGGGACTGGAGATTTTGCCCTTGGAATCCTTCCCAAATACAAGTTAGTACATTCTTAATACTGTCTTTATTCTCCCTGTACGTACCCAATCACCAACTAGTGCCACACAAACATGCAATTAAAAGTGGTGTGTCGATTTTGAATGGACCTCTTTTTACATATGACTCAAACAGTGCAATATATTTCCTTAATCATTTCTCTAGTAAAACAACAAAGCAATCTCAGCTAATAAGGTTTCTGAATGCAGTGTGCATGTCGTTAAAGTGACGATTCATGTTTCCCCCACTTGAGGATTGCAACACTGTACTCACTTTGCTTGACGTCTTGCTCTCAATATTATAAGCTTTTTCACAGATCATTGACTACAAACTGGACTGGTTTCATTAATTCTGTTTGTCATCGAACACCAGACCTTACAAATGGAAAAGAAACAGCTTTGGATCTCAGTCTTTGAAGAATTGCACAATTATCAGAGTCAAATATCAGACAGGCTAAGAGCATGTAATGGTAAAAAAAACTCTTTGAATTTATTATGAGAAGAGGTGTAGTGAAAAAGTAATGCTGTAATTGTTTTGTTTAAAGGTAGTATTGTTTGGAATTTCCCTCAATATTTGGTCTTATGTCCATAGTTTTCTGACGAACTAAAATCTGAATCTTTATTCAATGCCATGCACAGGCTAGTTTCACCTTTAATGATTAACCCTAGCTGAGGTAAACTGCTTATCAAAACATGCATAATGTCCATAATATTTCCCCATCTCTTGTAAAGACCAAAACATAAAACAATGTTAGAATGTGCAAAATGGTTGCTTTTACAGTAAAATAATGTAGAAAGGCAAAAAGACTAAAATTGCAAAAATAAATTTGCACAGTATTTGAAATGTTAAAAAATAACAAGTGCAGAACTCCTTACAGATTTCTTTGAGGATTCTAGTTCCCAGTAACAATGCTTGAATAGTGAAGCTAGGACAAGATTGTTCCCAAAGGCTCTAATCATACCATAGTTTTTATTCTTTTACTATCTTGATAAGCAGCCTTTGACATTTTCCTTTACATGAAGATTGCTAAATAAATCTGGTTATTGTTGATGAACATCATCTACTAAGCGGAGGAGAAAGTGAGGTCTGCAGATGCTGGAGATCAAAGTTGAAACTTTATTGCTGGAACAGCACAGCAGGTCAGGCAGCATCCAGGGAACAGGAGATTCGACGTTTCGGCCTGTGCCCGAAACGTCGAATCTCCTGTTCCCTGGATGCTGCCTGACCTGCTGTGCTGTTCCAGCAATAAAGTTTCAACATCATCTACTAAGCCGCAAGTATCATGGAAATAGCAGGCAGTAGGAGTTCATAAAGGGGCTGCTACTTCCAAGTAATTTTAATCCTTTAACATGAAGCCTGCAAACTAGTTTAATAGATTCCAGACATATAAAAATATTTAGCTCCAGTATTTCCAAGCTCCTATAATTGGTTAAGTGGTGATTGGAATGAGGGAGTCAAGATCTCTTCCCTCCCTCGTGATGTCTTTGGGAAATGTCTTTGAGAAATCCCCAGAAGACCCACAAGAGAAAGGTTATGGCAAATTGGAAAACTGTTGAAAGAATTGTTTCTAATTGAAAACAGCTGTCTTGATAGCTGAGTAGAGTGCATTGTGTTTGAAATGATCAATTGGTTCCTATTTCCTGTCCCTTTTGCAGCTTGCTTTGAGGTTCCACCAGATCGCCAGTCCCACCACATTGTATGGGTTGAAATTCTGAGCTTTTACAGTTTCGTGCAATTTGCAAAGGGTGTGACTGAACTAAACCACGACCAGTAATATCTAGAACATGCCTGTCTGTTTCTTGTTATAATTGAAATCTTATATAATGTGTAATCTAATTCTGAGGAGTAAAATCCTACCTACATGTGTTTACAGGAAGGTTTGTGTGTAGGTAGAGAAGGTTGAAAGCAGCAAGAATGGGGTTTGGGAGCTTTTGAAAAAAAAAACATATGTTTGTGTTTTCTCAGCTAGGGTAATCCTGGGCATGAAGATTCTCTAAAATTGATCCTGCTGCATCTTTTATTGACCTGGCTGTGAAAGAAATGCACAGCACAGTGTCCTGTGGTGAAATCTGTTAGAGTGCAACAGACTCAAGGGAACCTCCCAGCCTTCTTTTATGGCTCAAACTGTTGTATCCTGTCTGGTAAGACTTTAAAAGGATTTTGTGTGTGGGCTTGAAAAATGTTGAACAAATAGGTAGTTGAATAAAGTGATTATCTGGCTTACTGGTAGATGAGTGTGACAGTGATGTGTGTGAGGTGAATGTCTGGTTGGCCAGGAAGGTGTTCGGGTCTGGTCAAGTGGGGGTGGCATAATCAGGTTGGGGGTAATTGTGGTTGGACAAGTTGGGAGGGGTAGTTGGGTCAGGGGTTCAGTGGAGTACATAGAACATAGAACCATACAGCACAGGAATGGGCCCTTTGGCCCATGATGTTGTGCTAAACATGTTGCCAAATTAAACTAATCCCTTCTGACTGCCCTTGGTCCATAACCTTCCATTTCTTGCATATTCATGTACTTATCTAAAAGTCTCTTAAATGTCTGCTTCCACCACTACACCTGGCAGTGCATTTGAGACTCCTACCACTCTCTGTGTAAAAAAAAAATTGCCCACATCTATTTTGAACATTTTCCCCCCTCACCTTAAGTGCATATCCCCTAGTCTTAGACATCTTACCACAAGATACAACTTGGCTTGACACTGATTAATTTCCTTAGTTGTGTAACTGCTCTGCATAATTGCTGAGTAATTTGTACCCAAGCAATTGAACAGTTATTCATTTTTTAAACAAATATTAAAATTAAAAATAAACCCTCCATTTTAAAAGTATTATGCCAATCTAAGCTTAAACATAGGGAATACTCTCTGGGCTTTGATATGTTTTGACTTTATTTTCTGTGATTGAGAATTCAGAGCCTTCTTGTTTTCTAAGGGTGATCTGTAATGAGTTGGATGGAGCAGTATATATTGAAATGCAACACATTGGCAGTAAATTAGTAGCCTCATTCAGATAGAGGCCAAATAAAAGAATGGTATGGAAGGTGGTAAACTATGCAATGATGTGGTTAAATAATCTATTTTAGACTAAGTAGAAAATGTGTTCATGTAAAATTGAGGAAATTCATTATATTTGCATCTGGTCTTTGTTTACCTATCCTAAGAATGGTATATTCTGACACTTGGGCAATGATTTTGTAATTTACATTGAAGCTGAGGTGCCCACGAGTCACTGTCTGCCATTCAGAACAAGTTTCATTTATTCATATTCTTCATTTCCTGTCTGCCAATGAGGTTTCTATCTATCTTAACACACCAACCCCAATCCTATGCACTTTAACTTTACACATTCATCTTTTATGTTACTTTAGTTAAATTCCATCCATTAACTATCCCTTATCAAATCTACTAGTTAGATCCTCAAAGAATTCCAGTGGATTTGTTGAGTATAATTTCCCTTTTATAAATCCATACTGTCTAATCCTGCCACTCTTTTCCATGTGCTCAGCTATCACTTTTTCTGTTATGGCCTATAGTATATTCCCCACTATCAATGTTAAGCTGAATGGTCTATAATTTCCGGTTTCTCTCTGACTCTCTTCTTAAATAATGGGGTTATATTAGCTACCCTCCATAGAAACTGTAAGTGAGTCTATAGAATCTTGGAAGATGAACACCAATACATCCATTATTTGTAGGAGCACTTCCTTTAGTATTTTGAGATGTAAATTATTGGGGCCTGGTGATTAATTGGTCTTTAATCTCATCAATTTCCTCAACATCGTTTCCCTATTAATATTGATTTCCTTCAGTATGACTCTCTCACTAAAACTTTATGTTCCCCAACATCTGTGGTATATTATTTGTGCCCCACTTTTTGAACACAGAACCAAAGTGTGTATTTAATTGGTCAGCCATGTCTTCGTTGCACTTTGTAAATCCCCCTGTAACGGACCTACATTTGTCTTCAACAATCTTTTTCTCTGGAATTTTTCAAGTATGTGTCCAATAGCGTTGATAAGGGAGAACATAGTGGATGTGGATTACTTGGACTTTCATTGATGTACCACATAAGAGATTACCATGCACATAAGAGATTACCAAGCATTTGGGATAGTGTACTGATATGAATAGAGAACTGATTGACAGACAGGAAACAAAGAGTAGGAATAAGTTGGTCTTTTTCCAAATGACAGCAAGTGAATAAGTACTTGAATCACGATTATTCTCAACATATATTAATGAATTAGATGGAATTAAATGGAGGATCTCCAAGTTTGCAGATGACATAAAACTGGGCGGGAGGGCAAATTGTGAGGAGGATGTAGAGATGCTTCAATGTGATTTGGATAAGTTGAGTGAGTTGGCAAATGCATGGCAGATGAAATATAATGTAAATCAAAAGATTTTCTCAAGTTTGATAGCAAAAATAGGAAGAAGATCATTATCTGAATGATAGATTGGGAAAGGGGAGGTACAACGAGACCTGGGTATCCTTATACACCAGTTGCTGAAAGTAAGCATGCAGATGTAGCAGGCAGTAGAGAAGGTAAATGGTGTCTTGGCCTTCATAGTGAGACATTTTGAGTACTGGAGCAGGGATGTCTTTCTGCAGTTATACAGGGCCTTGATGAGACCACGGTTTGGGTATTGTTTCCTGTCCTGGTCTACTTATCTGAGAAAGGATGCTTAGGCTATGAATAAAATGCAACAAACGTTTACAAGACTCTGTTTCCTGGGATGGCAGGACTGACACATGAAGAGCAATTGGATCAGTAGGGACTCTATTCACTGGAGTTTAGAAAAGTGAAGGGATCTCATAGAAACCAACAACATTCTAACAGGACTCGATCGGGTAAATTCAGGAAAGATGTTCCTGATGACTGGGGGACTCAAGACCAGGAGTTACAGTTTAAGGATACAAGGTAGGCCATTTAGGACTGAGATGAGAAGTTTCTTCATCCAAAGAGCAGTGAGTCTGTGGAATTCTCTGCCACAGAAACCAGTAAGCCAAAACATTGAATGTTTTTTTTTCAAGAAGCAATTAGATATAGTTATAGGGCTAAAAAAATCAAAGGGTATGGGAATTAAACAGAACCAGAGTTGGATGATCAGCCATGGTCATATTGAATGGAGAAGCAGGATTGAATGGCTATTCCTGTTCCTATTTTTTATGTTTCTATATTAACATTTTTGTGCAAGATCACAATTCTAAAGCTTTGAGTAATGCATAAAATGTTCCAGTGTGAGATGGATTCAGGGTAAGATATTGAACTGGATATTCTGCATTCCAATATGTGTCATCAGTGAATGTGTCATTTCCTTTTATCATCATATTATTATAAAGCCATCCTCTCACTCTGCAGTTTAAAGACAGTTTTTATTGTTTGATCTTACAGATTATGATTCCACAGCTGTCTATTTTGCACAACCTGTCTTTAGAAGATGTGTATATCTGTGAATTCAAAATATTCTATAGACAAATCTGATTATTGGATTTAATGTGGATTTATGTAACACTACAATCTCTCTTCAAAATAGCAGAATTGAACATTTAGCGTACACAGATTAAAAATAAATTGATCTATATTATTTACAAATAAATAATTAAAGTACATTGTTTTAGCACATGCTAAAAGTACTAAATTGATTGTTTTACAATTTGTACATTGGGTATAGATATCAATAGCTAAATCAGAATTTATCGCCCGTTCCAAATTACCAAGAGGATAGTTAAGAGTCAGCCACATTGCTGTGTGTCTGGAGCCATATGTAGACAACACCAGGTAAGAATGGAAGATTTCCTTCCCTAAAGGATATTAGTGAACGAGATGAAATTCTACAATCCATCAGCAATGTTGACATGATTGCTATTAAAGGTAGAGGTTCTCATTATTTTTCTCTCTTGGTGCTGGAGGTGGGGAGTGGCAAGTGGCAGGTTTGGAACTGTAAATTGAGATTGAGAGCTGGACTTTAAACAGCAGCATCTTTTAAAGGAGAAGAAAACAAGTACAGACATTTGCTGTTGGGAACTGGCCTGGAAGATGTTGCAAATTAATTACTGTTCTATGGAAACTGTAGAGAAATCACTGAGCAGTTGCTATGCTCTGGACTGGTGACTGATTGGATGTTGAACCGGACAATGAAGGAAGGAGTGGTGCTAACCAGCCAACCACAGAGAATGTTGATTGGAAAGAGGAAAAAAAGGTGCTGTTTGGGGTTTTGGCAGGACAGCAATTTTGAAAGTTTTCAGAAACTACTGTTGTATTTTGCTTTTTCTAGTTTTCTATCCAATCGTTGAATGTTCTCAGAAAAGAATCACATTCTGTTAGAAACAAGTAAATATTGATGGCAATCTGCTGAAACTGTTTGAATTCTGATATCTTGGATAGATAACTCTGCTTTTATCATCAGGGTAGAAAACATCAAAGCAACTCCAGATTTAATTAAATGGTTGCTTCTACTCTCACCCTTCCAGGATAAAGACCACATTTCACCCGAAAAGTGAACTATTTCCCATTCCCAATATAATATATTGCAATGTCTTAAACTCTATTCTTATATCTCGACCTCCACAGAAAAAAAATGTTGCCAGGCCATTGGACATTGCCATTTTGACTTCATTTCACATGAACTATTACCAATATGCTTGATTTTATTTCAAGTAATGTGCACATGTCAATTCTTGCGCGTGTGTGTGTGGCGCGTGTGTGTGTGGCGCGTGTGTGTGTGTGGCGCGTGTGTGTGTGTGTGGCGCGTGTGTGTG
>NC_057712.1:83563866-83619545 GCF_004010195.1 Chiloscyllium plagiosum | reverse complement strand
GGTATGGCGTGTGTGTGTGGCACGCGTGTGTGTGTGGCACGCGCGTGTGTATGTGTGTGGCGCGCGCGCGTGTGTGTGTGTGGCACGCGTGTGTGTATGTGGCTTGTGTGTGTGGCACGCGTGTGTGTGGCGCGTGTGTGTGTGTGGCGTGAGTGTGTGTGGCACGCGTGTGTCTATTCAGCCATCCATTTCTGGGTTTGGAATGCATTAATAGGCTCTAGTTTGTTTTATCACTAAATAACTTATTATGGGCCATTTCTAAATTGGACATCACAAGGAACATTTGGGGAAAGCATGCCCGTGCCTATTTCAAATAGGGAAAAAGAAAATCTCCCCTGTTATGAGTTAAAGAAGAGAACAGGAAAAGAATTAAATTAAATCATCCCTTTTTCCATGCCATTGGAAAATTCACCCAGCAGCTAGGTCAGTTAAGGGAATTGTCCAACTTGCCCAAACAATAATACATTCTGCTGCTGCATATAATGCTTATCTGATGATTCTCTTGCAGATCATGAACAATAAAAACAAGAAGTAAGTATAAGATTACGTCATTTGGCCCTCTGAGCCTGGCTAATTATCAGTAAGATCATGTCTGATTTTCTATCTCAACTTCATAGTGTCCAAAAGTATAATGATCTCTGTCGTGAATACATCCAACAACTGGGTGTAGAGAATTTCAGGGATTCTGACTGAAGGCATTTTCCTCATTTCAGTACTAAATGGCTGGCCTCTTATTTTAAGTTTGTGACAACATTTTCACGCTTCCTCAGCCAGGGAAACAATGGATAGAATCTTCTTAACTTCTAAAATTTTCAGGCATTATAATCAACTGTGGGACTCAATTCTCAAGCATCACTTGGAACATGGCCAAATGAGAGGCTATTTGTTCATTCGCGCTCCAAAAAAAGCTGGTAAATAGGTTCCTGAGGAAGGAGGACTAGTCAAAGAGCTTACAACAAGTGAAGATTAAAAGTTCCTTTGGAAGAGGTGAAGACTGCTTAAAGTTTTACTGGTCCTTAAGGATGTTCAGAATCCAGTTGAAAAACTGAGAAATAAAAGAGGCCCACAAGCATTGGGTCCATTAGTGGAAAGGGGTACAATTATGTGGGTGTGCTAGATCCTTTCTAACTGTGAAATTCTATGACTGGGAAATTGAGAAGATGCTCCTTTAGTTCCACAGTCCACTGTTGGGAGATTGCCTTTCGGTAGCAGCTCGGCTCTGACTTCAGAGGAGGAACTGTCAGATACTGGGAAAATGTTGGTGGCTTTTGAAAATGATCCTCAATGGAACTTGACTTAACCTAATTGGCTGACAGTGGAGTGGTTTGCTGACTACCATGGCAGCCCGTTCCTTGGAAATATGCCAACAGGGGAGCAGATCTGAAGCACAACTCTCTGAATTTCCCTCTAACTCCACATCCATAGCTGCTTCTGCCAAGCTAGTAAGATTTGCCTAGGTTTTCATCATCTGCCAAATACTTTTAAAGATTTTACATATTTCATTTGAATCACTTCTGATTCCTCAATACTCAGTCTCTCCTTGGGGTAATTCTAGCAACCAGCCTAGTGAATATTCTTGTACTCGCTCTTGGGTAGCATGTCTTCCTTAGGCAGGCAGACCAAAATTGCATACAATACTCCAAGTGTGGCCTCACTGTACAATTATAGTAAGATTCCTTTACTTATATACTCCAATCCCTTTATAACCCAAGCTAATATATCATATGTCTTCTTAGTTATTTAACTGTGCGTTTGTATTAATTTCCTGTGATTCATGTAGCTGGATACTCAGGTCTTTCTGAAAGAAAACAATTCTTAGTCTTTAAAATTTAAAGGATAGTTGCTTGTTTTAAAGCTTTCCTACTAAAGAGGACAACTTCACAACTTTTCAGATTGTATTCCAACTGCTATATTCTTGCCCACTCACTCAACCTCCCTATTTCACTTGAAAGCCTCTTTACATTCACCTCACCTGCTTGTTTGCTCACCTAATTTTGTGCTACAAACAAAATAGAATATATTACTCTTTATCCCCTCATCAATAGCTGTGGCCAAGTATTGATTCTTGTGGTACACATTTATTTCTATGTTGTCCTCTGTCCATTAACCAATCTGCAATCTCCGCTAATATTGCTAACACAAATACCTTGAGTCCTAATTTTTACAATAACCTCTTGCATAGCACCCTATTGAATTTTTTTTAAAAAATCCATATCATTCATGGTCCCTCCTTTTCAATTCTGACTAGTTAAAGCCTCAAGATCTCCAGGACAATTTGTCAATCCAAATTATCTTTAGTAAATCTGTTTTAACTCTGCTTTATCTCATTATGGAACTTTAACACCATGTTACCTGGTCACTAATACAGTGTAATAGATAATGACTGCAATTATATAATAGTCTAAATATCAACTTAGGATTGGATCAAACCTATGTGACGGCCCCAACAATTGAATAATCTAAAACCTCTCAACGTTAAGCTTGCATATGAAAAGTGCTTACTTTGGCAAAATATCAAAAGGTTGCTTTCAGATGAAACTATATTCCAGCTTCAAGTTTTTTTATTTTGCTGCTACCAGATATTTGTTACATTTACATTGTTTAGTGGCACAGACAAATTATTTATTCCAGAGAGTGATGGCGTTTAATTTTGAGCAACTGTATATGCAAATATACATTCCCCTTGGGTGTACTGAGTTCATCTACCTGATTCCAACAATACCACCTCAGAAACAGCATAAGGTTGATGTGACATGACTCGCTGTTCATATCATTAAAAAAATTCTAAACTTTGTAATGATGTCCAAGGCATCAGAATTCTAATAAGACCTAATTACTATTTTATTGAACTCTGCAAATTGAGTCTGGGTAGAGTCAGTGGCAGTAGACAGATCTTGGCAGGTCTCATGCGAAGGACACTGTACACCACTGTAGGGGTGCAGTCATCTGTCCAGACTCATTTCAATTATAAATCTGACTCTTTCACAAAGTGTCCTCTGAGAATGAAGAGCTTTAGGCTTAACCTGTCAGTTCTTGTCAAGTACTTCCTGAGGCCATTACATCCTCTCCGAGGTCAAAACTTTTCCAACGAGAGAGATTTTTTTACAACTCTATTAGACTTCATGAGCAATAATAGGAAGAGAACTATGTGCATTTATTTTACTCTTGACGCACAAGCCTAGGTGACACTTGCTCCTAATATGTAGAGAACTTCATTACAAATAATAAACATTTGACAGGTTCTAGTACATTGGCATGACTGACTTCTCTGTCTGGCTTCTGACAAATGACAGCTTTGGGACAAGCTCTTGAAAATAGTGATTGGTAGTAATGCCAACAATACTTTGCCGCCAGTGTTTAATCTAAAATTTAGGATAGAAAATCACAGCCATCTGTCTCTCCCACTTTTCTGATTCCTAATTGTTGGTTTAATTGTATCTAAATGACTGGATCTAAGTATCAGTGCCAAATGGAAACTATGAACTCCAAGTAATTCTATCTTAAGTGGATGAAATAGTCAAAAGACATCTTAGAACACCCCATTACATCCTATTATAGCTTAGTGTGAACAAGAAAATCGAGCCATGTCTGCAAACACATCAAAATAATATTAGGATAAATCTCACCTTGATCATTCAATCAAAGTTGGAGCTACCAAAATGCTTTTGGATTTAATAATACTGCATTATACACTTTAATTCTGTGGATCCTGTCTTTGTTATATTATTTCAGAATTGTTTAATGTTCTGGTTCATAAATCTAACATTTTGTAAGCATATTTTGTAAATAATCTGTCAGCAGTGTGGTGATATTTTTAGCATGGATTATGTTGTAAAATTAAACTATGATTGATTTATAATTATGGCAATATTGGTCTTTGATATGATGAGCTTTATTGTCAATTAACTTGACAATGTTAAACTCCAGTTCCAACTGGGCTTTACCCTAACTTGAAATATTACCAACCATTTAAAAAAAAAACTAATTTGGATGTCTGGATTCACTTAAGAAAGTGACTTGTGACAAGTCTGTAGATCCTGGACTGGCAAGGATTTATGTTTTAAGGAGGAAAGGGGAGAAAACTGGCAACCCAGACTTATCTTTACCTTGACTCGACCCAAAGGCCAAGCTTCCAAATTTCTGGGGCAGAAGAGTGGATGCATCACCTATTGGCAGAAGGAGAGGATGGGAATTTGTACAATGTCAGACATTCATCTCATTTAACTTGTTGATATATTTCTGTTGGGGAGTGTTTCTCTAAGTATGTTTCTAAGAGAGTTTTCTATACTTTGACAAGCATAGACAACCTTTTTTTATTAAGAAAGAAATTTGGAGAAGTTTATTGTTTACCCTGTAAATTCTTTCCATTTCTGAAATGTCTTGTGGATCTAGCTGAGAGCTAGGTCTGGACTTTTAATTGCACGGAGGGATGAAGTTGTGCTCAGGCATGTTTTGAAATAACGCTTCTGTTCGGCGAGACAGTCTTTCAGCATCCTTGGAATATGCTTTTTTTTTTCTAAAACAAATGTGGGGTGTCAGGGAATGAGAGAGCTGTTTGCCTTCAATTAACTACTTGTAGGTTCCTTGTTAATGGATTGGGAAGAGCCAGAGCTGATTTCCATATTATAGAGTGTGAAAAAAGCGAACAACCTGGTTCATGTTGGGTAACATCCTGTCCGGAGCAGTACTGGTTGCCAATTGCGTGATATTGGAATTGTTGGTGATGCACGAGTCCGCTATCTTTCCATTCACTGTTTGGTTTTGTATGCGCCATGAGGCTGCTGGTCCTCATGCTCCTGCTGCCTGCTCTATTGTGCAAGGCATCAACACAAATTTCGTCCACCCTTGAACAGCTCCTGGCAGTATCCGGGGGAGTTCATTGGGTGCTGAGTTCATTCTGATCCAGTAAGGGGACCTGCATTTTAAAATAGGATCACACAGTGTTGGAGCTGCAGTGCAAATGCTGTGATGGAGATCTGATCAGCCTTTTCATCCTGGAGTGCAAATTAATTCGCTCCCTCATACTGAGTCACATTGGGCATTTCAAACAAGGTTGATGACTTTGCAATGGCATCAGATTGCACTGTTTTTAGATTGTCTTTGGCCCAGGATATCAGCATTAGCTCACAGAATGCACAATTCACTGAGTGACATGCCCAGCTTTCTCCCCATAATTCTGTGCATTCTTCCTTTTCAGATAACAATCAAATTAAATGCCTAAGATTTGTGATGAGGTTTGTAGCCTTCAGTGCTAAAATACAAATTTTTGCTCCACCTTTCATTCATTTGGTTTCCCAGATTTTCAGTCAGAGAGTAGACTATTCTACTTAAATTTCCTTAATTCTCATTAAATTAAACCACCCTCAGAAAGTTTGTTCTGACAGGGTAATGATAATGGTCAAACATCAGTTACTGGTCAAGTAAAATACCACAGATGTTGAAGATTTGGAAATAAAAGATGGAGAAATGCAGCTGGTCTGACAGCATTTATGAAGAAAGTAAGTTTACATTTTGAGTCCAATGAATCTTCAGAACCCAACCACTCATCAATGATTGATTAACTCTGTGAGTTGGTTTATTTAGAACATTGAAACACATTGCAAGTTGTGAAACAGATATTGAAACAAATTCACTGATGTGCTGTTAACTAGAGGGCCCTCTTGTGGTGAAGTGGTAGTGTCCCTACCTGTGAATCAGAAGTCCCAGGTTCAGGTCTCACCTGCTCCATAAGTATATAATAACACAGCTGAACAGGTTGATTAAAAAATAGGTTAAGGTATTTTTTTTTTAAAGTATATAGCTAGCTATATATAATACACAGCTTTCACACTAGCAGACTAACTGCTAAGAAGAATTACAACATTGTATGCATGCAGCACATGAAGCCCTAAAAGGCAAATTCTTTTAAGGCAAAATACACAGGCAATATGTTCCACCTTTTGTAAATCAGTAAATTATTCTTTTTTTTAACATCCAGTTTAGATTTCTCAGCTTGGGGGAAGAGATTCCTTGTTTGAGTACACATTGGTGGGGGTCAGAATTTAAGCATTTCATCCTTAAATATTAAAGGTTCATGACTAGTTTTTGCTCACATTGCTAAAATTACTCCAGACATGACAACAGTTGAATATGTATCATACATTTCTTTTTTCTCCTACTTGTTAAGCAGCAATTAATGAAAAACATGCAAATTTATTCATGCTGTCTTTAAGTTCACAAAGAGTGAATGTTTTACCCAAGAAAGCATTTATTAAAACAGTGGGGAAATCGTCAGAAGTCTAAAGTAGGAGGTACATATTGAAAGGATTGATGTCTCTGTTTAAGTTATGTTACACTACTTCTGCATTCCCAGATCTCACTGTACAAATGAATAGGAGCAGATGAGGAGGAGGATCAACCTAAGAGGAGTGTCATGTAAAGAGAACCAAGAATGTAGTAAGACGGCTATCAAACCCAGGAAACACCGTTGGAAACAGTTACTTAGATCTCAGTGAGAAGCTTACTGAGGGGAGCTATATCTCAAAAGGAAACAAGAAACAGCTGAATTGCACCATCTCCATAAATTTCACTATCAGTTTTAAAAATTTCTTCATGGGATATAGGTGTTGTTGGCTGGAACAGCATTTATTGCCCATCCCTTGAGAAAGTACTATTGAGCTGCTGCCTTGTATCGCTACAGTCCATTTGCTGTGGGTAGATCCACATGACATGAGGGAGGGAATTCCATAATTTGGATGGAATACTGTCCACTTGCTAGCTCCAAGAACAGTCAAGAAGCTTGACATCATTCAAGACAAAGCAGCCTGCTGGATTGGCAGTGTATTCACCCTCCACCTCCAGCACTCATTAGCAGCAGTATGTACTGTCTACAAAATGCACTACAGAAATTCACCAAAGATCTTTAGGCAGCACCCATCACACTCTTGATTTGTGTCTTGTAGATGGTGGACAGACTTTCAGGAATCAAGAGGTGAGTTACTCATTTCAGGATTCCTAACCTCTGACCTCATCTTGTTGCCACAGTATTAATATGGCTAGACCTACACAGTTTCTGGTCAAATGTCACCCCCAGATATTGACACTGGGTGATTCAATAATGATAACCATGATGTGGAGGGGCCGGTGTTGGACTGGGGTGGACAAAGTTAAAAATCACACAACACTAGGTTCTAGTCCAACAGGTTTATTTGGAAGTACAAGCCCTGTTCTTTCATCAGGTAGCTCGTGGGGCAGGAACATAGGACACAGAATTTATAATAAATGAGCACCAGAGATTCCTCACTGAGATCTAAGTAACTGTTTCCTACAGTGTTTCCTGGGTTAATAACAAGGCCTGACAGCCCTCTTCCTACATTCTTGGTTCTATTTACTTGCCACGCCTCTGGTGTAAATTCTGTTTCCTATGATCCTGCCCCACTAGCTACGTGATGAAGGAGCAGCGCTCTGAAAGTACCTCCAAATAAACCTGTTGGACTATAACCTGATGTTGTGTGATTTTTGACAATAATGGTAATGCCGTTGAATGTCAAGGGGCAATGTTTAGATTTTCAATTGTTGGGGATTGTTTGCTAATTAAATGAACATATCAGATCTCCATGCAGAAAGCTAAAACTCCTTATTGGACAAGGGCAGAATCTTTAAATTAATGCTGAAATAAACAGGCTGAGAACACAAGAGGCAAATAAAGGAGTATTTACAACTCACAATCAGTGTCATCACCATAGCGAGTACAGACCATAACGCATGGCTACAAAAAGGAAATGAACGGCCATCGAAGTAATATATAGTGAGGATGCAGGGTGAGGAATATCACAAAGTAGAATGAAGGTGAGAAAACAGACAATTTAAAAGCTAAAGCAGAAAAGTCTAACAGAAGAAAACAGTTACAAGACTTATTTCACTGCAACATAAGCAAGAGATCCGTAATTGCAATTGTGATTCTGGTGGGTATAATTTAAGACTGCAGACACCACTCCTTGTCTGGTGAAGTTGTGGGAAAGGACATGGGCACTAGGCTGTGAAATGTGTCCACATTAAGGCAGGAACCTCTACTTTCATTGCAGAATTACTTTAAATAGCCACACAAGACGCCAACACAAGAGAGGACCAAACAGCAGATACAAAGCTTCAGTGTCAGTAAAGGTTTCACAAGCACAGTTAGTCCTCTGATGGTGCATTTGTTGAATTAAAAATCACTTCAAGGTGATATGAAGAAATGGGGAACATGTTACAATATGTACCCAATGCATCCCTAAGGGCAATTGATCAAATTTTACAGAATCTGTTTGTCAAGGAACTTGCAATTAAATTTACACTTGATACAAGTGATATTGTCTTATCTGTTTGAATACCATGGCTGAAGAAGCAGAAGTTATTGCCTGCAGGAATGAAACTAAATTGTCCTGTTGACATAATTCTTTAGATGTGTTACTTTCTTTGTGTTGCAAAGTTAATTATAAATATGTTGAGAATGTATTTACAGTCAATACTTCCTAGTTTTGAACTTGCTACACGTCTAGACCTCAATATCCTTGAGGTAACAAAAAATGCTGAATGAGTTTCAAAATCACTGGACTGGTAAAGATAAACAAAGTCATGTCTATTCAAAGAGAAGTCAATCAGAGAACAACTGGCCCAGAAAACACTGTGAGCATTCGACTGGTCAAGGGGCGACATGTAAAAGATTTCTTTGGGCTTCATATGCTCATTTCAGAACGGAAAAGCAGACTGAATCTATTGACATTATCTACTTTGCTGTAAAGGAATTGTATCATACTGTCAACAGAAAGGAAATCTACAACTTTATAAGAGTTGTGGAAAAGTTTTCCATTCCTATCAACTCTGAAGAACCTTCAGATGCCTGGCAGCAACAAACTTTATGATCAGAAACAACTACTGACAATGTGAATGGGCATTATGACTCATTTGAGCTTGTTGGCGAATCATTAAGTGAACCTATTCAGGCAGCAAAATTGCTCGAGAACAAATTGCCACGGTAATTTTGAATTTGAAATCAAAGGATGAGACATTACAAGTTTGACAGAAACATTTCTCTTCCTGAGCAAAATGATCAGTAGCAGGGACAAAGATGATGCTCAGTAAGGCCTCCTCCTTTACATGACTGAGGACAGTAAAATGTCGGCTGCACCAATACAGCAACCAAGGAGAATGAATGATGATGCCCAATTAAGGCAATTAAAGTGAGGTGCTTATATTCTTCCACATAGCTGTATCAGCAGATTGAGAATGAAGATTTTCTCACATGAAATGAAAACAGGTTACATGTGACTCCATGGAAGCCAGCCATTCATAGATTCAGGACATGGTCAAAAAGAGGAAATTACCTGCTCAAAAATCTCGGATAGTGCAAAGGATACTGAACTCGTTTCTCTGAGCAGCCATCCTCTATTATGGAAATTCATGAGATTGAAATTCCACCACATGTTGTTGTGGGGCAACTATCTGATTCAGAGAGTTCCTCTGTGAAAGACATTGAGGAGATTATGGATTCTTGAGATCAAACACCCAGATTAGCAAGAATGAACATCCGAGTGATAAAAAGTCCTCCAGTAGAATGTCAGTTTAGAGACTATGCATGGTCTCATGATTCCTGAAGCTAAATACCTAGCAGCTGATGGTGTTGTATATCCTTGTCACCCTAAAGTAATGTTAATGTAGGGGTTAAGTGAGATCCACAGAATTACCTGTTTGAGTTTCCATACATGACAAAATCAAATATTAACCTTAAAACAACTTCTCAAATAATTACTGCTAATTTTATTCAAAATTAATTTATAATTAATTCAAAATCATTAACTATTACCTTATATTAAATTGTTTCTGTTATCAAGTACGTTGCTAGTCAACCATTGGCTCAGATACATACTCAACACAGTTCCTTGAATCCTTAAGCAGTTTCATAATTATTTTCTCCACTTATACTCATTAACAAAACTGCTATATAGAGCTCTTGTAATAATTCAATCCATATCTCCTTGAATTTTAGATTGTAACTTCAGCCTTGTGAGTCATGTAAATGTAAACGAAGGGTTGTGATCTAATATGTTAAACCTATTTTGTTTTCCTTCCAACAACACCAGCTTGGCCTTATGCCTTTCTAAGACATCTCAATCAAATACCACTTAGTACTGCAACTGACATAGCTCAGTGATTGTCTGGCATGGCCTTTCAGATATTTCATTTGTTTCGACCCTGGGTTCCCTCAGCTGTGAGGTTATATCACACTCCTTCAGCTGATAGCTGCATCAGTATTTCCAGACAATTTTTTTCTCTATTTTTGTATTCCATGAATTGAAATATATTCTATATCATTCACTTGTCCTTATAAACCAATTGCTGCAATTATGCTGAAGACAATGGATATAAAATTAGGAGATTTATAACGGGCGACTGATTTGATGTTGGCCTTTTCACGTTATTGTTAAAGTCAAAATTATTCCTATTTAATGAAAGTACAGAGTTTCAGTAAAAATTGCTAAAATTCCAATTATTTATTTCTTTTGGTCAAGAGCTATTTAAAGCTTTACATTCATATATTACCTAGGTCTTCATAAAATATGTAATCACATCATTCTTATGCTCTTCAACATGACAGGGGATGATACTATTAGACTGTGGCTTCTCCTGCTGTTTTCTTATGGAAAATCAGAGCTTGAAATCATAGGCCTAGCAAAGTTTTGCTTTCCATAAGGATGCAAGCAAGTGCAATCCCTAAGATGCATAGTTGGTCCATGTGCAACAGGAATTGAGGTGGAACTCGATCCTGCTGCCTTCCATCTCACACCTTTTCAGAAAAAAATTTAAAAATCGCAGGGGCTGAAAAACAAAAGCGAATGCAAAGGTGTATTGGAATCCTGCTGTCTAAAATACACATCAGTGAAACATAAAAAAATGAGAACTGGCCGTGTTGATATTAAGGGAGAAAAGAGGCCTGAAGAACGTTCAAGCAAAAAGACATTTTTTCTCCTTGTAGAGCTACTGGAGCTTCTGATTAATTAATCTTCCCATTTATGGATACTCATTTGTTAAGGCATCACACCAAGTTTCCATCATCAAAAATCCAAATTAGGCCTTAACAGGATGTCCTGTGAAAACCTCAGAGTAGTGCAGAAGAGTCATAGAGTCATAGAGATGTGGAGCATGGAAACAGACTCTTTGGTCCAACTTGTCCAAGTCAACCAGATATTCTAAATTAATCTCGTCCCATTTAGAGTTATAGAGTCATTGAGATGTACAGCATGGAAACAGACTCTCTGGTCCAACTCATTCATGATGACCGGATATCCTAAATTAATCTAGTCCCATTTGCTAGCACTTGGCCCAAATCCCTCTAAACTCTTCCTTATTCATTTACCCAACCAGATGCCTTTTAAATGTTGTAAGTGTACAAGCCTCCACCATTTCCTCTGATATCTCATTCCATACATGCACCTTTCTTTGAGTGAAAAAGTTGCCCCTTAGGCCCCTTCTTATTCCCTTTCCCTCTCACCTTAAACCTATGCCCTTTGGTTCTGGACTTACCCAACCCTTTTCTATTTACCCTATCCATGCCCCCCATGCCCTCCTGTTTTGAACTCTCCTCCCCTTGACTATTCAGGTATCCATGCCCCTCATGATGTTATAAGCTTCTGTAAGGTCACCCCTCAGCCTCCAACCCTCCGGGGAAAATAGCTCCTATCTATTCTACATCTCCATAAAGTTTGAACCCTCCAACCCTGGCAATGTCCTTGTAATTTTTTTTCTGAACCCTTTCAATTTAACAACATCTTTCCTGTAGCTGGGAAACCAGGATTGAACACAATATTCCAAACACCAGTTGCGACGAGTTGACATGAATTTGAGAACATTGAATTAATGTACAGAAGGGCTATTCAACCACAATGAACATGGCTGAAGCTAAACAAAAATGCAACTAGAACTGCTAGAAGTACTCAGCAGGTCAAATAGTATCTGTGGAGTGAGAAACTGATATTTCTGCTCAAAAGGGTTTTATCTGATGTTCTCTTTCCGGCATGATTTTCTGTTTTTATTTAAGATGGAGAACAGAACTGTAATGGGAGGTCTCGAGGAATCATTATCCCTATTTCATTTCATTAGCCTCAGTCTGTTAAATACTCCTTGGATGCTGCCTGAACTGCTGTGCTCTTCCAGCACCACTAATCCAGAATCTGTTAAATGCTCAGGTCCAGTTTGCATTAAAAATGTTAAAGTTACCCAGGGTAGAACTATCCAGTCCACTGATTACTCATCCCCTCCACCACCTTGAGCAATACTGCCACAAATGATATCTGCAGTTCCACTAGAGTAAATCGCCAAGCTAATTCCAATAGCCCCTCCCTCTTCTATCACCATTACCAATGATAAGGACAAGAACTGCAATAGTGCAGAAACTTCATTACCTTCAAGTCACGCACCATCATAACATATTTGGACAAGTTGATTGAAAATGTCTATGTCAATGAAAGTACTATTCCCCAATTTGCTGATGCTTCAGAACTAGTAGGAATTGTGAGTAGTGAGGAGGAGGTATTGATAATTCAAGATAATTTATTCAAATGGGAAATGGAATATAATGTGAATAAAGTGTAAATTTCTCCACTTTGGTGGAAAAGCAGAATCATAAGATGTTACTTAAATGGTGATAATTGTGAAATATTAATGTACAAAGGGACCTGGCTGTCCTTGTCCATGACTTACTGAAACCAAGCAAGCATTTAGGAAGGCAAGTGGATTGACCTTCATTGCAAGAGGATTTTGAATACTGGAGCAAGGATACATTGCTGCAATTGCATAAGTACCATATCTGGAGAATTGTGAATCACTTCACCTGATCAAGGAGCAGTGCTTCAAAAGCTTGTGATTTCAAATAAATCTGTTGGACTATAACCTGACATCATGTGACTTCTGACTTTGTCCACCTCATTCCAACACCGGCACCTCCGCATCATGGAGGATTGTGTACAGTTTTGGTCTCTTTGCTTGGGAAAACATATACTTTCTACCAACAGAGTTCAATAAAGGTTTATCAGGCTGATTCCTGGAATGAGCTGAAAATGTGTTGCTGGAAAAACGCACCAGGTCAGGCAGCATTCAAGGAACAGGAGAATCGACGTTTCAGGCATAAGCCCTTCTTCAGGAATCCCCCCCCGCACTGGTCTCACTCTCCCCTCTGCAATGGACCCGCTCTCTCCTCACCCACATGTTTCTCCATCACCAATGCCAGGTGGAGTCAAATTTGTTGCTACTGCCTCACATGATTAGATTAGACTTCCTACAGTATGGAAATAGGCCCTTCAGCCCAACAAGTCCACACCGACCCGCCGAAGAGTAACCCACCCAGACCCATTCCCCTACCTTATAATCAGCTAATCTGCACATCTTTGGATTGTGCGAGGAAACCAGACCACCCAGAGGAAACCCACGCAGACACAGGGAGAATGAGCAAACTCCACACAGACAGTCGCCCAAGGCTAGAATCGATCCCAGGTCCCTGCTGCTGTGAGGCAGCAGTGCTAACCACTGTACCACCGTGCCGCCACATGCTCAGAAGCTGCCCTGCCAAGGAAGCCGAGAAAAGCTTTAAAAGAGAAAAAAAAAAGAAGTTAAAAGAGAAAGAAAAGAAACAAAGAAAGCAGACGGAAGTGGACGAGACCTGGACCTGGAGCTTGAACACTGTGCTGCTACTCCATCACCATCTTGACCAACATTTAAGACTGAAATTAGGAGAAATGTCTTCATTTGAAGTGGTGGTTATGTGGGATTCTCTTTGCAGAATGGTTATAGATTTTAAATTCTGAAGTCTTTAATGTGTATATGAGGATAGTGAGAGTATGGTATAGAGAAAAAGGATTAGCCATGGTCCTACAAATTAGTGGAGGATGCTCAAATTGCCTATTCTTGCTCCTATTTTCTACATTTATCAAGAGTAAATAAAGGCATAGGAGTGCAAAATGGTAATGTGGGAAATTAAGATCAGGCAATGGTAAAAGAAACAGAGAGAAACAAAATAAGAATTTACCAATAATCAAGATACAAAGTTAACAAAAAAATAAAAGTTAAGTGCTATGTATCTGAATGTAAATAGCATTCTAAACAAATGAATTGACAATTTGCAAGAGAGATACAATTTACAGAGAGTGATTGATATTCAAGTTAAGAGAACAAAAAGTTGGCAAATGCAGTATAATGAGGGGATATATGGAGTTGTTCATTTTGGAAGGGAGAACAAAATAACAGAATATTATTTAAATGGTGAAAAACTGCAGAAAGCTGTATCATAAAGGACTTGGGGATAATTGTACATGAAACACAGAAAGCTATAACACAATTACAGCAGGTAATCAGAAAAGCTAATGGAATGCTGGTCCTCATTTCAAGGGGTTTGAAGTATAACAGGAGGGAAGTCCTACTGCATCTGTACAAGGTGCTGCTGAGGCTACGTCTGGAGTACTGGGAGCAGGTTAGGCCTCCTTATTGAAGGAAAGATATCATTTCATTGGAAGCAGTTAGGAGAACGTTCACTGGATGATCCCTGTACAGAGGGATTGTCTTATGAATAAATGCTAAACAGCTTGGGACTTAACTTATCGGGGCTTTGAAGAATGAGAGGTGATCTCATTGAAAGGTCTGGGATTCTTGAGGGGCTGAACAGGGTAAATGGTAAGAGGATGTTTGCCCTCATGGGACAGTCTAAGACCAGAAAGCATCGAATAAAGGGGGACCAATTTAAGGCTGAGATGAGGAGATAGTTCTTCTTTCAGAGGGTTGTGAGACTTGATTGAATTTATTGCCACAGAGAGCTGCGGGGCAGACTCTTTTTGCATATTTAAAGCGGAAATAGACAGATTCTTGATCAGTCGGGAAGTTAAGGGTTATGGGGAAAAGATAGGAAAAGGGATGTGAGGAATATCAGATCAGGCACTTAATGGCAGAGCAGGCTCAAGGGATCAAATGGCCTACTGTTGTTCCTATTTCTTATGGACTTATGGGACATTGCATGTTGAAATAAATAAATATGGTCTGATTGCTATTACAGAGACATAGTTGCAGGGTGACAACGTTTGGATCCTCAATATTGAGGAGTGTATAACATTCACAAAGAATGCTTCGTAAAGGTGGAGGAGTCACACTCTCAATCGCAGATGACATTGATACAATAGTTAGAGCTGACCTTTATTAGGAAATCAGAGTTGAGAATTGGTTTGTGTGGAGGTGAGGAATAAGGAAAGAATACACTAATGGTAATGGTTCACATGGCCCTTAGCAATGAGTACAATTCAAAATTAAGTATTCAAGAATAAAATTGTCTGTTTGTGATAATGGAATGGCAATAATCAAGGGTGATTCTAACCTATGTAAATCTACAGACATCTACTAATAATAGCAACCACAATATCGTTGAATTTTACACCCTAGGCACAGTCTTTGAGACTATTAGACTCTATGGGTAACTAAGTCTCATGGTTTCTGGCATTTCTATTTTAACTTTGCCCAAGCACAAGGCTCTGACATTCTCTTCGGTATGTACCACTCTTTGTTTGCATCTTGACATGACCGGTTATAGAATTCAGTTCTCTCGTGCTGTTCTGTGTTTATGTACTTTTTCTTCTCTTCTTGTTTCTTTGATTTCTTCCTCTTCTGGCAGAGTAACACTATCAATTACCTCACCATCAAATTGCACAACTGCTGCATATACTATGCATTATTGTTTCGTTTTTTACAACCTTGAATATTTACATGCTTTTGATTGAGAAAATGTAAGATATTTTCCCCCGCTGGATATAATTTGTTAAATAATCAACTGCAAAATTCACAGTAAATTAAACTTCATGTTTGCTATGAGAAATGACAAATATCTGTTAACAATCCAATCTTGCAGCTTCCAATAGCTTCTGGGAAGTCTTTGCCACACTGTGCGCCTCTTGTCTGTATCTGACTAATGTTATATGTAAGAGATTCTCTGCAGTGCAAAACAAAAATAAAAACTGTTTTCAAACAGATGCTTTGAGGTTCCAGCAAAATTTCACAATTTCCCCACCTGCCAATAGTCATTAGATGAAAGCCTGCTTGCAAAACACCCATGAGGAAAATCCAGGCCGATCAGGATCAGTTCATGGTCAACAATTCATTAGAAACTCAACCCCACAATCTGTTTGAGCTGGAATGAGCCAGCAGAGGAAGTAAAATGTCAAGTTATTATAGATAGGATAGTTACTTTGTTGCTGAGTGTTAATTGTACATCAAGGCGTTCTGATGAGGTTATCTATCAATTGACTCTGAACCCTCACTGACATTGTGGCTTTCTTTTGAATAAACTCTGAATAGTTATCCTGCAGAACATAGTATGTAGCAATTCTTACTGTTGCTCTAAATAATTCACAGGAGGATTTCAGATGGATAATATGCTTCTGTAACTGCCACACATGAGTCAAACTACAGTGATACAATGCATTGGCCATGCTGCAATGACACAGATTTTACAGTACTGAAACTTTGCAGAATAACAATGCACTGCTCTGAATCACTGAGATGACACTGTTGAACAAGAACTTATTGTCTTGAAATTACAATGTGGGCTAATGGATTGAAGCTGAATATGTTTGCCTGAAGTTCCTGTCTCTGGTGGTTTATTGGCAACATCAACTAATTTATCTTGAACATGTTGCAGCATTGTAAACAGAGCAGAGAAAGACATTTTGGATGAGTGAATTGCGCATTTATTTACACCTATCTCATGGCTTAAGTTAAGGCCTGTTTTATCTTGACATTCCTTGGAAAATGTGCCTATGCACACATTATGTAAATGATCCAAAATTCAATCTCCGAACAGCAGCCAAAACAAATGAACTCAACACTTACCTTTAGAGTCACTGAACAGCCAATGGCAAACTTGCTTTAAAATAGCACCTTTACTATAGCATCACTGGATTTTTCATAGCAATTTAGAGCCAATGAAGCTACTGTTTAATCATGTGACCACTAAAATGCAGGAAATACAGCAACCAATTTGTTCACAGTAAGCTGCAGGTAACAGTGATGTGATTATCTATTATTATGGGTGTTGACTAATGGATAAATATTGAACAGCACACTGAGTTAATTCCTTTCCTGTTCTTTGAAATGTTGTTATGGGGACTCCTACTTTCACCTGAGAGGGCAGGGCAGTCTTGGTTTTACAGGGCATATGAAAATCCGCACGTCTAATAGTACAGTGCCCCCTAGGTACTGCAGTGGAATGTCAACCTTGACGTTTTTGCTGTTGTCCAGGGATGTAACTGAACCCGGGACCTTGAGCCTGCGAAGTAAAACAGATACAAACCAAGCCACAGCCAATAACTGATAACCTGGTCTGATGCATAAAATTAACCAGAGGTTGATCTGTTTGGAATTATCAAGTCAGAAAATTAAGGTCTACTCTTGCTCCTAATTCATGTGTTTGTATGTTCACATGAAAGATGATCAGTATAGTTATCCAGCAGAGAATCAGGCCATTCAGCCTGGCAAGCCCATGCATGAATTCATACCACACCCACAGTTCTGCCAATTGTTTCTCATTGAAACCTACAATCTTTGTTCATTTCTCGCTTGTATGCTTACTTTTCCATTAAATAAATCAATGTGACTTCTTTCAACCACTCTAAGTTTCAAATTCTCAGAAATCTTTGGGTGAAGAAGCTTCTTCTGAATTTTCTAGTAGATTTCTTCCTGACGATATCACATTGCTGGCCTTCAGTTATGTTTTTCACCACAAGCCCAATACTCAAACATAGTTTTTCAAGTAAAAGGAATTCCGCCCTGTCAGTCTATTCCTGATAAATATATCAATGCTTCTCTGATAGTATCCTTGTAAATTCCCATTACATCCTCTCCAGCACATCTTTTTTATAGACAAAACAAATCTACACACAGTATTCCAAATGAGGTTGAAACAAACATTGTTTGTAGCTTGATGACTATATACTACAGTTTATATCTATGCACTGCTAATGATCATACAGTAAACTGTATTATATGTATACACATAGGTGTATGAATCTCTGTGTGTATATGCGAGATCCATTGCTTTTCCTGTGGCTGATTGTAAGTGCAATCTTGCATCTCATCTGAACTCTTGTAGGTTGCTTCCTTCTCAGTTTTGTTTTAAGCTTGTTCCTTATTAGTTTAACCAGAGGTCTTCCTGTACTGTGAAAATGCATTGGACAAGAAGTTGGATGGATCAGTTACACCTTTCACACTGTCATGAGTGTCTGTGAAATGGTTTTGGGATGGAGATGATCAGAAACTCCAAGCTGCAGTTTATTCAGATTGCTCAATGTGGCAGCTACAACATTGCAACAGAATTGTAATACCCTTGTGGTTTTAAACTTGCTTTGTATTGATTTTTCTTTGTCAGATTACTCGTGATGGAATAGCAGTATTTCTGACTTCATTATTGGCGATCCAAACGAAGAAGTATGCATTGGCTAACAAGAGAAAAGCTGCCAAGGAATTCATATGATGCTGTGGCATTGCATGGAGTGATTGGAATATTTTCAAGAAAATAACCACACTGAGCATCTGATAGTAGCTGAAATTACAAGTGCAAAGCTCAGTTTATTGCATTCTAGTCATTTGATATGTGGGAGTCCAATTTAAATTTAAATTTATGCTGTACTCAGTATAAGATTGAAGGTAAGTGATTTATTAGGAGATAATGCTATTCTGTTACCATTGTTTCCAGTACTTCCAGAGCTGCAATATCAGATGTGCAAATGATGTTGGGAGTGGTTTTATTAGTAGTGAGGCCGAAGGAGAATTAGAGTGGGAGTGGATTTGTAGAGTCCATTACTTTCCTAGTGCTCTCTGTGGCTCTCCAGAGGCCAATTGAGAAACACTTAAATACCTAATTCTGACACCACTGACATTGTCCTAGTGACAATGCTCGTAAAGGTATGATGTGAGTTGCGGGATGGTGGGGGGGGGGGGGCGGAAGTGGAAAGGGGAGGGGATGAGGAAAGGCTGAGTAGGAGAAGATTGTCACATGGACACACGGTTTGGTGAAACCTGAGAAATGCCTTGTAAGTTCAGGAGGTACTCTCCTGACTGGCTGTCACACATTGCAGGAGAAAGTGAGGTCTGCAGATGCTGGAGATCAGAGCTGGAAATGTGTTGCTGGAAAAGCGCAGCAGGTCAGGCAGCATCCAGGGAACAGGAGAATCGATGTTTCGGGCATAAGCCCTTCCAATGTCACACATTGGAAGCAGGTAATTCACCTTTAAAGGCCAGGAATCCCTGTTGGAACATAGGAACAGGAGTAGGCCATCCAGCCCTTTCCTCCTGTTTCACCATTCAATCAGATCATGGCTGATCTGTGACCTGACTTCATATATCTGATTTTAGCCCATATCCCTTAATACCTTTGCTCAACAACCATTCATGTAACTCTGAGTCAAAATTAGCAACTGAACCAGCATCCGTTGCCATTTGTGGAAGAGAGCTCCAAACTTCTACCTGCTTTGTGTTTTTTGTTAATTGTCTGTTAACTGCAGAAGATTATCACAGATTTTCCAGCTCATTGTCAAGGTCACACCCAAAAATCAATTCAGAGAGTCCATCTTGGGAAAGAACATTTGCAGATGTACATTCTCCACTAGCATGAACCTTACTCAGAATCACAGAAGCACAGGATTGTCATGGTCCAGAAGAAGGCCATTTGGCCCATTGTGCCTGCACTGGTTCTGTTATCTAGTACCAATATTCTGTCTTTTCCCCATGTCCCTGAGCATATTCCACATATCCCTGTTACAATCCAAATAACCATCCAATGTCCTATTCACTGCTTCAGCTGAACTAGGTTGCCAGGCAGAGCATTTCATACCCTAACGATGTGCTGTGCCACATCTCCCTTGTGGATAACTTTAATTCAAACATTCTTCCGTCTCTTCTGCCTCTGGGCTTACGTTTTCCACCAAGACTCCCACCCACCTTCAGAGGACCTCTTCTCCCACCTCCAACACACCCCATCCACGTGAACACCCCATGCTGGTCTGTTACCCGCCCTCTATATCTTTATAAACACCACAGGAATTGCAAAGCCTGCACTCACACCTCCATCCAAGGCCCCAGAGGAGCCTTCCACATCCATCAGAGATTTACCTGCACTTCCACACATTTACTGTATCCGTTGCTCCCGATGCAGTCTCCTCTACGCTGGGAAGACAGGACACCTACTTGCAGAACATTGCAGAGAACATCTCTGGGACACCCGCATCAAACAACCACACCCCCTTGTGGTCAAACACTTCAACTCCTCCTCCACCTCAAAGACATGCAGGTCCTGGGCCTCCTCCATCACCACACCCTAACCACCCAATGCCTGGAGGAAGAACACCTCATCTTCTGCCTCAGGAACTTCCAACCACACAGCATCAAAGAGGAATTTACCAGTTTCCTCATTTCCCCTCCCCCCACCTTACCCCAGTTCCAACCTTCCAGCTTAACACCGTCTTCATGACCTGTCCTACCTGTCCATCTTCCTTTCCACCTATCTGCTCCACCCTCCACTCCAACACATCACCATTACCCCCACCTCCATCTACCTATTGCACTCTCAGCTACTTTCCTCCCAGACCCATCCTCCTCCCATTTATCTCTCCACCCCCTCGGCTCACAAGCCTCATTCCTGATGAAGAGCTTTTGCCTGAAATGTTGATTCTCCTGCTCTTCGGATGCTGCCTGACCTAATGTGCTTTTCCAGCACCACACTCTTGACTCTGATCTCCAGCATCTGCTGTCCTCACTTTCTCCCACTTTAAATCTATGTCCTCTTGTCTTTTCTTTTACAAATGGAAACAACTTCTCCTTACCTACTCTTCCAGCCCACTCATGATTTTGAAATCCTCCATCAAATCTCCTGTTAGCTATCTTCTTTCCAAGGAAAGCAGTCCCACTTTGCTCATCCTCCTGTCTCAAGTTTATCATTCCTGGTACCATTCTTGCAAATTGCTCTGCACTCTCTCCAATGCATTCACATCTTTCCCTTATTGTAGCAACCACAGAATTCTCCAGCTGGGCATTGTGCTCGGAATAATAAATTTGGAATGAACTCTTCAATGTCTTTTTTTGACTGACCTCGATCAGTTCTTCAAATAAATCGCCATGGTTCCTTTTCTGAGACAATTCGCAAGGAACAATCAACACATAGAAGAGAAAATAAATAATCCTGAAATTAAATTGAACATTCACTCTTTTCAAAATTATTTCAAACTCTGTGACAATAAGTTTCAGCTCAAACATGTACTGAAGTCTACATTCTGTGCTATGATTTGTTAATCAAGAGCTGCAAACAGAAAGCATCATAAGTTTTCAACACCACTTGTGAACTGTTGTGTCACTATACAAATGAAGTTGGCAAGAATGTCTATGCTGGGACATACTTTGAGATAATTACAGTAATAAAAGCATAACATGTTGAAACAACTCAACATGTGCAAAAAGGTAATTCCATGTTGATTACATTGCTTCTTTCTGAGGAACTGTTGCTATGTTTGAAGGATGGATGTGAGTGGTGGACTGGCAATGAAAATCAGCCAGAATGAAGAGATGGAACAACATGCAGGTCAAGCTTGAAGATCTTCAGGAGGAAGGGGTTTGGATAGGAAGAGATCACTAATGCAACACAGAATGAGCTAGCCAGTACAGATGAAGAGTTCCTGGAGGCACACGTGGCAGAAGTTGAGAGCAGCGGGACTGATGAGGCAGTTGTGTAGATTGTTTATCAGGGCTAACGTTTTCTGGAATAAGTCAGGTAAGAGTAGAGAAAGATGGACTGAACCTGGTTTGTATATTGAGAATCCAGTAATTTAATAAAATTGAGATTGTAATGTTTGCTTTGAGCTGGTTCTGGTAATTTTGTTTGCAAGTGATTATTTGGGTGGGTAACATTGTCCAGTTTTATCTTTCCGGCATTTCATTCAAAAAGCAAATCCAGCTTCCTGCAGCAAGAACATCTGGACTGAAGTTGACCATTCATAGGCAGGACTGATTTGATAATCAGACAAGTTACATAAATGAGTAACCTTGCACAATTTAAAAACTGCTCTGAAGCAAATTCAAATTTGCATTGAATGTTATTGTTTCCAGGGAACATTGAGGTAAATTTGAATAGTGAAGCTCCAGGTTCACAAAACAACAAAGGCCTGGAAATAGGCAGTGTGATGAATCCTACTTTTGTCTCCTATCAACAGGTCAAAGCTGAGAGCCATACATTTCAGATTGAAGTTTGTTATTTGTGGACAGTAACCACATTCCCATTCTACCATCAATGTAAACATCTTCCACAAACCACAGTGGATGCAGGATTAATTGTTAATTTTTAATCTGAGACAGATAATTTTTTTGTTAAGAAAATATAATAAGGGATGTGGACCAAAGGCAGGTTATGGACTTAGGATACAGGTTAGCCAAGATATCATTAAATTATGAAATAGACTTGAGGGGCTGAATGGGCCTCCTCCTGTGCTTATGTTCAAATTCCTTCCACTAATGAGCCTGTTGCATCACTGTAAATTTCATATCTATTTCTATTGATTCATGTCAGATTCTAGGAAGATCCATGCAGTGAACCCACATCAGCTGGGAACTACAAAAGGCATGATTTGTTTTCTTTCAGGGGCCTGGCCAATGGGATGTCTGGGTCAATCACTCATTTTGGCCGAAAGGAAACCCCTGTGATTTTGAGGTCCAGGTCTCAATTTAAGTGAAATATGATGAGCCATAGGATAGTGCTCCATTGGATAGAGTATATCTGAGGTATCAGGGGTTCTGCTGCCCTGGCCAGGCATGAGAATGCAATCGTGCTTTTGTAGAAGCCTGATACCCCAACCAGAAGCAGATAATTGTGGCTGGTAAGGATTGCAGCTTTCCCATGAAGAGTGCTGGTTGTTTAAGTACGGGCCATTACTGGGTCCTTTTCAAATTAGCAGACAGTAATAAATGGGGTGCCATAGGGGTCGGTGCTCGGACCCCAGATATTCACAATACTGTATATGTTAATGATTTGGATGAGGAAACAAAATGTGACATCTCAAAGTTTGCAATCAAGTTGGGTGGAGGGTGAACTGTGACAAGGATGCAGAGATCCTTCAGCATGATCTGGACAGGTCGGGTGAGTGGGCAAGTCAATGATGGAAGTAGTATAATTTGGATAAATGTGAGATGATTCACTTTGAAAGCAATAACAAGAAGGCAGATTACTACCTGAATGGCTGTGAATTGTGAGAGGGGAGTGTGCAGCGGGACCAGAATGTTCTTGTGCTCCAGTAGCTGAAGGTAGGTATGCAGGTGCAGCAGGCCGTAAAGAAGAAAATGGTATGTTGTCCTTCATTGCAAGAGGTTTTGAGTACAGGAGCATGCATGCGTTATTGCAGTTACACAGGGCCTTGATGCGGCCACACCTAGAATACTGTGGGCAGTTTTGGTCTCTTTTTCTGAGGAAGGATGCTCTTGCGCTTGAGAGAGTGTAGCTAAAGTTTATCAGGCTGATTCCAGGGATGAGTCAGAAAGTGTGCTGTTGGAAAGGAACAGCAGGTCAGGCAGCATCTGAGGAGCAGGACAGTCAATGATTCAGGTGTTAGCCCTTCATCAGGAATGCCCGAATATCCTCCTGCTCCTCGCATGCTGCCTGACCTGTTGTGCTTTTCTAGCACCACATTTTTTGACTCTGATTTCTCCAGCATCTGCAGTCCTCACTTTGTCCTGATTCTGGGGATGGAGGGACTAATGTATGAGGAGAGATTGATGAGGTTAGGATTGTTTTTACTGGAGTTCAGCCCTGTGAGGGGGATCTCATAGACACTTATAGAACTCTAACAGGACTAGTCAGGTTAGATGCAGGAAGGATGTCCCCAATAGTGGATGTGTCCAGAACCAATGTCACAGTCTGGGGATTCAGGTGGACCATTTAGGATGGAGATGAGGAGGCATTTCTTCACCTAAAGGGTGGTGAGCCTGTGGAATTCATTACCACAGGAAGTAGTTGATGCCAAAACATTGAATGTATTTAAAGAGTGGCTAGATATAGCACTTGGGGCAAATGGGACCAAAGGTTATGGGGAGAAAACAAGATTAGGCTATTGAGTTCAACAATCAGCCATGATTGTGATGAATGAAGGAGCAGGCTCAAAGGGCCGAATGGTTTCCTCTTGCTATGTCTCCTCCTCTTCTATGTTTCAATGTTAAGGAAAGGAGACATCAATCAATGTGTCTCCTCGAAGTGAGTGGCGTCTGGGGCAGGGACCAATTTAGCAAACCCTGGGGAGGGATGAGGGTTCTCAGTGCTCGGGTGGGATCGATATGTGGCATCGCTATTAAGCAGCGCCTCCGCGGGCTGAAGAATGCCTATAAGAGTTTGCACCCTTTGGCATTCCAGCAGGGTTTATCTGGCAGTCTGTCCACATGGTGGTCAGGCTTTCTATCAGCGTTCAAATGCTAGAAATGGTGGTAAGAGACTTTTAATTGCCACTGAAAGGGTTAACTTTATCTTCAGGCAGGTTGATCATCTGCTGCTTGTTACTGGAAAAATAGTGGAAAACAAATGATGGATACGCCACCTGATGCCTTGCCATTTCAGCAGGTTTCTCGTCTCCGGACTGTCCTCAAAGGATCCCTATAACAGCCTCACAGATCCAGGTCACAAAATGAGGCCACCAGCAAGGCGTGCTGTAAGGGGCCAGAAGAATTTCCTGATTGGTGGGTCTAACTCATCATTTGAGTATTAACACTTACAATCAGTGGGACAATTCAGATTTATTATTTCTGAAACTGGTGCTCTCTCATCATAGCCTCTGTCCAAAAACATTGAATGATTGGACTCGTTTTTCCACTTCAAATTCATCTTTGTCATTGCTGGCCACTCTCATTGTCTGAGATTTGTTGATCTTACCCAGTCCATTTGTGGGTCTGTGCTTGTTTAGGAGTTGGCACATGGATGTTGCTGGGACAGAATTTATAACCCATCCAAAATTGACTTTTAGAGGGCATCAGCTTGAACTGCTGCAGTCCACTTGGTGTAGGGGGACCCACAATGGTATTAGGGTGGGAGTTCCAGGATATTGTCAGGAATGACAATATAGTTCCAAGTCAGGATAGTGTGTGAATTGGAGGGGAGCTTGTATCTGCTGCCCTTTTCCTTCTATGAGGAAGAGGTCACTGGTTTGAGGTGCTGCAGTACATCCTGTCAACGATACGAGGTGTTGCCACTGCACATTAATAATGGAAGGAGTGAATCTTGCGTGTGGTAGGTGTAATATCAATCAAATAGGTTGTATTGTTTTGGATGGGGTCAAGCTGCTTGAGTGTTGTTGGAGCTGCACTCATTCAGGCAATTTGGGAGTATTCTATTAAACTCTTGACTTGTCGATGATGGGAGGGCTCCAGGGTGTCAGGAGGTGAATTATTTTTTGTAGAATTCCTAGCCTCTGTTCTGCTCTCATACACATAGTATAGCTAGTCCAGTTCAGTTTTGGTTCAATGGTAACCTCTGAGACACTGACAGGGGGGAATTTAGCAATAGTACAGTCATGCTCTTGAATTTTAAGGGACAGTGGTTAGATCCTATTGTGTTATTGGATTCGGTCATTGTCTGGCACTTTTGTTGTGGATGTTACTTGCCACTTATTAAACCAAACCTGGATGTTGTCCGGGTTTTGCTGCATTTGGACATGGACTGCCTCAATATCCGAGCTGTCACTAATGGAGGAGGACATTATGTGTTAGGGTTAGGGTTAGGGTTGTGGGTCAGCATGTCCTATTTCCTGTTTAGTGTTCCAATGCAAAAGTCCACAATGCCATTGTAGATTCTGATAAATGCTAATTGCATGGAGCAAGTTTCGAAGGCCTTTTTATTTCCCAAATCCGACCATTCTTTTAGGGCGCTTTCATTTAATTCTTAAATACTTCGAAAGTTCATTTGATTTTTTTTGTATAAAGTTTTTTGTATTTTTTGGAAATGTTTCATCCCTTCCCCTGATTTGCTTTTTTGATTTTTGATAGCCTATATGCTTCCTACCCATCTCTCTGTCCTCCTGTTACCCAGCTATTGCTGTGATATTTAATTATTGAATTTTAGTTTTTCTGTCTTCCTCCAGTGGTTCAACCATGTCCTGACTTAACTTTATATAATGCCCCACCCTCTTCCGCGCCGTCCAAAATTTGGTAGCTCGGGTCTTCCCATTATTGTGAGATCTTCTTGACTATTTTGTTTTAACAGTTCCCATAGGCTTTCTGAATGTCCATAGGTCAAAGGGAATTTTAGTCAAAGGGATATTAAAATTAGTGCTTTACTGCCAGTACGAACAATAAATAAGAAGCTATTTTAGGCTTATTGAAGAAAGATGAATAAAGCATTTATACAACCTCTCTTCAATGATAATCCCCAGTTACAATGAATCAATATGAAACATTGAACCTATTTTTCAAGATAGGCTGACAAACCATACATTACCAGCATTTTCTGTGTTTATCATCTCAATCAAAAGCAAATGAATTTTTTCATTTAAACATCTATCAGTAACATAAAGAAAACCATGAAAGCAGATGCAGTAAAGCAAACATGTAAGGAGGAGTGAGATACCCAGGGAAAAGATATAACAATACATCGGATATAGAAAATTCATCATGGAGCATGTCCTTTCTAAGCGGAATTGCTTGAAATCTGATATCAATATAATTAAAACCAGGCAATTAAATCCCCAGCTCGAATATTAGAATAGATTATAACTCATTCACTGAGGAAAGTAGGTCACTTTCAGCTAATAATAGCCAGGACATCCTTTAATAAGCATTAAAACTGGAAAATTCTGGAATACATAGCAGCTCAATCAACATCTGTAAAGAACAAGGATGAACTGAGATATTTCAGGTGCTTATCTTTCATCAGAGTTAAGGTCATGAGATAAACATATTGGTATGTTTGGAAAACTTGGAGAAAAGTAAAAGGTGTGGAGAGGTAAATCAGAGGAATAAAGGGGGACTTAAATTGTTAAATGGGTGACAATCTAGTGGTAGATGAACATTGAGGTGATCAAAAGATTATCCCTGAGTCAATCCAGACACAAAGTAAGGATGATGTCTGTTAGTGTTTTGGAGGTGATTTAACTCCTAGGCTTCACTTAAATCCCCCACAAAATGACAGTTGTCTGCCAAGGACCAGAGGATAGGGACTTTGTGGAAGTTTTTCAGGAGCTAGGGATTGCTGTCTCCAGAATAGCGAAGGCCATGAATTTCCCACTTGGTTAGGATTAACCTATTGCAAGCGAGGCAAGGACATGCAGTAATGCACCTCCCGGCTTCAAATGAAACGTATCGGCTTTCCTGGTGGTGGTGACTTACCTAATTAGTTCTGAGTTAAAATATCATTGGGATCAAATTAATGCATAAGTTAACTTGCATAGGGTTAGGGTTAAGAAGTGTGCTGAAGGGTACTGCAAGCGAATATTGGAGATTGCAAGAAAGAGCTCAGTTTTAAGGGCAAGGCAACCAAGGGTTGCCTTTTATTCCTCAGCCTGATTAAGTGAGTGTTCCCAAAATGTTATTACTAGCCTTTTTTTGATAAATGCTGACTGAGCTCCTGTCATCTTTCAATATTCTCTGACTTCCTTTTTGTTATCTCAGCGCTCTGCCCCTTTCACTTGGTAATCTGTATTTTATGCCCTCAATAAGAACATTTAAAAAAATGCTGTGTTGAATTTTCACGACGTAGCTCTATCAGCCCTTTTAACTTTGGACATAGAGCTATTGAGACGTTGGTAAAGTGGCTGAAACCATGTTTAAGCCCCTTTTCCAGGGTTTTAGCAGCTCTTCAGCCAACCACAGAAATTCATACCCAATTGTATTTCTTTCCTTACAGGAATAAGATGTAGCAGATCTCAGGAAAATCTTTTATTGCACTCAACTTTGCCTGTAGATTAAATATAAATTTTCGTTTGACTGATCTTGCAAGGTGATAGTTCAACTTTTCAGACAGTAGAGGGCATCCCTTCACCAGTATTTGATCACACACTTTCTCCCCTTTCAGACGCACAGTAGGGAGCAGTAAATCACCTTGATTGGGATAAAATTCTCCCAGAGTCACGCAAAGGCAAAAAGATACATTCTTGATGTGGCAACATTCCTCTATAGTGCATGGTAATGCAGAAACAGACGTATAATAAGTTGACGTGTTAATCAAGTTATGTTTAATGGAAACCGCACAGAAAGTAATTTATTTCTCTTCTCTGATAATCAGCTTTCATCAACTTACTTTTGCTTGCTGGCAGTTAGTAAAGAAATTACCTGGGATTTAGCGATCATTTGGACATAAGCTATCCTAGAAAGTAATAAGCATTTCTTAAACTAGACAGCAGAACAGAAAATATGCAGTTCTGAGCTATTTGTTACTTTGCAATGATTTGAAAGTGATGGGTAAAAGGAGACCTAATTATTTAAGAACAAACTGATGTTTGCTGTGACCTCATAAATGTGTAAATGCATTAAGTGCTACAAATCACCGTCCTCCAATGACCCGAGAAGCTGTTCATATTTTATATCTGTCCATCATTTAGATGTCATTTGCTCATTTTAGATAATTGCTCATTAGACCAACAGAGATAATATCATGACCATTCATTTCTACTGGGCTGAGTGTTATTATGGCTGAGCAACTGAGGACTTACTGGTCATGATGAAGGCTTCCTTCAGCACAATAAAAATAGATCCAAAAATAAATCAATCCTGATCTCCCCTCAATCATATAAAAATTTAGTACATTCTACAAACAAAAGAATGAAAAGAAATAGAATTGCCACCTGTAATTTAATTACAGGCTTCCGTTAGAGGTTAATAATCATGACAGTAAACCTCTTGAGGTTATCGAGTGCGTTGGAATCCCTTGATATACTAGCTTTAAACTTCAAATCATTTCCTACAATCTTCTTTTCTGTATATATTCTTATTTTAGTGTTCATATATATGAGATCAGAAATGGTATTATGAAGCTGTCAAGGTTAATATAGTAACTAATAAAGAGTGGGTCTGTTTATAGAAAAGCTATCTTGTTACATCAAGCTCATATCTTAAAACTTGGCTGTCTATGCCTGCTGTGTGAAATAGATTTGTACAAAACAGTAGCCTGTTACAAGGTATACTATGCGTTTTTAAATTTTCCATTGCCTTGAAAAATATTAGCAAACATTTTAATTTTTAAAGCAAAGAAAAATAACAATGAGATCATGAGACACACTCCAAATGAAGTTGTATTATCATTCTGGAAAATTAAGTGGAAAGAAGATTGGTACAATGAAACACTAATGTATAATTCACCATTAGCCCATTTTGCTTTGAAACCGTAAAACATAGAAATCTAATGGCTGCAAAAAAGAGGCCATTTGGCTTATCATTTCTGTGTCAGCAGAAAAGCATGTTCAGTCCAATCTTACTTTCCAGCTTAGTTTGTAGTCTTGAAGGAAACAACTTGTTAAACATATATCCAGACATGTTTTAAAATCATTGAGAGTTTTTGGCTCGATCAACCTTTCAGGTGGTTAATTTTAGAACCCTATTATCCTCTGGATGAAATAATTTCACCTGAACTCCCCTCAAAGTCTTCTACCACTGACTTAACATTATGTTTTTGGTTATTGACATTATTAATTGATATTCCTTTCAGCTGCACTACATTTGTTTGCTCCAACATTTTGGGTTGCAGTGTAAACTGCAAATAGACAATGCACAGAAGGTACTTCATACAAAGTTCAATGAAATAGGGCTTTAATTTATGTAAGGAATCAGACTACACAATTTAAGTACAGATAAACAAAAGTCAATTAGAGCTAACTACACATGCAGAAATCAAAAGCATTGTGGAGACTTCTAAAAAACTAAATTATTTGTTCTTTAGTATTTTAGCTGACTTCAAAATATATTTTAGTATTCTGTTTTCTTTGGATTGGAAACTGTTCTAATTGCCATGCACAATGAAACGATTTGTTGCTCAGTCATTAAATGGATATTTGAAATGGAACAGCAATGTAATCTACAATGGGCACACTAACAGAGATGATATTGTTCCCTCAGCTTCAATTCAGTTCCTAGTTGATAGTTGATCTACATATAGGGAGTTAGCTCATCCAATTGCTCCCTTATTATTTAGAGGGTGGAAAGAAGCTTTACTTCAATAATTCAACTAATATTTTGTCAGGACAATACATAAGTGGTATAAATTATCTTTAGGAATGATAGGGTTTTTATAAAGCAAGGTTTTTTTACATTAAGAACTTCACTCAAACTACTGCTAGTGTCTTGCCATACTTTAATACATGTGACAAGCATTATGTTTTGTTGGTAACATTATAACCTCTAAATAGAAATAGTACAAAAAGTATAATAGTGTTAAGAAAACCGATCCAATTCATTTATACTGTTTGAGTTTTATCAACATTATCTTTCTTTAAATATCCCTTACAGGTTCATTCTTGAATGGGACTGATTTAAGAAAAACTGTTGATATAATCACCCAAAGATATGAGATCTGTGGAAATCACATCTACCAACCTATTTCAGTTTCTGGCTGTTGCGCTCAATCCATGTCTTACAAACTGTTTTGTAAGACAACAAAATATTTTCCTCTGCCTAAGTATCTTTTGTCAGTAAAAAAATCTATAATAAATTCATGCATTGCACATTTAAAAAAACAAACCATACACAAAGATGGAAATGTTATTTGCTTACCATGTTTATACAGTTCGAATTCTGAATTAATGTACAGTGCATCAAATGTATCTATTCAAATGGTTTCTACTCCTCTGCCAAGTATTCATAGTTAAATGCTAAAGTGGGTTATCTCTACTAAAAACCTATAATACAAATGATGGATTTTTTTTCTTAATTTGAATGCAATGATTTTATTCATGTACTGAATCTTTCATATCACTTGCTTCTGATGAAAATAACACTGATGCAACTTTTATAACAAAACATATGAGAACACAAGATTGGAAGCATAACTTTACTTTGAAAGTATTTTATATTTATAATGTGTGATTTTCTAAAGTTTAGGATTGGTCGTAAGCATTATATTTAAATTGGCTAAAGTTTAAAAATTAAGCAATTCAGTGTATGAGGAATGCTGATATCTCTTGTTTCAAATAAATTGCAAAATAAGCTTTTCTGTTCATGAAAGCATGATGATGTGATGTTGGGTTTAGAGCTTCTGTAAAGATGTACCGTATTTTTCAATGGGTCTTAATAGAGGCTCTTTAAATATACCATTTTTAAAAAATTTAAGGACAGGAATAGATGCCTTTTACAAGTTTTCAATTTACCAGGAGGCTGACTATTATTTTCTGATGTAATCTATATAAGGTTTAGTATAATTCCTATAAAAGTAATTTTCAATGAATTAAAATATGTTTATTTATGAAGACAAAAAAATTGTTACTTTTTGTGACAAACCCATTTCCAGCTATAAAAATCAAACTACATCAGTTTTCCACATCTAAATGTATTGGAATGTTTTTGTTGAAAAATAATTGTTTTGTAAAATGTTACTCAATTGAAGTGGGCTCATGAAAGATTTTACATTTGTTTGAGAAGCAACTCGAACAAAAGCATCACATCTGAAAACTAATGCAACTGTGGCCCATAATCTGGGCCACAGTAAATTGCTAATTACACCCAAAGCGGAAATTCGATCCTGCTAAAGGGTAGGAACCAAAACATCCTCCCTGCTGTAGATAAATGCACATTTCTTCCTTTATTCTCTCACCTGTGAGAATATTTTTTCCTTTAAATCAATGGGTTGTACCGCATCAGCTGGAGATCCACCATGTCTAAGAGGTAAAAGAAAAACAGATGCTCAGTACTGCTCTGTCTGGTGATAGAATTAGGGAGGGTGGGAGGGGAGGGTAACAAACAATTTCTCTCCCTGAATAATCCTGCATTGAGGAGGTGTGTCTGGGGGAGTTTCAGGGCTATGCTTTTGCTTTGTTCTTGTCAGATCTCAACTGAATCGTCTCCTGCTGAGAACGAGTGTGTGTTCTGTAAGGCGTTAGAAATGCTGAAGAAAGGTAATCATTCTGCAGAGTATCAATCACTTATTTTGAAAACTTGCCGCTCTCTTATTATCCAAAAGCACATTTAACTACTTTTCCTTCAGCCCAGGAAATGTCCTTGGCTCCCATTATACAGACAGGTAATACTGATGTGCTTTTCGAGGCAAGGTGCAGCCAGCTGAAATATTCTCATGACTGAGATCTGGAAGTCACTTTTCACCCTTCATTGTAGGGGAATGCAGGGGACTCACTCTGCCACACTTGTGGTGCAGGAGCAAGACATTTCGCCATTTTTTGCTTCAGTCTTTCTCTGATTTTATGACATATCCTGTCAAGGGCGGCACGGTGGCACAGTGGTTAGCACTGCTGCCTTACAGCGCCAGAGACCCGGGTTCAGTTCCCGCCTCAGGCGACTGACTGTGTGGAGTTTGCACATTCTCCCCGTGTCTGCGTGGGTTTCCTCCGGGTGCTCCGGTTTCCTCCCACAGTCCAAAGATGTGCAGGGTCAGGTGAATTGGCCATACTAAGTTGCCCGTAGTGTTAGGTTAGGGGTATGGGGTGGGTTTCTCTTCGGCGGGTCGGTGTGGACTTGTTGGCCCGAAGGGCCTGTTTCCACACTGTAATCTAATCTAAAAAAAATAGAATCATCCAATGTACAACACAGAAGACGATGTTTTAGCTATTTACAAGAGCTGACCAATTGAATCCTGCCCTTTCTTCATAGTCTTTTCAGGTATTTATCCAATTCTGTCTTAAACGTTACCACTGTATCAGCTTCCATCACTTCTAAAGGGAGCTTATTACAAATCAAATCAATTTGCTGTGCATCTTTATTTGTGCTTATGTCACCTCTAAGCCTTTTGTTGATTACTTTAACTCTGTTTTTCATTTATTCATGATGTGGTGAAGTCAGCAGTTTGCCCAGCCTGAATTGCCCTGGAGGAAGTGTTGATGAACTGCTTTGTTGAACTACAGCAGTCCTTCAGATGAAGGGATACACCCTGTGCTATTAGGAAGGGAGCTACACTATTTTGTCTCAATGATAGTGAAAGAACAGTGCCATTGTTCTAAATCAGAATGGTGTGTGGCTTAGAGGGGAACTTGCAGGTAGTGGCATTCCCATGCATCGATTACCTCTCTCCTTCTAGGTCATAGATGTTGTGGGTTTGGAAAGAGCTCTCTAAGGACCCTCAGTGATTTGTTGCAGTGCATCTTGCTATTAAGTTAAAAATCACACAACACCAGGTTATAGTCCAACAGGTTTAATTGGAAGCACTAGCTTTCGGAGTGCTGCTCCTTCATCAGATGGTTGATGAACCACCAATTAAATCTGTTGGACTATAACCTGATATTGTGTGATCTTTAACTTTGTACACCCCAGTCAAACACCGGCATCTTTGTATCACATCTTGCTACTGTCACTATGCAGCAGTGTTGGAGGAGGTGAATGCTGAATGTATTCAATGGGGTCCAATCAACTAGGTTGCTTTGGCCTGAATGGTGTTGAGCTCCTTGTGGTGCTTCGCACATCAAAGTAAATCAGAGTAACATCATATTCTTGGCTTCTGCATTGTAGACGGGAGCCAGGAGGTGAGTTGCCCTCTGCTGAATTCCTAGCATCTGCCCTCTTCTGTGACCAAAATATTAAATATGACTGATCTAGTTCAGCTTCAGGGTTCCCTCATCATTGAAGATCGGGATATTTGTGGAACCTTCTTCTCCAATGTGTTGTTTCATTATCTATTACAAGTGGACGTGTATGACTGTGGATCTTAAATCATTAATCTGGTCTGAGGTCTCTTAGCTCTGTCCATTGCATGCTACTTATGCTACTTAGTATATAAGTAATCCTATGTTCAGATCTAACTATCCCTGCACTGGAGATGCTTCATCTGTATCAGTTCTGGAATTGATAATCCTCAGAACAGAAACATATTGCTGAAATAGGCAAAGTATATCTTTGATACACTTTCCTTGAGATTAAATTATAGTGTGTGTCGGTAGTTTGGGAGACAGAAAGATATTATATTGCTTTGGCTGCAGTTAATATAAAATTGCTGAGTGTGTTTAGTATAAACATGGCTTTGTTTCCTTTCACAGTAGTCAGACATTAAGTCATGACATGGGAAGCAGAAACTCAATAAATTTCTAAGTAGCAAGTCACTGACTTCTCTACATGATATTACAAAGAAGAATGCCCAAGTAAAAATGTCTACATTTAAAATGTAATATCTGTCTAGTTCAATATTTAAAATGCAATCCCTTGTCATACAGTGCATGACATTTAGTGGACATTATGAATGAAGAAATAAATACTCTTGGAAATCCATGGCTGTGTTTCACCTCCTGAATGATGAACTCAGCAAGGCTATATAAACACACTATAGTAACAGCTCACTCTGCTCTTTCAGTGTATTATGTCAAGCTCCCTTTAGTTATTTGTTTCCCTCAGGCTTACTGTATGTACACTTTCTCAACATGAAATGTAAGACTCACTTACTTAATACACCTGCAATATCTGTTAGTTGGCCTACCCAGTGCAGAGTGCAATTTTGTAGCTGTGCAAAATGCACAAAATAGAATGTCCCCTGAACTCATTCCTCTATGATGGTGTCAGCGCAATGACATTTCACACTCTGACAGTAGGTTCACGTGAACTGTAAATAGCTAGCTATCAATACAACTTTTTTTTAAACAATGTCAATATTGGTAATTGGTAACTGTAAATCAGAAACAAAAACAGGAATTGCTGGAAAAGCTGAGCAGGTCTGGCAGCATCCGTGGGGAGAATTCAGAGTTAACATTTCAGGTCCAGTGACTCTTCCTCAGAACTGAGGAACAGTTAACCTGAAACGTAAACTTTGATTTCTCTCCACAGATGTTGCCATACCTGCTGAGATTTTCCAGCAAATCCTGCTGGTGGACTTTGTGACAAGAGCGTTGTGCCTTAAAGAAGATACAGTACATATGCAATTCATCAGCACAGGCAACAAGCGCAATTAGCACAGTGCTTCTTTTCCTGGGCTCGTCGTCAGAAACCTGCCAAATTATCTACTGCCATAATCTCCAACGTCTTTACTGCTGAGAAATTCAAATGCATTTTAAAAACCTGAGAAATTAAGAAACAGGATGTCAGCATCTGTAAATGTAACATGAAAGTAGTAGATTATAGCAAAATCCGACCTGGTGCACTACCATTAGGGAGGGGAAATATACTGTCCTTCCCCCATTTTTATCCCACTTTTTGACTCCAGGGCAACATTGTTGGATTTTCATTTCCTTCTGAAATAACCATTGAGTTGGTTGTTCGCTATCATCTAAATAACTTTGAGAGAGAAGTGATAAAAGCTAGTTTTTCCTGTTTGGCCGATAGCCTGTGAACGGAAAAACAAACACTACCAAATATCGTAACTTTTGCAAGGAGTGAGATTCCATAAGGGCAGGATTTTTTTTAAAGTAATGAGCAGAAACAACACTGTTGTGTTGCAATGGTTTTGTGGTATGTTACATGATCGTGCTGTTAAAAGGGGAGTGGATTGTTCCACCTCCTTCTTCAACTTCATCCTGTAAGCATGTGTGCCATTTATACTGGTTTTTAAAGGGAGGTTGCTCATTAGATTAGATTAGATTAGATTACTTACAGTGTGGAAACAGGCCCTTCGGCCCAACAAAGCACCCGGAGGAAACCCACACAGACACAGGGAGAATGTGCAAACTCCACACAGTCGCCTGAGTCGGGAATTGAACCCGGGTCTCTGGTGCTGTGAGGCAGCAGTGCTAACCACTGTGCCACCGTGCCGCCTTCTGGTTTCAATGGTAAGAAACAGGCTGAATCCCTGTCACCCGATATTGGATTCTCTGCATTTTTGTTTCGTGTTATTAAGACATTTCTGAGATTGCGACATTTTATAATCAGACATGGCCGGGATGCATGTGGAAACAAAGGACTAGGACTCCTGCTAAATGGCCGCAAGGTAAATTACAAAAAGGTGATGAAAAATATAGTTTCTAATAGGCTCAATAAATGTCCCTCTGTTACTTTCCATCTTTATTCTTTGGTTTCCAGTGGCCTACTTACATGCTGACTGAAATCCTCAGGGAGAAGTTTCGACTATGTTGAAATCTGGTGGGATGTGAATATGTTTGGCTATTCAGTAAAGCCAGCATCAGTGCTAGTGCCTGCTGTGTGAAAGTGATGTTCTACTTAATTAGTCTTATCAGCATAATGAATGACAATGCTGAGAGCTGGAATGTTTTCTCACTTTGCATAGCCAAGGCATATATAGCTTCAGTCAAATAGGTAAACCTGTCTGTTCTACTCTATCAGTGAACACTGAGTGCAGTCCAACTTCAGGATGTTTGTTTTTACAGGCTGGTATATTCAAAAGTATTTGACTTTGTGCATCCGCATGTGTTTTGAGAGATTTGTAGCACTGCATTTTTAAACTCATGGATAGACTTTCCAAGGATTTGTAGATTGGGTCCTTTTTATAAATCTACTTTTCTCCACATCCTCCACAGCATGGAATGATGCAATATAGAATTATGCCATTCAGCCCCATTATGCCTGTGCAGGCTTTTGATAGAACTAACCAATTAATCTCACACCCCTACGTCTTTCACCATAGCTCTGCAATAATTATTCCTTTTCAAGTAATTATTCACTATGTCTTTAAAATTTACAAAGCTAAAAATCACACAATACCAGGTTATAGTCCAACAGGTTTATTTGGGAGCACACTAGCTTTCGGAGCAGCGCTCCTTCATCAGGTGATTGTGCACAATCACCTGATGAAGGAGCGTCGCTCCGAAAGCTAGTGTGCTTCCAATTAAACCTGTTGGACTATAACCTGGTGTTGTGTGAGTTTCAACTTTGTACACCCCAGTCCAACACCGGCATCTCCAAATCATGTTTAAAGTTTACTTTAGCATTGGCTTCTATGACCTTTCCATTTTATAGAAATGTTTCCTTATGCCATTTCCAATTCTTTTACCAAACATAGATTAATTTAGGATATCTAGTTGGCATGGACGAGTTGTGCCGAAGGGTCTGTTTCTATGCTGTACATCTCTGACTCTGACTCTGACTGACTCATCACAAATCTGTAATCGTTGAATACCTGGATTGCAAGGGTTAAACTACATGGTGAGTTAATTTCCCCCTTTCCAAGAATTGGCGAGGAAGGTTGCAGGAAGGGCAGATAATTGAGCATGTCTCCGATTAACACTTCATCCTTCTTTCTCATTGGTGGTAGTAGTAATGGTCGTCTTGCTCGTAAAGATGACAAGCCCCACCCTTAATAAAAAAGACGAATATCCCAACCTTGGACATGTATGCTAAAATATATATGCTGAAGGTCATGAGTGATTTGATTGAAACTGGAAAAGGTGTAAATGAGAAAAGATAGAGTGGATTAGAATAAAATATCAGCACCAGAATAGGAAACCAAGAGTAGGAAGCATAGACCTTACATCAGTGGAAGCAAGTTATTCATTATTTATTTCAATAATTATTCATGATTTTTAACAGACCTGTGACATCTCTTAATCTTTTCTGTGAAGGAGAACATGTCTATTTTCTCATATCCCTCCATACATTTCAAGCCCCTCACCCCTCATACTGTTTTATTGAATTCCTTTAGTGATGTCTTTGATCTGATTCTATATGCTGGTTTGCACAACCTATACCACAGAGAGTCATGTTTGAATTTAGATAGATATCTGGAAATTTATTAACACTGACTATGTATCCAAACATGATATCTCAGACTTACATGTGCAGTCTGGGTTATATGTTTACTTAGATTATTACTATATTACGTACATAGTTAACTGGCTGGCTGACTGTCTACTAACTGACTGACTGTTGACTGATTGAACAGTGAGTAAGTTGGAAACCTTTTACACAAGGGCATCACATATCATGCTGTCATCTAACTTCAAGGTACAGTGCACTTCTGAGATCTGTGCAATAATACAACAGACGTCGAATCCTTAACATCCTTTCTAAGATGTGATATCCAGAATCGAGTGCAATACTCCAGCTGAGGCCTGTAAGTATTATTTTTGAATAAACATTGAGCAGAATTTCCTTGTTTTTGAACTCTATTTCTGCTCTAATAAAGACAAAAATGCCAAAAGCTTTTTATATCTGCCTTCTCAACTTCTCCAGCCATCCTCAAAAATTTGTGCACACATACCTCTAGGTCTCTTCATTCTCTCACACCCTTTAGAATTGTACCATTTAGTTGATATTGTCTCTCTACCAAATATTTGCATATCTCTGCAATAAATTTTATGTTATGTGACTATCCGTTTTACAAAACTGTTTGTATTCTTCTTAAAGCTGTTACTATTTTCCAGATTGTTTACTGAATTTCATATCATTTGAAAACTTTGAAACAATGTTCTGTATACTGAAGACTAGTTAATAAGATGAGAGCTCAAAGCGCTGGCAGTAGTATGTTAACATGGACAGTGGCTTGGTGAACTAATAGAAAACAGACTGTTCGGAAAAGAGAGACATTTTCAGGATGGCAACTTGTGACTAGTGGAGTGCCACAGGAATCAGTGTTGGGGCATCCCAGTTAGTTATAAAATATAATAACTACTTGAATGAGGAAAATGAATAACTATAACTGCAGTTGACACAAGAATACATGGGAAGGCAAGTAGTGACAATGGCACAAGGACTCTAGAGAGGATAAAGCCGAACTAAGTGAATGAGCAAATACTTGGCCGATAGAACATATGAAATTGTACACTTTGGCAGGAAGAAAGGAAGTGCTGAATATTATTTAAATTGAGAAAGAGTGCAGAAAGCAAATGTGTAATTCACAAAATGCTAGCATGTACATTCAGCAGCTAATGGGGAAGGCAAACAGATTGTTGGTCTTTATTTTGAGGGAAATGGAGTACAAAAATAGGGAAGACTTGCTAAAATTATACAAGGTACTAGTTAGACCACAGCTGAAGTACTGTGAACAGTCTTGGGTCCCTTATCCAGGAAAAGGTATCCTGACATTGAAAGCAGTCCAGCAAAGGTTCACTAGCTTAGTTCTGGATACAGAGGGATGTCCTTTTTAAAGAGGAAATATTCATTAGGTTGGTCTGTACTCATTGATTTTAGAAGAATGAGAGAAGAGTTTATTGAAACATGCAAGATTCTCAGGGGGCTTGACAGGATTGATGCAGAAAGTTTGTTTCCCTTGTGAGAGTCTATGACCAGAGGGAATGACCTCAGAGTAGAAGGTTACCCATCGAAGATAGAATGGAGGAGGAAACTTTTCTCTCAGAGAGTAATGAATCTATGGAATTTTTTACTACAGATGGCTGTTGATGTGAGATTATAAACTATATTCAAGACTTTCAAGAGATAGGCAGCTTTTTAATGAATAAGGGAATCAAGGGTGTAGGGATAAGGCAGGAAGATGAACTTGAAGATTATCAGATTAGCCAGTATCTGATTGATAGCAGAGCAGACTTGATGGGCTGAATGGTCTACCTGAAGAAGGGTTTATGCCCGAAACGTCGATTCTCCTGTTCCCTAGATGCTGCCTGACCTGCTGCGCTTTTCCAGCAACACATTTCTATCCCCGGGCTGAATGGTCTACCTCTCCTCCTTATTCTTATGTCTTACAGTTACCTTTTCACCCATTTCATTGAATTTTGTATACCCTACTGAAGGTGTGTGCTATCCTCTTCCAGTTTAAAATACTGAGTTTTCATTTCACCTGAAACACTGAAATGTTGCCCTGCATACTAAGCTCAAGGTCACTAATGCCTTTCAGGAAAAGAAAAGGTCACAACACTGACCCCTGGAGATCTCCACCACACATCTTCCCCCCGTCTAAAGAATGTCCATTATCCATGAGATTGCCAAATGATATTTGGCCTTCATTGCAGGAAGATTTGAAGTAGGGTGGCTTACTGGTCTTATACAGTGTCCTGGTAAGATTGAGTAATATGTGCAGTTTTGGTCACCCTACCTTGGATAGGATATACTTGCTGTAGAGGGAGTACAGCAAAGGTACACCAGGTTGATAGATTGGATGGCAAAACAATTGAAGATTTGCAAAAATCACTCAGGGGTTAGTATCTGATTTATCAGGCTCTGATTCACTCTCAAATTCTTCCTTGAACAGTGAAGGAATTAAGGCTTATGGCAAATGGAGGGGTAAGTGAAGCTGAGTCCACAAAAAGATCAGCCAGGGTCTCACTGAACAGCAGAACACTGAAGAAGTCAAATAGCCTACCACTGCTCATATTTCTTACGTTCTTATGTTCTTACTATAGGCTTTTAGCAGCATGCTCTTATATACAATACTGCCTTTTCTGGGTGCTGTGGAAATGGTGGGGGCTGGAAAGGATGGTGGTTGATGAGTTCTACTGTGTTCACAATCTCCTCCTGCATTTAGTGATGTGGTTTATGCATCATACACCAGGAAATGTTACACCATCTGAATGGTCCATGTGCCGTGTTTTCATGACATGCTTTGTCTTCCAAATCCTACTGTATAGAAGATGAGGCAAAATCATCACTTGTGTTTGATACCAATGCAGACATCTCACATTAATATAGACTTTTCTGTTTCTCACATTCCCCACACAAGTTCATTGAAACCATGACACAGTCACAGCAAGGATCATTGCAAGGACTTTGGTGCATGAAGGATTCATAAAAATTCATGAGGAACAAAAGCTTTAGTAAGCACAGGGCTAGCACCAATATCTAGTGGCTGCTGAATAGATGATCAAATGAAGTAATCAAAGCTGATGATTCTCTCAGGTTGTGCAGAAGGTAAAAGTGGTCCAGAGTTTATCATCTTTGATGCCATTTCCTTCAGATAAGTGAGGCAGATTTCCACCACAGATTGCATGCCCCAGGACACCGTCACAGCACTATACTATCTGCTGCAGTGGGACTTGGGAACTGAAGCAGAGGGTGGCCATTCGATCCTGCTGGCTATCAAGGTGATAGCTGCTCCAAATGTTCTTGCAAATGGCTGCTTCCAAGGATCCACTGGGGCCCTCTCAGCCCTCAATCCACAAATGGAATCATAGTGTCATGGAATCATACAGCACGGAAACTGACCTTTTGAACCAAACAGTCCATGATCCCAAGCTAAACTAGTCCGACCTACCTGTGCTTGGCCCATGTCCTTCCAAACCTTTCCTATTCATGAACTTATCCAAATGTTTTTCAACCATTGTCAATGTACCTCCATCCACCACTTTCCTGGGCAGTTCATTGCGCACACGAACCACTCTCTGTATGAAAAAGTTGCCTCTCATGACTTTTTTAACACTTTCTCCTCTCACCTTAAAAATATGCCCCCAAGTTTTGAACTTTCCCACTCGAGGGAAAAGCCTATTGTCATTCACCTTATCTATGCCCCTCATTATTTTATAAACCTCCATAAATAATCTCCTATGCTCCAGAGGAAAAAGTTCCAGTCTTTCCAGTCTATTTTTATATCTCAAACCTTCCATTCCCAGCAACATTCTGGTAAATCTTTTCTGAACCCTCTCCAATTTAATAAAATCCTTCCGATAACAGGGCTACAGAACTGCACACAATACTGCAGAACAGGTCTCATCAATGTCCTGTACAACCTCAACATGACATCCCAACTCCTACACTCAAAGGTCTGATCAATGAAGGTCATCTAAACCTGACACAAATTTCAAAGAATTATGTACCTGAAACCCTAGATCACCCTGTTCTACCAACAATTCTATAAGTCCTGTCCTTGTTTTTGTTTTACCAAAATGCAATACTTCACATTTATGCACATTGAACTCCATCTACTACTCCTCTGCCATTGACTCAATTGATCAAGATCTCTTTGTAATTTTAGATAGTCTTCTCCACTGTCACAATACCACCAATTTTGATGCCATCCACAAACTTACTATCCATGTCTTCTCTATTCTCATCAAAATCATTCATATAAATGATAAACAAAAGTGGACCCTCCACCACCACCCTTTGTATTGTATGATTCTATGATCAATCTCATTTTCCCCAGACAAGGTCAATCCTGCAGTTCAGTTAGCAGGTTTTGCTGGCTCCCCTAAGTGCAGGTGGTTCTACTGAAGGGAAGAATATCCATAATGAATGATAGGTCCCTAGAGAGTACTGTGGAGCAAAGAGACCTTGGTGTACAAGTCCATATAGCCCTGAAGGTGTCAGCACAGATAGACATGGTGATGAAGGCGACATATGGGATGCTTTGTATTATTTTATGAGGGCATGGAATATAGGAACAAGGAAGTCTTGTTACAACTTCATAAAACATTGGTTAGGCCATAGATGGAACACTGTGTGCATTTCTAGTCATCACACTTTGGAAGGATGTGCTTGGACTGGAAAGGGTGCAGAGTAGATTCAAGATTAGAGTGCTGCTGAAAAGCACAGCAGGTTAGGCAACATCCTAGGAGCACTCCTGATGAAGGGCTCCTGCCTGAAACATCAATTTTCCTGCCCTTCGGATGCTGCCTGGCCTGCTGTAGTTTTTCAGTAGGTTGAAATCTTTGAGGAGAAAGTGAGGTCTGCAGATGCTGGAGATCAGAGCTGGAAATGTGTTGCTGGAAAAGCACAGGACTGAGACAGGGTGGGGGGAGGGGAAATGAGGAAGGCTTGACTTTAATTTCCAGCATCTGCAGTCCTCAATTTCGCCTGCAGAGTAGATTCACCAGCATGTCATCTGGGATGGAAAGTATCAGTTATGAGAAGAGAGTGGATTGCTTGTTTTCCTTGGAACAGAGCAGGAAAGCTGAGGGTTATCTGATTAAGATATGCAAATTATGGGAGGCACAGTCAGGGTAGAGGGTAAAAATCCTTTCCCCATGGCAGACATATCTAAGACCAGAGGGTACAAGTTTCATGTGAGGACTCAGTGGTTTAAAGGAGATCTGAGTAAAAAATATTTTCACTCAGGGTGTGGTGAAGGCAGGTACTCCTGTAACATTTAAGAAACAGCGGATGAACCATCAAATTGCTGGGGTCTAAGAGGCTATGGACCACATATAGGCAAATTGGATTTGGGTAGTTTGGTGTTTGTTGGTTAGCATGGTGGGCCAAAGGGCCTGTTTCTATGCTGTTTGGCTCTACGACTTCGATTACTGGGACTGATTAATTCAGTTGACTATCTGGATAATCTGCTCACAACGTGGATTCTATTCTCATTCCACCTGAGGTAGACTAGAGCCTACCTCCTCCACCTTACTTCTGAGAGTGGCAAAAAAAAGCAAGTTCACTCCTGTCAAAAACAAAGAAAATGGCTGAAGGGTGAAGCATCAACAGGAAACGAGCCAAGACTGTGCCTTTGCGGTAGAGCATGTATAGAATCAAAGGTAAAGTACATAAGACTGTGCTTCCATTTTCGAGGCTAAGTAGTAATAAGGTGGCCTCTCATTAACATACTTACGAACAATGGCTCTGCACCAGGCACATATTGGGATTGCTGCACCAGCAATGGTTCTGTCTCAACAAAGCAGGTAAATTCTTGCAGAGCTGCAACAGAATTCTCACAGTTCTCCTCATCTGACTTAACCTGCCAGTTAAACTGGTATCTTTGGTGTAACCACTATCGCATTGTCAATGTGCCACTGGTGAGTATTGAATGCCCTTTGGTGATCAATAGCCCAGCCAATTAATTGTTCAGAATTGACTATGTGAAAACCTGCACTTAAACTGCTTCTGTTTTGGATATTCTCTCCAATGGCTTCAAAACGACAGAATCACAAGAATTATTATTATACCCTGTTTAATTTAAATAAGTTGCAAAACAAAAAAAAAGAGGTACTGAGCTAGCATTTCAAAAAATGCATAGACTCTATATGCTGGATAGCAAGAGGGTTTTGTAGGATTCCCTGGGGTGGACCTGTCTCCAAGATGAAGAGATTTATTCTGCTGAATGACAGTTGGTCAGCTGGCAGCTACTCTGCATTTCCTGCGCAGAAACCCAAGGCCAAACCAGTCATAATTTGAGCCCCTATTCCAAGCACATTCTGTCTTTAACTGTCAAGAAAGAAAACAAATCAGAAACTGTGAAGTGAGCATCAGGCAGAATGAGAAAGATGAAAGGCTATCTCATGTGAAAATTGGTCTCAATTTACCTGTTGTACGCAGCTGGCATTTTGATGACTCCTCATCCTGTGCCAGTGTTCCTCCTTTTTCTTATTGCCAACTCATTGGCCTTTTCTAATTTATTGCTTATGGTTTTTGAACAAGCTGAAGCCATTTTACTGTTTTCACTTTGAACCTGCGTACATATGCAGTCATTACAAGTGCTGGATTTTTGCAGGTCAGGGAGAAGATTATTGTAAATTAATATCAAAGTAAGAGTATTTGTTTAATTGCCCTGGCAGGTGAGAGTTCATTAATCATTCACCTAGTATTGGAAAATTCATTTTTGACTTAATTTGTAACCATCAGACCAAACAAGTGGTTTTCCAATAGGTTTGGATTTCGAATGATTAAACTGACACATGGTCTGCAAATCTTCAAGACAGACATGTAAGGTTAACCCTCAAAGATGAAGATTTCTGCACACCAAACAAACCTTTTGTTTCAGACAGCTGTGAGCATCAGGCAATGAGTTCAAAAGGAATATCAGAAAAATATCTAATCTTCTATTGTTTGCTGTGCAGCTGTGATTACTTTGAAAATCAGTTTCTACTGACACTCAGAATGAGAACTAAAGAAAAGTGGCTTTAAGCAGATCATATACTGTAGCATTTTCCATGTAATCTTTCTAACACAGGCCTCTGTCCCTCCATAATACCACAGTCATTCCTGAATCAGTTTGTGCTGGGGATTCTCCATTCAAGGAAAGCTGATAAATATCTCCACAAAAAAAAACATAATCTGACCCTGCTAATATGATGAGAATCTATGAGAAATGTCACAAATACCACATGAAACAAATTTGTGTTCACAACCAAATATTTTCACATTTAAAGTTTATTATAGAAAATTCAGTGACTTATTTATTTTTTTCAATTATTCATCCCTCTACATTGGTTTGGTGAAGTTGAATATCTGGGAATTACAAATGCTGTCATTTAGAGTAATAGAATCATAGAGATATACAGCACAGAAACAGATTCTTTGGTCCAACCCGTCTATGCCGACCAGATATCCCAACCCAATCTAGTCCCACCTGTCAGCACCCGACCCATATCCCTTCAAACCCTTCCTATTCATATACCCATCCAGATGCCTTTTAAATGTTGCAATTGTACCAGCCTCCACCACTTCCTCATGCACCACCCTCAGTGTGAAAAGGTTGTCCCGTAGGTCTCTTTTATATCTTTCCACTCTCACCCTAAACCTTTGCCCTCTAGTTCTGGACTCCCCCACTCCAGGGAAAAGACCCTGTATATTTACCCTATCCATGCCTCTCATAATTTTGGAAACCTCTATAAAGTCACCCCTCTATAATCATAGAGCCAAAGAGATGTACAGCACTGAAACAGGCCCTTCAGTCCAATTCGTCCATGCCGACCAGATATCCTCCGACGCTCCAGTGAAAACAGCCTCATCCTATTCAACCTCTCCCTATATCTCAAATCCTCCAACCCTGGCAACATCCTTGTAAACCTTTTCTGAATGCTTTCAAATTTCACAACATCCTTCCGATAGGAAGGTGACCAGAATTGCACGCAATATTCCAAAGTGCCCTAACCAATGTCCTGTACAGCTGCAAAATGACCTCCCAACTCCTGTACTCAATACTCTGGGCAATAAAGGAAAGCATACCAAATGCCTTCTTCACTCTTTACATAGCAGTGCCTATTTGTTTGTGAAATATCAGAATCTGTTCATAAAGTTGGAAATTTGCTCTTCAACCTTTTTGAATTGTCATGCTTCAAAATTCCAAGGATCTAAAAAGCATCCAGTGAGGCCAAGATTTTGAAGTGTAACAATTTTTCACCATGTTACTGGCCAACTTTAAGTTGTAATTGCAGAACTACGGGCAGACTGTCTGCTTACTTCTCTAACTGCAAGAAAGAGCATGTCAAGGGAGATTCTAGCTCCTGCTGTGAAAATCTATCCATTCCATCTTTATAAAACTTCAGAAAATCTCACACTAGTTACGAGCTGGCAGGTTAGCCACCTGTAAGAAAAGCCCTAGTAAACCCCTCAGGTTAAATAAATCAATCCCAGAAGCTGAATGAGTCAAAATCGTTTTCTTAGAAGCACCATCTTTCTTTTCTCTCTCTTCCACACCTCTCATCCCTTCTTCCTATTGGAAAAGCTAATGGATGTTGATTCATTATTTATCAGGCTGGGTACCACCCACACTCTCTTAGACCATATAAAAGCTGGTCTTGTACATAATCCTAATTGTGGAAGGTGCTCAGTGCATCATTGAAATCTGTATGGATGTTTTGTCCCAGCATACCTACGTTGGTGCAGTGTTGCCATCCTATTGTGGAACCTTGAAGTCCACAATGTTGCCACATTTTTCATTCAACTCAGATACATCACTACTCAACTACAAATATTTTGCACTTCATTCAATCCCAACAATACACTTTATCTCAGTTTCTGAAGAACAAATTTCAATATACTCTTGTAAAAAAATTCAATTTCCAATACCATTCATCTTCGAAACATGCAAGAAAATAAGAAACAAAAATGAAACATGTAACTTATTAAACTCCTTCCAATGCTCTATGTACTGTTTGTATTATTGTGGTCCTTACTATTTCATGGAGTGAGGATGTTAAGTTTAGTGTTGAACTATGGTCAGTTTTGTAAAGGTGGTCTGCAATCTGTAATTGATGTGGTCCAAACTCACTTGACATATGACTCTTGCAGCTTGCAGAGATTTCAATCCTGTAAGTAGGGGATTGATTGAACCCAGGAGACCAAACTGAAAGCCAGCGCACTAACCCATAACAACAGACATTCCCATAGCAGCTAGGTTTCTGTATGACAGAGTGAGGAAGTCATATTGTTCGTTCTGTTCATAATGAATAAATAAGTATTTTATGTATTAATATTAATAATTTCTCCTGCAAACTTAAGAAAATGTGTTCATAATTTATAAATTTATATTTACAATTTATCTATAATTTAGTTGCAAAAGCAATATGCCTGATTTATTTGAAACAATGTCCTAATAGTGTGAGAGATATCAGGTCAATGTATTTCTTTAAGAAATGCCTCAGAAAAGATACCTGATATGACCAAACAGCTGGAAGTGATTGAAAGCCATGAGCCACTTTTAGGAACAATGCTCAGGGGTCCTCAGGAATTGACAATTTTAGCTGCTTCAAAAAGAAATTCAGCAAACGAAGATTGAAACTCAGCAGGACAAGTCAGATCTGAAATTTCAAACACGAGTGTTATCACCAGATGTATTCATCATATTCTTATACTTCCATCTTCTGAAACATTAACTCTTTGTGGTTCATTCCTCTAACCACCAATACTCCTCTAAAGCCATAATTGTGTATGTGTAAGAATCTAATCTCATGCCTGTCTGATGTTTATATAGAATCATAGAGCCAAAGAGATGTACAGCACTGAAATAGGCCCTTCGGTCCAATTCGTCCATGCCGACCAGATATCCTGACCTAATCTAGTCCCAGTTGGCAGCTCTTGGCCCATATCCTTCTAAACCCTTCCTATTCATAAACCCATCCAGATGCCTTTTAAATGTTACAATTGTACCAGCCTCCACCACTTCCTCTGGCTGCTCATTCCATACACGCACCACCCCATGAGTGAAAACATTGTACCTTAGGGGCCTTTTATGTCTTTTCCCTCTCACCCTAAACCTATGCCCTCTAGTTCTGGACTCCCCCACCCCAGGGAAGAGACTTTGTCTATTTACCCTTTCCTGCCCCTCATGATTTTATAAATCTCTAAAAGGTCACCCATCAGCCTCTAATGCTCCAGGGGAACAGCCCGAGCCTATTCAGCCTCTTCCTGTAGCTCAAATCCTCCAAACCTGGCAATATCGTTGTAAATTTTTTGTGAACACTTTCAAGTTTCACAACATCTTTCCGATAGGAAGGAGACCAGATTTGCATGCACTATTCCAAAGGTGGCCTAACCAATGTCCTGTACAGCCGTGACATGACCTCCCAACTCCTGTACTCAATATTCTGACCAATTAAGGAAAACATCTTCTTCACTATCCTATCTACCTGCAGCTCTACTTTCAAGGAACTATGCACCTGCACTCCAATGTCTCTTTGTTCAGCAACACTCCCCAGGACCTCATAATTTAGTGTATAAGTCCTGCTATGACTTGCTTTTCCAAAATCTCACACCTCGCATTTATCTAAATTAAATTCCATCTGCCACTTCTCACCCTATTGGCCCATCTGATCACGATCCTGTTGGTACTCTGAGGTAGCCTTCTTTGCTGTCCACTACATCCCAATTTTGTTGTCATCTGCAAAGTTAGTAACTTGCCCTCCTATGTTTTCATCCAAATCATTTATATAAATGACAAAAAGCAGTGGACAGAGCATCAACCCTTGTAGCGCACACAGGTCACAGGTGTCCAGTCTGGAAAGCAACCCTCCATCATCTATCTTCTACCCAATTCTATATGCAAATTGCAAGTTCTCCCTGTGTTCCATGGGATCTAACCTTGCTAACCAGTGTCCCATGAGGAACCTTGTCAAAAGTCTATTTAGATCACGTCTACTGCACTGCCCTCATCAATCCTCTCTTTTACTTCTTCAAAAAACTCAAGCAAGTTCATGAGACATGATTTCCCACATACATGCATCAACAAAAGTCTTATTACAAGGTAGGGACTTGGGATAATTTTCTCCACCACAGTTAATGTACACTTAGATCAATTGTGGTTCCTTTATAGATGTCCTGGCTGAAATTAATAACTTGTTCAAACCATTTCACAAGGAGATAGGGAAATATTGAGGGAAAAGGAGAAGTAAAAAAATTCTGGAGTCAATGTTAAAGAAAATGTTTTTTTTAGGAAACTTCTGATGACTCAAAGAAAAGCAACAAACTTAAGAGATTGTGACAGAATTCCAGACAGCAATGCTTGAAGTGTTGTTTATGTAAAATGGAATGGACACAATGGAGCCAAGCTGTTTATAGGCAAGGAATGAATATATGCAACTGAAGAAATTTTTCATGCAGAATTTAAGAAAGTTGTGAGAGGTCTGAAAGTGAGTAAAATGATCAATTCACTGGGACACAAAGAACAAGTTTGTTTCAGTTAAATCAAACAGAGGAGCCATAGAGTCATAGAATCATAGAGATGTATAGCACGGAAACAGATATTTCAGTCCAAAATGACCATGCTGATCAGATATCCTAAATTAACCTAGTCCCATTTGCCAGAATTTGGCCCAGATCCCTCTAAACCCTTCCTATTCACATACCCATCTTTTAAATGTTGCAATTGCCTCCACCATTTCCTCTGGCAACTTGTTCCAAATGCGCACCACCCCCTGCATGAAAAAGTTGCCTCTTGGGTCCTTTTTAAATCTTTCCCCTTTCATCTTAAATCTATGCCCTCTCGTTTTGGACTCCCCTACTCTTGGGAAAAGACCTCTTGTTATCAAATAGTATGGATGCTAAACTAATCCAGAATGAATACTGATCTCTCAGCTTTAATGTTGTCCATGATTCTCCATTACTGTGATGTTATGCCTATGTCCATCATTACCATTAGAAGTGATTTCTTCCATTCTCTGCCCAAAGGTGAGTCTGATCCACAGAGCTGCATTCTCCACTATGGGTAGGAGAATTAGTCCACGTGAATCCAGCCCAGCCTCGTGGGGAAGTTGAACCTCATTGTGTTGGCATCAATCTGACCCACGTAAGCTGTCCAGTCAACTGGCTCCCCAAAGACACTGATAGCTGTAGCAACATACTCTTCTACATGCATGATGTTATCCAGAGCTATGGATAGTGATGGTAAATACTGCAACTTTATTGACTAGGAATTTCTTCTCTCACCACCTGTCATTGAGACACACTGGAGAGATTTGCAAATCAAGACTCAAGCTTTTCAGCCATATATCCTTGACCATCAAGGTCTGGAATGGGACTTGGACTTGGAACTTCAAAGGCAAGGACATGGCCCAATATTCCACAGATCTATTCTGACATAACTTATATATTAACATTTTAATAGTTTTTCAGGCATTGCCAATTTCTTGTAGCCACAAGCCTTTCATTGGATATCCTTCCAATGTTCAAAATTATATTCTCTTATGTTTTGATATGACCATCATATCATTCCACTGAAATCCTAGCGATCCAAGAAAAAGTGTATGTTCATGATGAAAGAGTCCTTCAATAGATCCACTGTTATAAGCTCAAGCCAAATGTTTAGAAGTCAACTTCTCCTCCACAGCTGTAATTTGTATCCAAGGAATTAAATCAGAACAAGCGATGCAATAGCGTTGACATTTTCTGGGCAAGTTCGTTCAAAACCTTTTTCACAAATCTAAATGGGTCAAGAATAAGAATTAAATTAGGAGAGAAGAGAAAAATTGTAAGGGAATAAGGCCAAATACGAAGGGGATTAGGGTAATGAACAGAAGTGCCTTTACAAAGCCTCAGAAGTTATTTACAATATATTAATAAACTTCACCTAGGCTGAAGGTCTGTAGAACTAAAGATGTGCTGATTATACCGGAAGGAAAGGAATTCTTGAGGGAACTTGATGTGTGTTAATCACAGACGTCCTTACAGCAGGGCTCTCCAACCGGCTCTACTGATCAATACCCCGTGAAAGTGCTTCTCAGGCAGCTATTACTAGGTGAATGCAACAGTATCTGTAAAAAGGCTGACAGCATCTAGGTGGGAGTGCACTGGCAAACCATCGTTGATTGTTTTGTGTGTGTCATCACCACCAACAGGAAGGTATAACTTTCAGAAATATCATTCCAGTTCAATTTGTAACTACTCAATAAAGAAGCAAAGATATCAGTAGATGTCCCATTGCCTGGAATCAGAATCACAAGACTATAAAGATGCAATGGCATCTGGAAATAGACTGAATACACATCAATAGCTTTATCTGGCATTAAACTGCACTACATACAAAAGGAAAAGAAAGCCTGTGGGTATTCATGGCTTATGAAGAGTTCAAGGATTATCTCAATGGTTTTCAGTTCTACATTGAGATAGCTCAGAAGCCATTTATCAACTTGTTAGGTATGGATGTCCTAGGTGTTCTGGCACTAAAGATGAAGCAGTACAGGATAAGACTGTATATTCTTAGATTATTTCCTATCTTTCAGGGAAGGAATTGATTGCTGCAAGCATTTTGTTGTGTAGTTTTCTGACTTGTTGGCTAAATATGATTGTGTCAAGCTGCAGGGAGATTCAATGTAAACATGGTCCCCATGGTGAACTAAACTAGCCTATGAATGCTGAAGGAATTCATTGGAAGCATATCTCATCACAATTTTAGCTGAGTATTTATTTTAAACTGCTTCCAAAAATGCTGTGAATGTTAGCTTGGAGTTGCTGTTTCTATTTGGGCCTTTTCTGGGGAAATCTATGGGCAGATGTAGGAAATACTTGACCCACAATGACTGAAAAATTAGAGAATGCTGGAGAAACTCAGTAGGTATGGCAGCATCTTGGAGACAGAAGCAGAATGAAAGCATTGAATCCAATCCGTTAGCTCTCTCTCTCTCTCTCTGTCCACCAATGCTGTCAAGCTTGTTCCAGAACTTTCTGTTTTTACTTTAAATCTCCAGGATCTGACAGGAAATGTAAATTCTGTTCATAATATTCCATCAATAATAATTTATAATAATAACAAGGTCTCTGTTTTTGTTCAAATCAATGGGGTTACGTTCGTCAAGTCTAATGTCATCAGGGTGTGTAAATGCATCTCCAAAGGGACACAATTAGTAAAAATTTACATGCTCCTCAAATTTAAAAAAAAGTGTGCATTTCAGACCTTAATATCCTAATCTGAGCAATAATCGATTCAATTGTATGCTTGTAAGTTGTAGAAGATTCCTAGTAAAATGCCTGATTGCACTCTGAACAAATAATTATAATGTTGGCAAGCATTCAGAGATACTTGTTTGAATGAATATATGTATTTGACATGTACACAGCAGATTTTGCCATATCCAAGAGCAGATCATCTACTGATCAACTGCTCTGCTCACCATGTGACCAATGAAACAAAGAAAATGAACTGTGATCAATACAATTTGAAATATTTCATTTGCTGTGTGTTAGTAGTGACGTCTTATCCAAGTATGTTAGTGTGAGCGCGGCCAAAAATATGATAACTTCCAAGTATTTTCCAATCCCAGGCTAATACATTGAAGTGGGATTTACCTTGGTGAAAAACGACTCAGTGCAAAGATACAAAATATTTATTTACTTCCTTTGGCCCAAATGCATCTTCGTTTAAGGGATGAAAATTTGCATACTCCCTACATATTCAATTTTCACATTTTTCCAGGTCAGCTCCTGAGATGTGTAGCTGGAGACAGAGGCCTTTGTCGGATTGCTCATATAAGTCACTTGCCTGATCCCTTTCTTTCATTCATTTATGGGACCTAGGCATCACTGGCTGACCAGCATTTATTATCCATTCCAAATTTCCCTTGAGAAGATGGTGTTGAGCTGCCTTGTTTAACTGCTGCAGTCCATGTGCTGTTGGTAGACTCACAGTGCCCTGAGGAAGGAATTCTAGGATTTTTGACCTGGCAACAGTGAAGAGTCAGTGATATGTTTCCAGGTGAGGATGATGAGTGATTTGGAGGGGAACTTGCAGTTAGTGGTATTCCCATGTATCTGCCGACCTTGTCCTTCTCGATAGAGGTAGCAGTGGGCTTGGAAGGTGCTGTCTAAGGATCTTTGGTGAATTTCTGCAGTGCAACTTGTTGATAGAGCACATTGCAGAGTTTGTGTAGAGGGAATGGTTGCATGTGGATGTGGTGCTAATTGAGTGGGCTGCTTTGTCCTGGATGGTGACAAGCTTCTTGTGTGTTGTTGAAGCTGCACACATTCAGGCAAGTGGGGAATATTCCACCACAACCTGATTGTGCCTTGTAGATAGTGGACAGGCTTTGGGAAGTCAGGAGGTGAGTTACTCACTATGGCATTTATAGTCTCTGACCTACTATTGTAGCCATTGTATTTTTAAGGTGAGTCCAGTTGAGTTTCTGTCCAATGATAACATTGAGGATGTTGATAGAGGGGGATTCATTGATAGTAACATCATTGAATGCCAAGGGGCACTTGTCAAGATTGACTTTTAATGGAGATTGTCATTGCCTGGCATTTGTGTGGCGTGAATGTTACTTGCCATATTTCAGCCCAAGCTTAGGTACTGTCAAGATCTTGTTATATTTGAACATGAACTGTTTTAGTATTTGAGGAGTTACAAATGGTATTGAACGTTGTTCATTCATTGGTAAACATTCCCACTTCTGACCTTATATTGGAGGAAAGGTCATTGATGAAGATGGTTAGGTCTAGGACACTACCCTGAGGAACTCTTGCAGAGATGTCATGTCTATATTATCAAAACCACCATTAGAACTCACCAGCAAGCAGATCCATGCACTACTTTGAGTTCAATGATGCACGTATTATCTAGGATTTGAGACAACTTTGTAGCAGGGTCCTGGTGCAATTTGTGTAAGATAGCTTTAATTTTATGAGAAACCAGCATAAGCAAGTTCTAGTGCTATTTACCTTGAACCAAAAACACTTCGTGTTTTTTTCTTAGTACAAGATCTCTTCATTATGTGCTTTATAAATTGAGTTTAAATTCAGACTGAAATGCAGTTTTGTGCCTGCTACAACTGTTTAATTGAAAGTATAAGTGCATTTAATTTTATCTATTGAAAGTTTTGACTTTCACCTAACCCAATTTATTCACTTCCTGGTTTACACCCTGCTAAATTCTATGCTCCAAGTTAAACCTTCACTGTCAGTTCATTACATGACAAAGATATATGTAATGCCATTGACAGTTTTTCAATCAAGCGCGCTGATGAAAATTTTAATTTTTGTATGGCTATCCAAAGGAATAAGTTGGGCAGCCAGGCCTCATTCAAACTTGGCAAGCAAGTTTAAAAAGAAGTCAAAAGTAGGGCAGCACATTGGATTGAAGGCTGTAAATCAGGCCAGATCTACTGAGGAAGGGTAAGTTGGAAAAGTCCTGGGTCATTGGCACTGGTATGTTGAAGTGTAGGGGATAGTACTGGGAGAAAGGATGGGTGGAAAGATCACTACAGGATTCTAGTAGGTTATACTGTTCATTTATTAACAGTATAAATGAAGCATTTTTACAACATAAAACAATAATATACACTTAATGTTTCTAATACTGATTTCAATGTCTGGATCAGCACCAGCACACCCCATTTTCATAGGATCTCCTCCTCAGACCAGAAGGGAGAGTGCTGAGGTTGGAGGTGATGCCTGAATGTCCAAGTGTTTCCATTATCACAAGGTGGGACACCTTCATGTAGATTGCTGGATGGTGTTGGGTAAATCAATCTGACATATCAGAATACACAAGATACTTACAGAGACAAGAACCCTGACTGAGAGTCTAGGTTAGGGTGGTGCTGGAAAAGCACAGCAGGTCAGGCAGCATCTGAGGAGCAGGTACAAAACATTGAGCTGTAGTCCTGTGAAGCTAAGTGCAAAAATTGCTGTGAATGCAGTGGAGATTAGCAAAATATCTGAGAGTTACAGAGAATACTTGTCAAGAGGAAAATTAACTTTTATTCCTAAAATAAGTCATGTAAATCTCTGTTATACATAGGGATACAGGATTTGGGGATGCCGGTGTTGGACTGGGTCATACAAAATTAAAAATCACACAACACCAGGGTATAGTCCAACAGGTTTAATTGGAAGCACACTAGCTTTCGGAGTGTCACTTGCAGGGTTACATTGTACTTTGCTCAAAAACTGCATGCATTCATGTAAAACTCTGGGCTCAAAAACTGCATGAATTCATGTAAAACTCTGTTATCTCACTTTTTAGATTAGAATCAATCTAAACATCATGGCATAGACAGAGAACACTGGGGGCTTACACCTTCAACATATTGTCTGGCTATCACCCATTGTTAACAGCTAACCTGAGAATGCAACTTTTAAAAAAAGGTTTTGTGATTTACACATCAAAGAAGTGAAACTTTCATGGTATTCAAACAGATGAAAGACTTAACAATCAATTTTCAATGTATAACTTCAGTTACATCACATTGTAAATTTTTGCTATAAATTCTGTGTTAGGATTGAGCCCTCCACTATCACCTGATGAAGGAGCGACCCTCTGAAAGCTAGTGTGCTTCCAATTGGACTATAACCTGATGTTGTGTGATTTTTAACTTTGTAAACCCCAGTCCAAAACCGGCATCTCCAAATCATATATTGAAAAAGACCTGGATTGTTTGTTAAGTCTCTCATCTTTTAAAATGACCATGTTGGTTTCAGTTCTTTTCATATGTAAATCGCAAAACTATTTGTAAAAGTTACATTCTCAAGTGAACTTTAACAATTGGTGCCATGTCGGCCCCGATAATGTATTGAAGGTGTTAGCCCCCTGTGTGAGGCTGTCTGTGCCACAATGGTCAGACTGA
>NC_057712.1:83511585-83563366 GCF_004010195.1 Chiloscyllium plagiosum | reverse complement strand
CATTTTGCATACTAATGTTTCAGTGAGACACAACTTTGTTAAAATCAAAATAAAACGAAATATGATCTGTAAGGCCATGTTTCAGTCTGAGTTCTGATTTGCACAGTACTAACATCAGCCAGGGCTGTAATATTTTAATGAAACATATTAACATGAGGCTGCACATTTCTTTACCAACAGGACATATATTTATTATACAAAAGAGAAAAGAAATAAACAAGCCAAGCTATCGAAATAGTTGGGCAGCCAGGCCTCATTCAAACTTGGCAATCCAGAAATAAAAATAACAATGCTTTAACCTGTTTCTTGATACTATCCATTAGAAAGGCTCAAGTCCAGAGAAATGAAACCTCTATCTCAACTCCTTAAGTTTCTGTTTAACTGACTCAGAACATTTCCTTTGCCATGGATTGTGAAGATAATTCAATGAGTCTTTTCCACGTCTGCCAACATAAACATATCATAAATCTGAGAAACTAGACTTTCTCAGTTCAAATAACCTTAATATTTATAACCAAATGTTTCTGGTTTGGAAGATTTACAAACTAAATTGTTCTGCTGAGGTGGCTGGTTCGCTGAACTGCCTTGAACTCCTTCTGGAAAGAAAGTTAAAAAACTTGCTTGTGAACTCAACTCGGATGCTGTCAGAACTGTGTTAAAATACTTGTTTAAACCTAGCACCTTCTGAACTGAAAACAAGTCTAATGGCCTTAAAGGATTGTCCTTCACATTATAAATACCTAACAATATGAATATTTTTGAACTAACATCATAGGTATCTGTAGTCACTTATTTTCTGATTTAGATCCAGAACAACTCTTTTTCTTTGTATAGGAAATCCTTTACATAAATAGCTTTCACCCATCTGCCTCTATTTTGAAATACAAATTCTAAAATTCATACACATATATGATGCATATTTTATCATTATTTTTAAGCTATCTAAGAACAGGGGAAATAGCGAACATAATTGTTTAGGTTACAGGTAAAATGAACAAATGAAAATGAATGTAAGTATATATTAGTTCTTAAATATATTTTTGTTTTGTCTACATTCTGTAAAGAAACGCACTCAGAAGTGGTATTTGATTTTTCCAAATGTGGACAAACTTTCAACTTAACATTTTTACCAAGTTGAGTTTTAAAAAAAAAATATTTTATTTCAAGTTACGTAATGAGTATTTTTTTTAAAAAAGGTCAACATACTATAAAGGAGCTTTTTTTTTAAAATGAGACATTTCTTGGCAGTCACATGTCTTATAATAACTCATTGTTTCCTTGAGAACACCTCTGACATTCAGTTACATGCAAGTTGTATAGGAGTAGACCATGTCTATTTCTGTAATGTCGTTTGCAAGGTCAGAAGTGCTGGGCATGGTCTTGCAGCCTGAATCAGCCAACCCCTTTGACAGCCACTCCTGATCATTAAAAAGCCTGGAATGGGGTCAGAAATTATACAATTAAAACCCATCTGTTATTTATAAAGAGTTTCAACTCATCTCAATTCAGTAAACATCCAGGTCCATATGTCTTTTATGCCCATACTGGTCTGCCTTTTACATGCTCCATGAAGTGTACGTACAGTGAGGTGGAGAGTGGGGATGGCATGTAAATAGGTCAGGTGCCCAGCTCTATCCACCCATCCTCAAACTCATCCTCAAATATGGAGTTTAGGTGTGGCCCTATTGGAGTATATTAGCTATAAGGAGAAGTTGGACAAACTTGGATTGTTTTACTTGGGCGTTGAAGGCTGAGGAGCAACCTGACAGACGTTTATGAAATTATGAGGAGCATGGATAGGGTGGAGTCAGAGTCTTTCTCCCTGGGTGAAAATGTCAAATACTAGTGTGTATAGGCTTAGGGTGACAGGGGCAAAGCTTAAAGGAGATGTGTGAGGCAATTCTTCTCTACAGACAGTCGTAGATGTAGATGACTTAACTTTCCTTGCCTGGATTTTCTCCTCCTCTTGTTGCTCTTGGTTGTCACCCTCTTCATGACTTCCTCAGTGTCTGTCTTGGCAATTTATCTTTTCTTTTCCTCAACCATGGTGACAGTCAACTTCAGACACCTGATATTATCCATTGCTGAATTCTGGTTTTGGCAAGAGGGTGTGACTTCCTCCCTCCTGGGTGGTGGATGTGCCATTCTGAATTAATTAAGTCCCACCATAGTTCATTAAAGCACGGAGGGCAGGTTTCTTCCCGTCCTGTTAGATGGCCGCCAACTTTTCTTTTTGGAGAGAATGCCATTTGCTCCTCCACCCCCAACAACATTAAATTCTCTCCAATACTTTTGTGGGTGTCTGTAATGTCATTGCCCAAGAATCTGATCAGAGTGTGTACTGTGTAACTACAGACATGTGTGCACTTTCAATACTGAAAATTAGGCGCTAGTAAAACGGAACTGATCACATCTTCACTATTAAAGGACTGTATATCAACTAGTCTGATGGCAATTACCAGCTGATAATTCCAGATGACAGCAGTCAAAATAAACCTCACTCTGTATAGAGTGTATCATTTCTTTCTAACTGTTGCCATTTTATTCTGGGTAAGTGAAAGGTTTATAAAACCAAAAATGTGATGATTCACATTTGAAGGTGGCAAAAATACTCCTGTGGTAAAAATATCCAGAGAATACAGAAAAAAAGGTTAACATTTTGCAGACATTAAAAGCATGAAAATGTCAAAGATCAAATAAATAATAGAAGAACTCTCAACCTTTAAAGCAGGAAGATTTTACAAACAGATAACAGTCTCCTTGGATATTCATAAAACACACAAGAACCCATTCTGGAGTTCACACATCTGACTTAAGACTTCAAAGCTCTTTCTTCCTTTTCATGTTTCAACTCTGCTTTCAAGAAATGAGGCCACTTTCTCTTGCAATTTACAAAATTCCAAAAATATTTCTTTGAAATTGACTTGAATTGTTTTTGGTAAAGTAAGTGCTTCAGTTTCAGTAATGGCAGATGTAGTTCTGCTTGGCTACAAAGGGCCAACATATCATGCATTCAAACACTGTACAATATACTACAGTTTGTTACTGACATTGCTACTGAAAAAGACCTTGTGACAAGCTTTTACTGGCTGAATACTGTATGCATTTTCTAACGTTACAGAAGTTTGCATTATATGCTGTTTGAAGTCATGCTACAATGGTCTGAGGCAGTACAGCATGCTAATAAGAACTTTTAAATCCCATGGACAAAAAAATGTACTTGTATGTATGTTGGCCAACACAGCTATCTACAGCAGGCCTAATTAGTGACTGAGCAAAATGCAGCGTTGAAAGTTTGTATTTGCATCATCCAGACTGTGATTCTGTTGACGCCACTTGGGTAACTGTGCCTTTGTGGAATTCTGTAAAATAGGTTAGTGAGAATCATCAGCCCAATTTAAATATTCAATGGATGTAAAAATCAGGGAAGATATAAGTATATATAGGCTCACTATATCCACTTTACACCATTGCACAAATTAAAATTATTGCCTGTGGATTTTGCAATTGCTGCAATCATAGTAAAAATGGACTATCAATATTCAGCATCCATCTTCTGACTGTTATACCTGAGGCCATTGATGGACTAAAAGAAATTCCCATCTCTTGTTTAATTCACCCTTGCATGATAAATTCACATGTTGTGAGATGAAAGGTTATCTATGGAGTGTTTGGTTTGGAATGCCAATGGAGCAGACTCAGGAATATGTAAGTGAGCTTATCTCAACAGATACTTTGAGCAACAACCTTGAAATCAGTGTCCACTATAAAATTCAACTTCGAACAATAACCATTCATTGAGAACTCTAGTTCTGAAAGTTTTGCCACATTCAGAAAATATGAGCGAACAATTGAATAGCTCCCCTCAGATTTAAAATCTAACACCTCAAATATTTTTTAAAATACTGGAGCCTATCCTTCCAATCTATATCCGGTAGTTCCTTCTTTTTAAACTTATTGAGTGTGTTTTTGTTTGTGTTTGATGCTGCAGTTAGTTATTTTTTCATGTTTGGTAAGTAATAAAATTCCTTTCTGTTTGAGTCAGGAAACCTTGCAATTTGAATTTTATTTTATTTCCATTAATACCATTTTAATTGATGTGCGATAACTGCATGCTAAAAGACATCTGAATATTTGTTGTTATTGACTGAGAGAGAGTTACAGAAGGGAGCCAAAACCACTCCTCACCTCATTATAACACAGTATTTTACTAAATAGTAGAAATAAGGGTATCAACGTTGTGAGACATCTCTTGTTAAGATATTTCAAACAAACTAATTAAGCTTCACTCATAGAGCTTACAATTTCATCTGAATCTGAATCAATTGATTATGTTTTTACACTATTCTTTGTGTCTATAAGGCCTTTATTCTGTGTAAGTTTCCACGTGGAAGATTACAGACTAAATGTGAATTATTAACAACCTGAACAGAGTCTACTGTGATTCCTTACCAACCTTCTCAGGTTGGTAAGGAATCATAACTAAAATAAAGATGCTTGGCAGGGATTTTTAGGACGAGGAATATGTCTCATCGGTGGTTCAGGATATGAGAATTTATATTGAAGATCTGCCATTCATCTGTTTATACAAGATGATTTAATTTTATTGTTATTTCAGTCTGTCTGATCAAATATTTATTTTACAAAAAATCTTACTAATAATAAGTGAAAATTACTTTAATATAAGTCAAAGTTTAAATCTGGTATATTGTCATTGAATTGAATGGATGCACACAAACACTGAAAGTGGTAGTTTGCATGTCTTATTTACATAGAGAAACAAATCTAGTTGGAGATAACTGTATACTGCATCTGATCTGGGAACTAATAACTGTTTACTGTTACATTTTTGTTTTGTGGCTCCCCACTGTCCTGTTCATCATGGGTTGCATTGCTTAGTTCTGGAAGTAATCCTAATGAGATCCTTTACAAGGATATTTCACTTTATGTATGGTCATAATAAAACATTTTATCTTTCAAAACAAATAGCTAAATCCCTTCAATCATGGCTGCAAAAACATTACTGTCTAGAAAACAGGTATGCTTTTGGAAATCACACTATCATCAATGCATGCCGAATTCCATGAACACATTTGAATATTTCCTAAAATTACAGCTATGCCAATGACTATAAAACGTTTCATGTTGTTTTCACAAAATGCCATGTGGCATTTGATCTATTTGTTGAATCAGTTTAAGCCACAATAAATTGTCCTCATTTTCGCATTTTCCATCAGAATATCTGTGTTATTAATGCCACTTCTTTCCCAAACAGCAATTTAGACTGAGTTCTGTTGTCATGGGGACTAAAATCCTTTACCCCAAGTGATCATTTTTCAAGTATCAATGGACTATTCAATTTTATCCTTGTCCAATATTATGCTGTGTGGTAAATTTATCCTAAACCCCACTGTGATAATTAATCAGCATGCTTCCTGTCATGTTAAAATTACGCATTTGAATTCAGAGGAATGGATTTAACCAACTTAAGCTGAAGAGTTTTTCAAAGCCATAAAATATTGCAGATCAATTTATATGTGAAATTGATTATTCTCTAGTCACAAAGCTCAGGATGAAGGGATATTACATTAGTAACAGATATTGCTCTGGACCTCCATCACTTATAAATTGTCTTGGAATTTTTATAGTATTTTCTGAAGGGTCAGAGGAAAGCATGTATATGATAGGCCATTGAGTCAGTGCAGCCAATGATAATCAGGTGGGCAAAGGTACACTTGACCCTTTTGCTATGAGCTGAATTCTACATTAATATTGGCTTAGTCCAAGTTGTGCCAAGCCTTTTGGAGGATTTCTCATTGCGAGGCCATTTGAACTCTCTCGCCATGACTTTCTGAACTCACCTTAGTAATTACATACAACACCCCTATGTCATCAGTTACTTTCAATTTCTGCTCCATCTTACCATGTGCCATTCCCAGAACAACTTATTATTGCTGGGATATTGAGGAATTCAGCAACATCGATTGTGACTGTGCCATCTTTAAATGCCCTGTGCAGTTGTTGATATTTGCCTGGTCATAAATTGGGCTCCTGCTTTGTTGCCAGAAGGTCCTGCTGGATTTTACTGCTGGTACAGGCAATGCTTCCTCTTCCCTGGGGCCAGTAGACGCGAGACAACAGCATAAGAGTATTCCAGCCTGGTCAGATTTTGCCATCCAGGTTAAACCAGTCTCAGCCATCTGGAAGAATGCACAGAAATGTAGGAAGGAGGTCAATGTTTTTCCCCACTATGTCAGGTTCCACCATCTTCTCTGCGATACTGCACACTCACTCTGTTTCTCCAACCGTATCCACCTCCCAGCAAGGTATATACCCCGCCACTCCCACTATTGACTGCATCATCTTCCCCACTTGCCCTCACCCATCCAACTCCTGACACCACTCACCCTGCATGCCCTCTGCCTCCTCACTCACTCAGGGCTCCAACAGTAATAGTTATGGCACCCAATTTCATTTCCCATATAATACTAACCTCTTTTTCATAACATGAAGAAAATAGAGCAGGGTGACTCAAGACATATGGTGTGCTGTCCATCATTCACTTCCTCACCCATAATTAGGAGAACATCCAGAGCAGAGTATCAGAGGTTATTAGAAGGGTATCAGAGGCTGCTTTTAATGTACTATGCCAGGAACCTCTGAGCGAAGGTTATCTCCTTTGATTTGACTGAGGGCTACTGTCAAATATGGCATGTTTCTGGCTTTGTGCTTGTATGAAAGGGTCTGACAGTACAGCAATCACTTCAGCGTAATATATCTAAGTGAGGGATAGAAGTGTACAAAGACAAGGCATGAGAAGGCAGGCCTGTTGTTAGCATCCATTTAGGTTTAGAGTGAGGGAATTATGACAGGTAGTGAAGAATTATGATAGGAAGTGAAGAGTTGGAGGATGCAGCTTGATCTAGTCCATGAGCTGGGTGGATGTTCCTGACAGCACAGTGTCATTGATGAAGCCTTACGTTGATAGCTGCCAGTGCAGTTTGGGATACATCATTGAAGTGTAGAAATGTACTGTAAATGGGTGGGAGATGTGCCATGAGGGTTCCTAGAGGCTGGAACATGTTGGATACCAATATCAGTGAATGTGAGGTATGTGTGGAATCCACCCATTCCTAATTCTGGTGTCCATGTCAAGTTTCCTGGCATCTAGCTTATTGGTGAGTTTGGTAAGAAACTGAAGGAATGGTGATAAGGTTAACAAGGCACTTACCAAGCAATGATAACCACCAATTCGCATATTGCAATTGCCTTGTGAGATTCTCACCATGACACTTGTGAAAAGTGTAAAAGATGAAGTGAGATTATCTTGGTGTTGAGATGGGCTTCACAGCACTTGGTAGCTGATTCTTTCACATATCCCACCATGGGCAATATTACTCAGACTCCTGTAGGATTTCACCTTATGTTTTAATGTAGGGTGGCCACTTCCAGTAAGAGGCTAATGATGGGCAACATGGGATTGGCAAAGCTCCTTCTCTTTAGTCAAAAAGTAGACCAGACAGCAAAGCAATGTTCCTTTACAAATTCAAATCAGACATTTCAACCTTAGAATCATAGAATCACAGAAATATTGCAAAGCAGAAGCGGACCATTCAACTCATGTTCTCTGCATTGGCTCTCTTAATGAGCAAATTACCCAGTTACATTCACCCGCCTCTCCCCCATAACACCATACATTCTTCTTTTCTCATCAAACAGTCTAATTCCCTTTTGAGTGCTTCATTTGAGCCTGCCAGACTCTGTCCAGACCCCTTCTGACTTTGAAACTTGAAATCTATCAAATTTGCTCTGAGATTTAATCTCCACAAGAAATGTGGTCGAATCTCCCCAATCCATGCCCTCAAAAACATACATGCAGTAGATCTTTCAGCCCATCAGTGTACTCTGCCATTCTATGAGATCATGACTGATCTGTTGATCCTTAATTCACTTTCCTGCTTTTTCCCTTTAGCCCTTGATTTCCTGACTGATCAAAATTTATCTATCTCCATCTTCAATATACTTAACAACCCAGCCTTGACAGCCTTCCACAGTAAAGAATTCCATAGATCTTCATAACTGACATTCCCTGAGGCATCTGGAACCATTCTTATGAATCTTTTCAGGAATCAGTTGCAGCACTCTAATCGCAACTAAAATACGCTAAAGGCTCATAGGTCAATCTCAGTCTGACAGTCATGCAGCCAACATTCCCTGCAAAATTTTATTGTTGTACCTAGCCAGTTTAATTTTGTTTTGAGCAGCCATGGGTTCAGACATGATATTTAACAAGGTAAACAGCTTCCAGGCTGCTGCGCAGCTATAAATAAATAGGCAATCTCGGAGTTGTGAATGGGTTCCAACTTGAGTCTGCACATATGTTAGTTTACATGTAAGTTGGAATACAATGAGGGCAATATAAAGAGACTGTTTGTATATACAAAAATATTCATATGTTGGTGCTTAAAATAACACCTCTGTACAGGATTGCATTTCGAAGTATGAGTGCTCTTTAAGTCAGGCATTCATAGATAGGGAGAAGCAGTAGTTAGCTTATCTACATCAATGACCTTATCCCTACCACCTTTACTCATCCCAACCTGATACACATTACAAAGGACTGGAATAATACTCAGTCTATTAAATTTGTGTGCGCAGTAGTCTGGGCAGATGTGTTATCATCTAACATAGTCTGAATAAGTATCTAAGATGTACTGGAATGAGGGAACAGATGGTTGATAAAGTTATTAAGAAACAATTGGATGTGGATTGGTTGTATCAGTGTGGGAGCTATTATTTACTGGGAGTGAGTTTTATGGAGTGCGGTTATCTGAAATAAAGCTCTCACTAAAAGCATGGACTGAGAGTCTATTTAAATGCAGTTATCTTCTGATTTTTAACATTGATTGCATTCTCTGATGTAATCCCTAGGAAAGGGAATGTTACTGATAAATCACTAAAAGTTACCAAAGAAAGAACTAGGGTCAAACTAAAACATCTAACTTCAACTTGTACAATCAACAAATATACCTCATAATATATATTTCAATTTTAGATTCCCTTTACTGAAATAATTATTTGTCTTCTTCCAAGTACTAATGTCACAATGTATTATTATAGTTTGCAGAATCACAACATCCCAAAATCCAGTTTTGTGATGCCACACAGACCCTAACTCTGAAAGATTATGCTAATAGTCCTCGTTGTACTGTTGAATTTACAAGTGATGAGAGAATTTTGATACATTATTGTTGCAAAATAGTAATGCAGTGTGTAACTGGAAATCTGTAACCCATATCGATACATGCCAGAACTAAGAATCAAACAAAGATGAGCATAGTTCCAGCCAGATGTCCCTTGTTGAAACAATCATTAAATTCAAAAGGCAATCTGATGATGGAGAAGGAAGTTGCTCATGAATTCACATGTGCCATGATGAGGTCTGGAGCTCGTTTAAATCAGCCTAATGACATTTTCTGTAAGCAAGCTTCTGCTTCCAGGAATGGACTAAATCAATCAAATGTATGGAAAGGATCAGATTTAAATACTTCAGATCTATGTCTAACATAAAGAGATTTAATTTGAGGTTTCCAGCCTTCTGTGATAATTGATAAAATCCATGAGGCACATTGGAGTTTGGAAATTGCGATACCATGCACATTAATAGACAAAAGTCATAGAAAGGCCAGGCACAATCTTTTGTCTTACCTAAAAGTTGCAGAGTCCTGTAATACTATGATTATTGATCCAGAAATTGCTACATCATTTTGAAAAACCAGGGATTGATGTATGAATTTGCCATGGTTCAGTGAGTTTTGTGGGCAAGCTATTTAAAAACTTCTAAAAGGTCAAGCTGAATCTCGAAATCTTACTGATCCTTAACTTTTACCGTTTACTTGATGCTGTTCTTAGGTTAGTTTTAGTTCCCTGATATGATTAAAAACAATGCTGATTTTGACATTAATTAATGTGCTTTGTTTAAAATTACTTCACATTTGAAGCAAAAATTACTTTGCAATTTTTGATTGAGTGGGAATGAATCTAAGAGTTGTAAGACCTTGTCTTTTTATTTCTCTGTAATTCTAGCTATGGACTGAAATGAGAAAATAATGTTTTTAAAAAAATCAAGGATAGCTGGTGGATTACTGAATGGCTTGAAAGTAAACTAACATTTTCTGTAAGTTGTTTATATAGCTACTTATTCAAGCAGAAATTGAAGTGTAATTCTTAGGTGAGCTGAAGCCAACAGCTTTGATTGGCGGCAAGCAGTGAATTGGTTTGTGCACCAGTGACTAGTTAGCAATGATAAAGAAGCCTACCGAGAAGTGTGATTGGTTCTCAGATAAATGAATATTTGGAGCTGGGAACATGACACAGAGATTCCTTCAGACCATAGCAGCTGAGTATCTTTCTCTCTCTCTCTCTCTCTCGGTTCTCTGTAATAAAGGTCATTTTAAAGCAAAAGAAGATCTGAGAGGTGTGACTTTTAGTCAATAAATCAGAGACTTCTTCTCAGTGAAGAAGCCACCCTTTGTCCTTTGTCAACCAATGGAATCTCCTGGGAAAGGAAGGCCAAGAAGCAGGTGCCAGGGTTAAGGATGTCACAGAGAGGCTACAGGGCACTTTGGAAGGAGAGTGAGCAGCCAGACATTGTGGTCCATGTTGGTACATAGGCAGAAAGGAGGATGGTCATGCTGAAATCAGAATTTAGGGAACTAGGTGCAAATTTAGCAGGCAGGATATGAAATGTAGTAATCTATGGATTATTCTTGCTGCCACAAACAAACAAACATTGAATTAGAAGGATAAGGCGGATGATGTGTCCGGAATGATGGTGTAGAGGAAGGGCTTTAGATTCCTGGAACACTGGGACTGGTTCTGGGGAAAATGACAGCTGTAAAAGTCAGGCTTTTATAGAGCTGGAACCAAGGTCCTTCAGGTGTATTTTGCTAGTGGCACTGGAAAAGCTTTGAATTAACTTGGCACTTGTGTGGGGATCAAGAGTGAACATTAAGGATATTGGAGAGTATTCCTTGGTGCAGGTTTCTCAGGAAACATAGAAAAGGAAGGAAAGTAAGGGGAGAGCAGTGTTGATTAAGGAAAATATTACAGTGCTGGAGAAGGAGGATGTATCAGAGAGTTTAAGGTCAGAGTTATTTGCCTGGAGCTACAGAATACAAAAGGTACAGTTACATTGCTCGATGTACTTTATAGATCACCAACTAGAGAAAAGGATATAGAGGAAAAAAACTCTGCCTGGAAATTACAGAGAAAGACATTGGAGAGCGGTTACAATGAGGGACTTCAGTTACCTAAATATAGACTGAAATGCTGGTAATGTAAGGGGCTGCAAGGCAAGTGTTCCGAGATTGGGTTAAGGAGAGTTTCCTTCAACAGTACATGCCCAGACCAGCAAGAAATAATGCATTGTTAGATCTGGTCCTTGGAAATGAGGTGAGCCGAGTGGATCAAGGGTCGCTGGAGGGATATTTAAGAGACAGTGTTCATTGATTCACAAGGTTCAGGTTGTGGGTGGAGAATGACATGCAACAATGCAGAGTAAGAAACATCACTTAGCGGACAGCTGACTTAAATGGGGCAGGAACAGAGCTGAGCAGGATTCATTGCAATAAGAGACTGGTGGAAGATCACTCATTGAACAATGGATCACATTGAGGTATATTCCTGCTAATGGAAAAAAGTAGGACGAACAAATGCAAAGTTCTCTGAATGACAAAGAAAGGAGGACTTAAGATCAGAAAAAAATGTGTGCAAATGACAAGTGAAAGGCAAAAAATACAACTGAGAATGAACAAAAATACTGAAGGTTTAGGAATGAGGTGGAAAAGCAGAAGCAAATAATGAAAGCCAAGAAGAACCATGAGAAAAGATTATCAGCTAATGTAAAGGAAAACTCCAATATTCTCTGTAGGCAGATAGCAAGAAAGTGAGCAGGGAAGGAGTAGGATTGATTAGAGACTAATGAGGGTATTCACAAATAAAGGCAGGGGCTGACATGTTAAATTACTACTTTGCATCTGTCTTTCCAAAAGATGTGGATGTGGGCCAGGTCATAGTGACAGTGGAGGAAACTGTGACACGAGAAGAGATCAAAATTAATAAGGAGGAAGTCTTGGATAGATTGCTGGCATTCAAAGCTGAAAAGGCACTAGGACTGGATGAATGCATCCAAGGAGTTTTTAACCAAGAGAGGGTAAAACTGGAAACATTGGCTATAGTATTTCAATCGTTATTGGACTCCTGGAAGGTGCCAGAAGATAGGAAACCTAGCAACATTATGGGCCTGTTTAAGAAAGGTGGCAGAATAATCACAGTAATTAAAGACTCGTTAGTTTAAATGCAGTGGTGGGGCATCTTTTGGAAATAAATTTTCAGAATAGAAAAGTGGTGGGCTGATTAAAAAGACTCAGCTCACAGATTTCTAAAGGAAAATCATGTTAACCTAACTTGTAATATTTTGAAGAGGTGATAGGAAGGATTGATGAGGTTATGCTTTCATGTAGTGTGTATGGATATCTAGAAGGCGTTTAATTGCAAACAAGTGAGTAAAGTTGTAGAATCACAATCATAGAATCCCTACAACATGGAAAGAGGACATTCAGCCCATCACGCTTGTACTGACCGTCTGAAGAGTATCCCATCCACACCCACCCCCTATCCTATCTCTGCCACCCACATTTACAATAGCTAATGCACTGAGCCTGCACATCCCTGGACACTATGAACAATTTAGCATGGTCAGTACACAGCTTTGGACTATGGGAGGAAACTGGAGCACCTAGCAGAAGCCACGGGGAGAATGTGCACACAGACATGTAGGTCAGGGTACAAGAAGGAACAGCTGCAATGTGGATATAAAATTGGCTCAGTGAGAGAGGACAAAGAGTCATAGTCAATGGATAGTTTTCAGGCTGGGGGAGCATTTGTAGTGAAGTTTCCCAGCAGTCAGTATTCCTTGCTTTTCCAGTCATATATATTAATGATCAGGATCTTGAATTGATTTGCCCAAATACTGTATACAAATACTAATGGTTGTGTTTCAGTGTCTGTGTTGGTTTCAGAGGGTCAGGAAATGTTTGCAAGTATATAACCTCTTATTAAAGCAAGCATTTCCTTCAGCCACCTAATTTTCTACAAGATTAAGTATTTCCTTACTTAATTCTGTATAAAGACATTGAGGGAGTTATTCCAAGTTAGTTTTATAGAGTAAGGCAATTTCGAATTGACCATGGTAGGCATCCATATGGGGTGATTTCAGTCAGGGTGTCTGTTCCTCTGGGAGTGGCTCATGGTCAGTCTTGTAGTTCCATAGACACTTGTCAGGGGTCCGGGCGCTTCTCATCCAAGTGGTCTGTTTTGTTCAGTCAAAGAGATCGGCAACAGACAATCCGTTCACTGAGTCCATAGAAACTAAGGAGAAAATGGGTTGGGAGGAGCAGCAAGGGCAGCCATTAACAAAGGAAGGAGATTTGGAATGACAGTCTTCAGGATTGGGGAGGGAGTTGCATGCTCTGGGGAAGGAAGCATTACAATAGTGCAATGTGGGCAACATTAAATGCAAAGGTGTGAGATGGTAACACATGGTCAAGGAGGGAAGTTATGTGGGGTGTGATTGCACAGGAACATTCTGGCTTGAAGGTGATGGGGGAATGTGGCTGGGGGCACAGAGTGACCATATCTGGCATGAATGGGTGGGCACGGTAGACAGGTGCATGCTCAAGTGGACGTCTTCACTGGGGAGCTGGTTAGGTGCAAAGCCCATGTATTTTACAGGATGGGCTTCAAAAAAGGGAATTGGATGTTCAGGGTTAAGGAGCGTTCATGATCACTTTCCATCACACGATAAAATCAAAAGCATGCAATGAGGAAGGAGATGGCTATGATCACACTTGCGAGTGGATGGGATAAGTGACTCAACCTGTGGGAGGGGGAACTGCAGCACTGACTGAAGATCAGGTTTTTAAAGGGAAAGAACATTAGACACAGAGCCATGTACCATACGTGACACAGAACTTTGGAATTCCTATCCCCTGGCCCTCCAAAGCATTGTCCTCCACTGACAACTCCTAGATGGCTACACTCTTGAGCTCAGAGGCTGTGATTTTGTGCGAGGAGGCTTAAAGCTGACTGCATAACCCAATGCCTTGTATACACATGGTTCCTGTTCCACATGATGCAGCAGGCTGTCAGCACAGATCTCCATCCATGAAGGCAGATGGTATAATAATGCCTTTCATTCCCACACACAGACTAACTGGTAAAACACAAATGTATACAAATGTTCATAACCATCTACAAGCCATTGTATACCTAAGAGCCCTAAGTAAGTTTGCTTCTCCCTGTCCCTCACACTACATCCTAGTGCACTCCTGTTTCCACAGTTTGAGTGGAGGGAGCCTGCACGGCATTAGAATCCATTACTGATGGTACCGTGTCCTCAGGAGGTGCTGCTGTCCCACTATGCTCTCAGTGCTTGGAGCCTGAGGCATTTCCTCCTCAGCCAACTGTGGAGCTGTCACAGTGAGGTACTCACCGGATTGTGCTCCCACGTTCTCGAGTCCTGATGGATTCACAAAGGAGTCAGTACTGAAGCCTCACTTTGCCCGGTTGTGCACTCCCTTCTGTAAAAAGAGCAAGGGAGGGATTGATTGAGGTGCAAATGGCTGCCATATTAGCATCTATGTGTACGATGGAAATGTGGTAAAGTGTTCCTAGGTCGTGAGTAAAGAGTTAAAAATCACACAACACCAGGTTATAGTCCAGCAGGTTTAATTGGAAGCGTTAACTTTCGGAGCACCGCTCCTTCATTAGGTCGTTGTGGAGTGAAGGAGCGGCGCTCCGAAAGCTAGTGCTTCCAATTAAACCTGTTGGACTATAACTTGGTGTTGTGTGATTTTTAACTTTGTACACCCCAGTCCAATACCGGCACCTCCAAATCATAGGTCATGAGTAGGCTGTATAGAAGCAATGCAGGGTTAATGATGTGGGGAGGTGACCGCAAGTGTCAATATTGTAGGCAATATTGAAAATGGTAAAGCATAAGTCTTGGTGGGTGTGGGTGCAGTAGCAGAGATAAAGTGAAGGAGCTGAGAGAAGAGAGTGGAACTTATCCTAACACAGCAAGAAACATCATTGACCTTCATGTGGCATCACTAGCCATTCCTCCATACTCTCGAGATGGTACTGTTCTTGGACCAGGCTGCCAGGGTCTGGTGCTGCATGCTACTACAATCAGTACAGTGTTACACAGTACCACAGGGCTTTCTGCACTTTCTCCAGAACAAGAGACAGTTTTCAGATCACTTGGACATGAACACATAAAGAAGAAAAATTAGATGAAATATACTTATGATTACTATGGTTAGTATATATAGTACTTTAAAAATTGTGTTATTTTAAAGTCTAAGCCTGAAAACTGCCCTGACTTTGTTTTCTCCTTGATCAGTCTGAAAAGAACCAAGCTCTCAAATTAAATTGCAATATAAAAGATTTGCTCACTGATAAAGAAAGCAACTCAAAATTTAAATTACCCCATTTTATCAGCTAACTTCTTGATAGACCTTTAAAATGTTAAGAGAGGCATGTGGGCAATGTGTGAAAGACATGAAGAATCCTGCTTAGATCACAAGAGGGTACTGTTGATGCATCTCTGGTTACATGAATGTACAAGTGGGTCTAAGACAATGTAGGATTCTGCTCCAACATGTAAACGATGGATGAGCAATCAATATTACTGAACCAAAGAAGATATACGAAGGTAGTCCAGAAGTTGTGACATGAGTGACACTTCCATTTAAATGTAATACTACCTTCTAATTAAATGTGGTATGATTTTGATTTATTTCCTTAGGATGGGAAAATGCAATTGTTTGTTCTGTGCTTTGATTGCTTTTTTAGACATTTCAACATTCTTTCACTTACCAAAATGTTTCTCCATCATGCAAAATGTTCTAGGAGAGAGAGAAAAAAATAATTGAGTGCTTCCTAATTGTGAACTGGCAGTGGCCAGTTCATAATTAAAAAGTAGACTTACAGCATTGATTAATACACTTGGACTTCTTTCTCCTCGTTTAGAAGAAATAATGTCAAGTTTCCATGCTTTTACAATGCAATTTTGCATAATTGCCAAGAAAAATATTGGCTGCTATTTATCACAGTACTGCTACTAAGGCATGCTACTATTTTAATGCTATTTCGGTTTTAATCCTTGGAGTATTGAATTTCTTTTGAAGTTACCAACATACTGAAATATTTACTACCGATAGAACAGGTACTGTCATCAATAGTTTACTAATTGATAAATGATCAACATTGGAATGATGGCTGACATTGAAGGAGTGATACATTGAGCAACTGATATAATGGTGTGGATCCTTTATAATTTTAATGAAAGCCAGATACATAGCACTGAACCTTTCTGAACCATCCATTTCCTATGTAAAACAGCTTTACCTAGAAAATATATTGTGCACCAGTCTTAGCTAACGCATGAGAAGTTCTTCATTAACTTCTCTGAGGTTAACCTGGGGAATCACCTGTGCCAGAAAAATAATAAAAAAAGTTTCAGAAAGGCACATACTTACTTATTGCATATGCTAAGGTTGTTGATTTTTAGAGGTTTATGTTTGTGGTTTCCCATTATAGGCAGTTGACAATGTGCAGTTGTTTTCTGATAGTTTATTGAGGAGCAGCAGTTTCGATAAGATACATTCATTAAATTAGATAAAGTATACAACTGTGATAACTGGGAATGATTCACTGATAGCAGAGGACAACAGGATGTTGACACAGAAAGTTTTGGATTCATTAAAATTGTGAGGGCAGCATCCTGTTCTCCAGCCGAATTGTAAGGGAACTCTTCCCTGCATCTTCCTCTCCTTCTTCTGCTCAATCTTCCAGCTGGAGAAACAGTTCTCTGAGGACTGCCCAGTGAGAACTCCTCTCTATCCCTGAGCATTTATTCTCATATCATTTTTCCAGGGGTAGGGACAGCTATTCATGACATTGGATGACTGTTGTCCCCTTACCAGTCTTCAGCTCAGGGTTGTTTTACCATCCTTTTGAAGAACAAAATACTTCATATTTTCAAAAACTGATAAAAGGGCACAATTACCTCCAGATAAATTGTTGGTGCTGTTTTAATGGACATTGTGAACTTATTGTTTTCTATAATTCCTCCTTTTTCATTTTCACATACTAGTATTTTGGAGAGCTAATTACTGCTGTAATAACTGTTAAATGAAATCTCATGCCACACAGTAAAAACTGGAAAATTCAGTCTTTGAAGGATCTCAATTGACTTTTCACAACTAATTCTTAACTGATTTGTTTATTTTGAAGCTAGAATTTGAATTCCATAATTTCTTGATTATATGTTGAAAACACCATAGTAAAGCTACTAGAATAAATTACACTGAAACTTGGTGCAGCTACTAAAGAAAAGGCTAACATTCTCGAACATAGGGTCTGACTGGCATAATATTCCTGGCTTTTGGTTATTTTCTCCTATTTCTTTGTTTGTTTGGACCATTTTAACCAAATGCTTTTCTGAGATATTGTTCCTGTAAAGGATTGGTCTGAGGTTTAGAGTTGCAGGGGGATATTGGATGACCAAATTGAGGGATGGCTTGGTGCCTCATTCTCCACCCAGATATTTGCCCTCAGTTCTGTGATGTATGGGCATGGACTGTCTATCATGGATGTCTCCATGACTGACTTCCAAACAGGGCAAATATCTTCTCCACGATCTCCCTGTTCATTTTCTTTGCTTTTTTGTTTTAAATTAATTAACCCAGTTGGTTTTCTCGCTGTTATGTCTGTCATCCTGCATTGAAACTATACTATGATTCTTTGAGGACTTTAACTCATCCTTAGCTGATAATGGTGCATTCAGTTACAGCAACAAATTATGCATGAATTTAAAAGATCCTCCAGCTCTTCCTTTATCTGTACACCTCTTGTGGATTTTTCTTAAGTATTTTCTTACTCAGTCTTTGATTATCACAACCCAACATTATTTTAGCTTAATTCTCACCCCCATCACCAAATTGTTTTACTGCCAGTTTCTCTATGGATTATGTGTTAGTGCCTTATCACTTAAGCTATGTTTCTTGCTCTTTCGGGCTACAAAAACCATTTTGTAGGTGCACATATCTGAGATCAATTTTTCAGTGCATTCTCTCCATGCATTTCCTCATCTTAGTTAATTCAGGTGTAACAGTCACTTCTTGAGGTTTTTTCTTGTGTACAACCTCAGTAGTGTTGTTGGTTCGACAGGTTCCATAAGAGGTCAATTCAGTTCTTCCCAAATAAATTTTCCCCTTTTTTGATACAAATTAAAACTGTCTGGGCGGTATCTATTGACTCTTGTTGTAAATTAAGATTTGAAAATTTTTCTGCTTGAACTTCAACTAAATTTCTCATTGCATGTTTGAACAAACAACTTGTATCAATTTTTTAACAATTCCATTTTCAGAAAGGAAATTATGTCAGGCTTGGTGGTTTCAAACAATGCAATCAGTTCAAGGTACTTCTGTAAAGACTGTCTCGGCTCAATTATTGCTGTGTTCTTGAAACTTGTTTAAAAACACAAAAACAAAATCCACTGTGGCTCTAGAAGAAGGTTAGTCCAAACAAATCCACAAATTTAGAAGTTCAGAATATCCAAAATCATCTCAAGGAAAGTGTGTGATCAGGAGTGCAAAAAGGGGACATGAGATAGCTTTGGCAAATAGAATTAAGGTGAATCCAAAGAGTTTTTACAAATACATTAGGACAAAAAGGTAACTAGGGAAAGAATAGGGCCCTTCATAGATCAGCAAGGTGGCTTTTGTGTGGAGCTGCTGAAAATGGGGGAGATACTAAATGAGTATTTTGCATCAGTATTTATTGTGGAAAAGGATATGGAAGATATAGACTGTAGGGAAATAGATGGTGACATCTTGCAAAATGTCCAGATTACACAGGAGCAAGTGCTGGATGTCTTGAAATGGATAAAGGTGGATACATCCCAAGGACCTGATCAGGGTGTATCCTAGAACTCTGTGGGAAGCTAGAGAAGTGATTGTTGAGATATTTGTATCATCGATAGTCACAGGTGAGGCGCTGCAAGACTGGAGGTTGGCTAACGTAGTGCCACTGTTTAAGAAGGGTGGTAAGGACAAGCCAGGGAACTATAGACTAGTGAGCCTGACCTCGGTGGTGGGCAAGTTGTTGGAGGGAATCCTGAAGAACAGGATGTACATGTATTTGGAAAGGCAAGAACTGATTCAGGATAGTCAACATGGCTTTGTGTGTGGGAAATCATGTCTCACAAACTTGATTGAGTTTTTTGAGGAAGTAACAAAGAGGAATGATGAGGGCAGAGCAGTAGATGTGATCTATATGGACTTCAGTAAGGCGTTCGACAAGGTTCCCCATGGGAGACTGATTAGCAAAGAGCGAAGTATTTCATGTCATACTGTCATGCAGCGAAGAGGATTACCTCAGATTACAAAAGGACCTTGACCAGATGGGCCAATGGGCTGAGAAGTGGCAGATGGAGTTTAATTCAGATAAATGCGATGTGCTGCAGGTTGGGAAAGCAAATCTTAGCAGGACTTATACACTAAATGGTAAGGTCCTAGGGAGTGTTGCTGAACAAAGATACCTTGGAGTGCAGGTTCATAACTCCTTGAAAGTGGAGTCGCAGGTAGAAAGGATAGTGAAGAAGGCGTTTGGTATGCTTTCCTTTATTGGTCAGAGTATTGAGTACAGGAGTTGGGAGGTCATGCTGCGACTGTACAGGACATTGGTTAGGCCACTGTTGGAATATTGCATGCAATTCTGGTCTCCTTCCTATCGGAAAGATGTTGTGAAACTTGAAAGGGTTCAAAAAGATTTACAAGGATGTTGCTAGGGTTGGAGGATTTGAGCTAGAGGGAGAGGCTGAACAGGCTGGAGCTGTTTTCCCTGGAGCTGAGAGGTGACCTTATAGATGTTAACAAAATTATGAGGGGCATGGATAGGGTAAATAGTCAAAGTCTTTTTCCCAGGGTCGGGGAGTCCAGAACTAGAGGGCATAGGTTGAGGAAGAGAGGGGAAAGATAGAAAAGAGACCTATGGGGCAACCTTTTCCCACAGAGGGTGGTACGTGTATGAAATGAGCTGCCAGAGGAAGTGGTGGAGGCTGGTACAATTGCAACATTTAAGAGGCATTTGGATGGGTATATGAATCGGAAGGGTTTGGAGGAATACGGGTGCTGCCAGGTGGGACTAGATTGGGTTGGGATATTTAGTCGGCATGGACGGGTTGGACCGAAGGGTCTGTTTCCATGCTGTACATCTCTATGACTCTATAATATTTGAAAACCTGTCGGAGAAATTGTTCTGAAGAAGGATTACTGCACCTGAAGCATGGACTCAGCTTTCTTTCAACAGATGTTGCCAGACCTGCTGAGTTTGTCCAACAATTTCTGTTTCAGCTGCAGAAAGAGTAGGGGCAGGGCTCAAGTCACCATGTGACCTCATGTCATACTGTCATGCACTCTGCTTAAAACAAAACTATGGATCTTCTGATAATTTCTGGATTTTAATTTTGTTATTGTCTTAAAGAAAACCTTTATTTAAGAACATGCCGTGGGCGGCACGGTGGCACAGTGGTTAGCACTGCTGCCTCACAGCGCCAGAGACCTGGGTTCAATTCCCGCCTCAGGCGACTGACTGTGTGGAGTTTGCACATTCTCCCCGTGTCTGCGTGGGTTTCCTCCGGGTGCTCCGGTTTCCTCCCACAGTCCAAAGATGTGCAGGGTCAGGTGAATTGGCCATGCTAAATTGCCCGTAGTGTTAGGTAAGGGGTAAATGTAGGGGTATGGGTGGGTTTCGCTTCGGCGGGTCGGTATGGACTTGTTGGGCCGAAGGGCCTGTTTCCACACTGTAATGTAATCTAATCTAAAACACTACAAGTACACAGAGAAAATATTTCTCATTGCAATTCTAAGTTCAAATTGGATACTTTCCAACATGTAGCCTGTGTTTTGAGAATATGCCAAATTGGTTTTTCCACAATATGATCTTTTTAGCATTAAAAAAAAATCACTTTTTTGATGAATAAAATTGAAAAAGGGCAAACTGAGAAGGATCTTTTTTTGGAATTCAAAGTATGGGTAAAAAATATAAGTTTTATTCGATAACTAAAACTCCTTATCAATTTCAATTGGACAAAAACAGCATGAAAGATAAAGAGAAAGAAAAAAATCTCATTACATAGTATTCAATCTGATGTGAAAATACCTCGTGTATAGAAAATAAATGTTGTGAACAGAATCACAGAGTAATAGAGATGTACAGCAGAGAAACAGACCTGTCAGTCCAACTGGTCCATGCCAACCATGTTCCCAAACAAAACAAGTCCCACTTGCCTGCATTTGACCCAGATCCCTCCAACACCTTCCTATTCATGTACTTATCCAAATGGCTTTTAAATGTTGTAACTATACTTGTATGCACCACTTTCTCTGGAAGTTCTTTCCACACATGAACCATTCTCTGTGTAAAAAAAGTTGCCCATCCTGTCCTTTTTAAACCTTTCACTTCTCACCTTAAAAATATACTCCTGGTTTTGAACTCCCCCACTTTAGGGAAAGGACCTTTGCTATTCACCTTATCTATCCCCATTATGATTTTATAAACTTCTATAAGTTCACCCCTCAACATTCCAATGAAAAAAAATCACAGTCTATCCAGCCTCTCTTTATAACTCAAACCCTTTATTCCTAGCAACATCCTGATAAATCTTTTCTGAATCCTCTCCAGTTTAAGAACATTCTTCCTATAACAGGGTGACCAGAACTGTGCACAGTATTCCAGAAGAAGCCTCACCAATGTCCTGTGCAACCTTAACATGATGTCCCAACTCTGATACTCAACGATCTGAGCAATGAAGGCAAGTGTGTTAAATGCCTTCTTAATCACCCTGTAATGCAAATTACAAAGAATTATGTACTTGAACCCCTTGGTCACTCTGTTCTACAATTCTACCCATGGCCCTACCATAAATTGCATTAGTTCTGCCCTTGTTTGTTTTTCCAAAATGCAATACCTCGTATTTATCCAAGTTAAACTCCATCTGCCACTCCTCAGCCCATTGGCCCAAATGATCAAAATCTCTGTAATTTTAAATAACCTGCTTCACTGTCCACTATACCCCCATCTTTGTCACAGTCACAAAATTTAAGAACTGTCTTCAGGCTTAGTCCTCTTTATAATACTGTTTATTGCATATAAAAACTAAACATACTATACATGGTAACCTGAAATATACCACACTCTAACTTACTGTAACAATATTAACAACATTCTCTGCAAATCTTTCTATCTCACAAGCACCCAAGTCTAATTATCATTATGATTTAATCAATTTCACCCACACTGTTAGTTATGCTTAGTGGGGACCAACTCCATGACATTATCCCAAGTTTACTGTACGATCCCGAAGTCTTATATGACACATGACCCAAGTTTTTTTAACCCCATCATAAACGTGCTACTTATTGTCTTGTTTTTGCAACATTTACTATACAACTTTTCCTTATCTCTCCCACAGCTCCCCAAGTCTTTAACTTGATTCATCTGTGTTGATAGATGAGAGAAGAGAGTCTCTGCAGGGGAGAGAAACATGGGTCAAAGTTGGTGAGCTTTGATTTTCTCTATTGACTTCTGTGAGATCAGAGATTTAGTCAATACCTGTGGTTTGACCACATACTCTGAATGACTAGTAATTGGTGCAGGATTTTGTATTGAATTAACTACAGGAAAGTATGGGAAAGTTAGGCTTTTTTTTCACTGCCAGCAGCATCGAGATCAGGTGAAGGATTACTTCTCTGAATAAAGTGCAATATTGTTTGTTGTAGTTCTTCCTCATGTGAAGAAATTTGTTCTACTGCAACATTGACCTGTTCTTCAGGTTCTGTTCCGTGACTTGAATATACATACCAGGTTAGAAACAATTTGGTTTGAAGATTTGTACATTCTTTGGATTGTAGCACATCTTCAAAAAGCAACTTTGTTTTCTATACTGAATACATTTTTGGTTTATGGCTAGACAGTTGTATCTTTGATGTTGTACGGTTTTGAACCCACAACTGTAATAAGATACTGGTAGCATTAGATTGTTTAAGATTTCACATTGATGCTGTCACATGTAAGTTAATTTTTAGATGAGAGTTAGTTTCCAGTGGTCAAATGCTATATTACACTTTAATACTTAAAAAGCTTTGTAGAATTTTCTGTACTAAATGAAAGATTTGCTGTATACTGTTTTTTCAACTTCCTAGATCCTGTATCTACTATTATTTGGACTGACCATTCTAAAGTTAGGTTCTTTTTTGATTGAAGGATATTTATGACTGATTTATCTAAGAGATCAACAATGATTCTGTCACAAATGAGATGTTGTTTCAGCTTTCCATTGTTGCATATTTCATTGTTCATACAGGTCATTCGGACTCTTTCTTGGGAGTTAGTATCTGCTTTTGAAGTATGATCTCATCAGTAGCTTATTTTCTCTTGAAATGAAATATTAATCAAAAGTCATTGGAATGTTGTCAAACATAATCTATTTTTCATTGATCTTTGTAAGGCTTGTTTCGATATTGTAGTCTTGTAGTAGACTAATGTACTCTCCTGTTCTTCCTTTGGTTAGGTGTCCAACCCAGAAGCATTTAAATCCTTGAAAATTGAGCTTTCCACATTTGCAAATTCTCTGATCAATAAAGTATATTTTTGGTGGAATTTTTTGGTGGAAAGATTGGTACCAATGAACGTTGCTGTTTTACTTGATTGTTAACAAAGTCATAAGATTGTTTGATTTTTTGATTTAGATGTTGATAGGATTTTGATCTCTTATACTACACTTTCTTTACTGTCTTGTTCTATGCCTTGTTGAGTAATGTTCTTGCTGAATATTTATTATTGTAAATGTTGTTTATATACTACTAAAACTACAAGCTATTAAAGTTACTGCTGTTCTCAGTGTTGTTTCCAATGTAGCATTTGGTTTTCCTTTACCAGTTCGGTGTCTGTATGGATATGAAAGAAATTATTTATTTTTAGAGATGGCTGAAACATTTTCAAATATTAACTATAATAGTTTCAATCAATATAATTAATTAATTTTGTGACTGTAACAATGACAGCTTCTGTTCATGCAAATTATTTTTACACATCTGAGGTATTTAGAATTAGGTTTCATTGTCATGCTTACTCAAGTACAGGGATGCAGAAGTACAGTGAAAAGTCTACAAAGTTGTCATTCCTGGAGGCATCTAAAGTACAAACTAGCTAGATACAAAATCTTAGGTATTAAATAGAAAAATAAAGAAATAAAGTTAAACATTTAACATTACCATCCTCCTCAAGTCCAGGCTTTTCCACCCCCGATAATGAGACCATCACCAGCAGGAAGCAGTCGGCCAGTCTCAAGTCCCTTTGCCACACTGCTGCCTCAGAACTGTGTCACCATCTTAACTCTGGGCCAGTCTCAGCAATGCAGCAGCCACTGAAGCCGCTGGATACTACACCAGGCATTGGGCCCAATCTCACCACTGCTGCTACCAGGAACAAATCTTGCCTCCAACGTGCTGGAGTGTTTGATGACAGAAAGTAAATAAGGTCAAAAGGTTTTTAAAAGCAGAGAAAGAAGAGAAAAAATGACAGAGTGAATAGATTAATAAAATTAGATCACACAGGATTCAAGGTGAGCTTGCCAATTGGCTACAAAATTGGCTTGACAAAAGGAGGCAGCGGGTGGTGGTGGAGTGTTGTTTCTCAAACTGGAGGCCTGTGACCAGTGGTGTTCCACAGGGATCCATATGGGTCCACGTTTGTTTGCTATTGATATAAACAGATTATAGGAGGCATGGTTAGTAAGTTAGTGGACAATACCTAAATTGGTGGTAAAATGGACAGCGAAGAAGGTTATCTAAGGTTACAAAGAGATCTTGATTAATTGGGTCAATGGGCTGAGGAGTGGCAGATGGAGTTTAACTTGGATAAATAAAGATATTGCGTTTTGATAAAACAAGCAAGGGCAGGACTTATACAAATAATGGTAGGGCCCTGGGTAGTGTGGTAGAACAACGAGACCTAAGGGTTCAGGTACATATTTCTTTGAAATTTGTTTTACAGATAGACAAGGTGGATATAAAGGTGTTTAGCACGCTTACCTTTATTGCTCAGACTGTTGAGTATAGGAGTCGGGATGTCATGTTAAGGTTGTACAGAACATTGGTGAGGCTTCTTCTGGTGTACTGTGTGCAGTTCTGGTTGCCCTGCTATAGGAAGGAATCAGTGCCCACATAATCAGGTAGTTTATTTAAATTTATTAAGAACCAGCAGTTTGGGTATGAGGCAATTAGGCAAAAAAGAGTGGCACAGTGGCTCAAAGTTAGCACTGCTGCCTCACAGTGCCAGGGACCCAGGTTCAATTCCAGCCTCGCGTGACTGTCTGTGTGGAGTTTGCACATTCTCCCCGTGTCTGCATGGGTTTCCTCCAGGTGTTCCGGTTTCCTCCCACAGTCCAAAGATGTGCAGGTTAGATGGATTGTCTATGCTAAATTGCCCATAGAGTCCAGGGATGTGTAGGCTAGTGTATTAGCCATGGGAGGTGCAGAGTTGCAGGGATAGAGCAGGATGCTCTTCAAAAGGTCAGTGTGGACGTGTTGGTCCAAATGACCGATTTCCACACTATAGGGTTCTGAGTAAATGATCCGTGACAAATGAGGATGGTTCACTGATATAAAAGGATGAATTAATATAAGAGAGCATTGAGCTCGCAGTATCCTGCTGTCTAGCAAAACTCAGAAGTGAGTCATCTGTGGGTTCATCTCCATCTTGCCTGATTCATCTCCAGAGAAAGAAAGAAGCTGACAGATGGGCACTGTCACCTGAAGAGAGTTCTGTCATTTATCATTTGTTGCCTTATTTCTGGCAGCTTTGAAGGTATCTTGTCAATCAGTCATTTCAACCCATCTATTCAGTGGATGCAGGACAAATACTCAGAAGTTAGAATGGTCACGTCCCACTTTGTCCAGTTGGTTAGGACCATCTCCGTTTTAAGGACTAGCACAATAAATAGCCCATAATGGGTGCTATCTGTCAACTTGGAATGTCAACATGAAAATCTGACACTGGAGAGCTGGAATCTTCCAGGGACTTTATGTGTGTATTTCCAGAGAGGGAAAAGGGACAGTTGCTATGCTGAAGAGGCCTTATGATACTTAATAAGCATTTCTATACTTATTCTGAAAAGTATAATTTATTTAAGCTTTAATTTCTTTTTGAAATGTTTAATCAGGTCAGTGAATATTGTGTTGTTGTCCTTGTTTGTGAGGACTTTCTTATGTTTCATTATAAATTATATATTTCATTATGTAAGTATATGATTTCTGACATGCTCCCTTATACATAGTAATAATGATATTGAACTGATGAAGAACTGTCAATGAGAAATGATGAACCTGAGTAGAGGTGATCAGGAAATCAAGATCTAAAGCCTCTGAATTTCTCCCCATTTAGATTAGTTTAATGAATATAGAACACTATTGGGCTTTAGATTCCTGAACAGTGCTCCATATAAAACATTTTCCTTGCTGGGGGGCACCTGAAAAGAGAACTAGAAGTAATATGAACCTAAAAGTTTAAATCTGAGCCCAAGGGGTTTCTAACCACAGCACAAAGGTCCAAAACCTGGCTCATTACTGTATTCCATAAGGATTAAAATAGGACTTCCTATTGTAAGGTAATGGATATAAATTCATTTCCTATGGTGAGTCAAAGGTCCAATCCATATAACTATTTTATGACAGAATTTATTCAACAGCTATTCAGCATCTTGCAAAGAGTGTGCATTAGGTTAGAGAAATAATGATGTGGTAACACATGGCTGAGGGCTATGTGGCTCTGCAAACAAGGGATAATATTGCTATATGGAGTAAGTATGATGTTATTGGGTTAAATAAACAGAAATAGGAAGGCTGCCCATGGAAGGGAAGTTCCATTTTCCCCGAGGGTTCCAAATAATTTGTTTTATGTTGTAACTACAAACATAATTGACCTATGAAAGCAGTCATATAGTTGGCAATACTTGAAACCCTGCCCAGTGCTGCAATCTACTATGATCCTAGACTGAGTGTGGAATGACACTAAAAATATGATCAGATTGGATCTTTGATCATATATTTTGAATTTTAAAATGCATGTCTTTAGTGTGGTGGTGGTTTATTTCAGAATAAAAGTAAATTATTTGATACAACTATTATGGGGATGCAATATAATTTATTTGTGATTAGCTAAGATTTGTGCCATTTGCAATAATACCATTCCATCATCATAACCATGCACACACACCCACATGCACATACTCACTTGGACTCCCCTGCACACACACACACACATATACATTTGTGGGATGAATTTGTATGTGCAAAATTACATTTTTACCTGCTCAAAAAACTGCATAAATCCATGTAAGATTCTGAAAATGCCACTTTAGATAGAATCAGTCTGACCGAGCATTGGGACACAGACAGACATTAACTTCATACCTTCAATGCTTTATCTGGAGATGCTGGTATTGGACTGGGGTGTACAAAGTTAAAAATCACACAACACCAGGTTATAGTCCAACAGGTTTAATTGGAAGCACTAGCTCTTGGAGCGCAGCTCCTTCATCAGGTGATTGTGGAGAATAACATTGTAAGACACAGAATTTATAGCAAAAGTTTATAGTCCGATGTAACTGAAATTATACATTGAAAAAGACCTGGATTGTTTGTTAAGTCTCTCTTCTTTTAGAATGAACATGTTGGTTTCAGTTCTTTCATATGTCAATCGCAAAACTTTTTTAAAAGTTACATTCTCAAGTGCACTGTAACAATTAGTGTCATGTCAGCCCAGTTAAGTTATTGAAGGTGTTAACTCCCTGAGAGGCTGTCTGTGCCACAATGTTAAAAATCACACAATACCAGGTTATAGTCTAAGAGGTTTATTTGGAAGCACTAGCTTTCAGACCGCTGCTCCTTCATCAGGTGGTTGTGGAGTATAAGATTGTAAAACACAGAATTTATAGCAAAAGTTTAGTCCGATGTAACTGAAATTATATATTGAAAAAGACCTGGATTGTTTGTTAAGTCTCTCATCTTTTAGAATGACCATGTTTGTTTCAGTTCTTTCATATATAAATCGCAAAACTATTTTTAAAAGTTGCATTCACAAGTGGACTTTAACAATTGGTGACTGTCAGTCCAGGTAATGTATTGAAGGTGTGAGTTCCCCTGTGTGATACGGTCTGTGCCACATTGGTCAAACTGATTCTAATCTAAAAAAATGAATTTACAGGATCTTACATGGATCATGCAGTTTTTGAGCGAAGTAAAATGTAACAAGTACGGGGTACGATGCTCAACTCACCGACCGCCAGTTCCAACGTACCACAACAAGGTAATGACCTCCTCAGGAGACAGACACGTGCTGCAATTGACAGGATACCTTCGTTGTCCAGTACTTCCCAGGAGCTGAAAAACTATGTTCTACACAGCCTGCAACACATTATCAGTGAGGATGAGCACCCTCCAAAGACCTTCCTCACACCTCCACTTCTCACCTTTAAGCAACAACCAAACCTCAAACAGATCATTGTTCGTAGCAAACTGTGGCTTTCAGGACAACTCCATACAACCCTATCAGGGTAGATGCTGCAAGATGTGTCAGAGTGTGGACATGGATACCACTATTATGCATGGGGACACCTCCCACCATGTACGTGGCAGGTACGCATGCGATTCAGCCAATGTTGTCTATCTCATATGCTGCAGGCAAGAATGCCCTGAGGAATGGTACATTGGTGAGACTGAGCAGAGGCTACGGCAATGGATTACTGGGCACCACACAACAATCAACTGACAGGAGTGTTCCCTCCCAATCAGAGAACACTTCAGTGGTCCAGGATATTTGACCTCGGACCTTCGGGTGACCATCCTCCAAGGCGGACTTCGGGACTGGCAGCAACAAAAAAGTGGCCGAGCAGAGGCTGATAGCTAAGTTCGGTACCCATAGGGAAGGCCTCAATCGGGACCTTGGGTTCATGTGACACTACAGGTGACCATCATTGCACTACACACACACTCACACACAGATACTCCTACTCCTAGCACGCGCACGCACACACGCACGCACACACCCTCTCACAGAGTTATGCCTAATTATACTCACATTCACATACATGCACCTACTCTCTCACAGACACTCATATGGTGACTCAGTGGTCAGCACTGCTGCCTCACGGTGCCAGGGACCATGGTTCGATTCCAGCCTCGGATGACTGTCTGTGTGGAATTTGCACATTCTCCCTGTGTCTGCGTGGGTTTCCTCTGGGTGCTCTGGTTTCCTCCCACACTCCAAAGATGTGCAGATTAGGTGGATTGGCCATGCTCAATTGCCTATAGTGAGAGGTGCATTAGTCAGGGGTAAATAAAGGGGAATGGGTCTGGGTGGGTAACTCTTTGGAGGGTTGGTGTGGACTTGTTGAACCAAAGGGCCTGTTTCATACTGTAGGGAATCTAATCTAAAACTATACACATATATGTTTGTGGGGTGAATTTGTATTTGCAGAGTTACATTTTACTTCGTTCAAAAACTACATGTAAGATTCTATAAATTCATTTTTTTAGATTAGAATCAGTCTAAACATCATGGCCCAGACAGTATCACACCAGGGAACTCACACCTCAATATATTACCTGGGCTGTCAGACACCAATTGTTAAAGTTCAGTTGAGAATGTAACTTTTAAAAAAGTTTTGCGATTTATATATGAAAGAACTGAAACAAATGTGGTCATTCTAAAAGATGAGAGTCTTAACAAACAATCCAGGTCTTTTTCAATATATAATTTCAGTTACATCACACTATAAACTTTTGCTAAAAATTCTGTGTCTTACGATCTTATACTCCACAACACCTAATGAAGGAGCAGTGCTCCGAAAGCTCGTGCTTCCAATTAAACCTGTTAGACTATAACCTGATGTTGTGTGATTTTTAACATTGTGGCACAGAGAGCCTCACAGGGAGTTAACACCTTCAATACCTTATCTGGGCCAACATGACACTAATTGTTAAAGTGCACTTGAGAATGTAACTTTCCAAAAAATATTTTGCGATTGACATATGAAAGAACTGAAACCAACATGGTAATTCTAAAAGAAGAGAGACTTAACAAATAATTCAGGTCTTTTTCAATATATAATTTCAGTTACATCACACTGTAAACATTTGCTATAAATTCTGTGTCTTACAATGTTATTCTCCACAATCACCTGATGAAGAAGCAGCGCTCTGAAAACTGGTGCTTCCAATTAAACCTGTTGGACTATAACCTGCTTTTGTGTGATTTTTAACTTTGTGCATTATCTGAGTTGAGATGACACCTATTGTTAAAAGCTATCTTGACAATGTAACATTTAAAATTTCTGAGATTTCCATATGAAGGGTCCGAAACTAACAATTTGGTCTATTGCATTTGTTGCTCCCAATGTGATCTCCTCTATTTCGGAGAGACAAAACGCCGACTGGGTGATTGCTTTGCTGAGCACCTTCGGTCGGTACGCAATCAGGTCCCGGATCTTCCTGTGGCTTACCACTTCAACACACAATCCTGCTCCCATGCCCACATGTCTATCCTTGGCCTGCTGCAATGTCTCAATGAAGCTCAACGCAAACTCGAGGAACAGCATCTCATCTTCCGACTAGGCACGTTACAGCCTGCCGGTCTCAACATTGAATTCAACAACTTCAGATTATTATCCCATCTCGACCCCTCTGTTTTCATTCTGCTCCGTAATTTTATTTCATTTATTTTATTTAGCTTTTTTTATATTTTTTTCACTGTTCTGTACTTCTTATTTCTTGATTGTCTTTCTCTCGCTCCCCACTCTGTCATCACCTTTTCCCTCTCCTCTTCCCCCTTTGCTACCCTTCTCCCCTGTTTGCCATTTTGCCTCTGCTTCACCCATTCCCCCCATCCCCCACATATTTTGTCACACAGCACTGGCTTCAGCCTTGGTCATTAACAGCTCCTAATCTCCCTATAATCTCTCTTTGCACTGTCATTATCACCTCTTTATTGCTACCTTTGCTTTTGGAGCCATGACTCACCTTCTCTCAGCCTCGTATAAATACCTTCCTATTTCTTCCTTTTTTTAGCTTTGACAAAGGGTCAGTTAGACTTGAAACATCAGCTCTTTTCCCTCCTTACAGATGCTGCCAGACCTGCTGAGACTTTCCAGCATTTTCTCTTTTGGTTTCAGATTCCAACATCCGCAGTAATTTGCTTTCATCTAAGGAAAATTTTAGTTAACTGTTGGCAGTTGCTGTGAAATAACACATTAATAAATTTAACTAAAATATACTTATAACACATAAAAATCTCAGGATACTTAGATGTGTAAATTATACAGGAAAACAGAAATTACTGGTGAAACTTAAAGGATCTGGTAGCATCTGTGGCAAGAAAGCAGAGCCAACGTTTCAGGTTCAGTGGTAGTATCAGTTCTCAAGAAGGATCACTGGACCCTACTAATTAATTCTACTTTCTCTCCACAGATGCTGCCAGATCTGCCGAGTTTCTTCAGGAATTTCTGTTTTTGTTTCATGCTTCCATCATCCGCAATTCATTGTTATATTTATGTAAATTAGACCTTTAGAATGTTATTAATCATAAAGATCTAATCCTACATATCAAGTAAGCAGACATTAAGTTACTTTGGTGGTGCCTCATTATCTTAGTTGAGATACTAAGGGAAAGAAAAGTTTTAATGAAAAGGATGATGCCACAGATGATTGATATCTAGAGAATCATTCAGGAGATGGTAGGAAGTGAGAGCAATAAGATGAGTATCGCATTTGAGGAACCAATGAGAAAACAAGTACACCCTCTCATCCACAGGATTCATTACAAACAAGGGTCGATAGTCAAAACCTTTAGCAGTTACGAGCATAGAACAAAGGTAGATAATTTACACAGATCAGAAAACAGGATAGTTTTGTTTTAAAATTCTGCATCAAGTGATGCGGCATAGTCCTTAAAAATACAACACCCTGTGGAATATGAAGAGTTGGAAAGACATGGGCAGTGGTGAATTCTTAGGTAAAAACAATGACTGCAGATGCTGGAAACCAGATTCTGGATTAGTGGTGCTGGAAGAGCACAGCAGTTCAGGCAGCATCCAAGGACCAGTAAAATCAACGTTTCGGGCAAAAGCCCTTCATTAGGAATAATATTAGAAATTATATTCCTGATGAAGGGCTTTTGCCCGAAACGTCGATTTTACTGCTCCTCGGATGCTGCCTGAACTGCTGTGCTCTTCCAGCACCACTAATCCAGTGGTGAATTCTTGTTGAATTACACAAAAAGCTGATCAATGCCTTTCTTGAGGCCAGGAACATCTTGCTGCATCTTTTAACTAAGTTATAGGGGTGTTGTGGTTCTGTTCGCCGAGCTGGAAATTTGTGTTGCAGACGTTTCGTCCCCTGTCTAGGTGACATCCTCAGTGCTTGGGAGCCTCCTGTGAAGTGCTTCTGTGATGTTTCCTCCGGCATTTATAGTGGTTTGTCTCTGCCGCTTCCGATTGTCAGTTCCAGCTGTCCATTGCAGTGGTCGGTATATTGGGTGGATGAGTGCTATGCCTCTAGGAATTCCCTGGCTGTTCTCTGTTTGGCTTGTCCTATAATAGTAGTGTTGTCCCAGTCGAACTCATGTTACTTGTCATCTGCGTGTGTGGCTACTAAGGATAGCTGGCCGTGTTGTTTCGTGGCTAGTTGGTGTTCATGGATGTGGATCGTTAGCTGTCTTCCTGTTTGTCCTATGTAGTGTTTTGTGCAGTCCTTGCATGGGATTTTGTACACTACATTGGTTTTGCTCATGCTGGGTATCGGGTCCTTCGTTCTGGTGAGTTGTTGTTTGAGAGCAGCTGTTGGTTTGTGTGCTGTTATGAGTCCTAGTGGTCACAGTAGTCTGGCTGTCAGTTCGGAAATGCTCTTGATGTATGGTAGTGTGGCTAGTCCTTTGGGTTGCGGCATGTTCCTCGTTCCGTTGTCTTTCCCTTAGGCATCTGTTGATGAAATTGTGCGGGTATCCGTTTTTGGCGAATACATTGTAGAGGTGTTCTTCTTCCTCTTTTTGCAGTTCTGGTGTACTGCAGTGTGTTGTGGCCCTTTTGAACAGTGTCTTGATGCAACTTCTTTTGTGTGTGTTGGGGTGGTTGCTTTCGTAGTTCAGGACCTGGTCTGTGTGTGTGGCTTTCCTGTATACCTTTGTGGTGAATTCTCCGTTAGGTGTTTTCTGTACCATCACATCTAGGAATGGGAGTTGGGGGTGTATGTCACTGAGCAGTGGTGGGATGCCTAGTGAGGGGAATGACTTTTTGCTTATTCATGACCTTATTAACTGCATATCATGCCTCATTAATACGTAGATTACTATCCCATCATCCACCACAAGCAAACTAGCTGTCAAGAGTTCTCAATGCATAAGTCAGAATGGCTACCTGGTGATTTTAGCTCACTGTTAGCTCTGCAGGACCACAATACTGAACACCACATGACAGTACCTCAGAGCATTACCAATGGGCATCAGCCACATGCATTCCACCCTGACAGGTGTTGACATCAAATTTATTGCCAACCTTTCAGGATCTTTATGTTTCCTCTCTGATCCATGTGCAAGATGCTTAGAACATGTGCACTTTGGGACAGATTGGCAGATCGCATCAGGGGCACGTTACACCCCGGGACAGGCATACTGCATATGGGTTTGCATCAGAATATGTCACGCAGCTTGGATCACAATACATCACACGCTGACTTCCTAGAGTTAGGTTACTTTGCACCTAGCAGCATGCTCACTATGCTCCTACCATTCCTGTTAGTGCAGTCACGCAACTAGGCAGCTTAACTTGCGGGTCAGGAGTCCTTGGTTAAGGTGGTGGACATTATGCTGTACAGCACCATGCAACATCAATGTAACGCCAAGTGCCAAGCAGCTTATGTGGCAAAAGCACTGCATGTGCAACAATCAGACTGCCATGCCTCAAAGTCTTAGGAAAGGGGTTCTCATTGAAGTCCATGGAGGTGTCTGTCAGGCAGGGGATCCCAGTACAGTTGGTCGAGGGCACCCTCTGATCCCAGTCCAGGGGATTAGTCATGGTCAGGTGTCCAGTCGATGAGCTCTTGGTCAGAAGGTAAAGGCACCTAAGAAATGGATTGTAGTCAATTCTGTGGCACCACATTACCAGGCCAAGATAGGAAGTCCCAAATCTCTAAACTCCTGATTGAGAAGGGATGAACTGGCTGCAAATTCATTAACACACATACTCAGTTAGTCACAACAAAAATAATTTAAAAACTGATCCCTTCCCTTGAGAATACATTTCTCCCAGACCCAAATGAAGTTATGTTTCAAACGGAACCAACTTATCTTTGAGTTTACAAAGTGAGTTTGTTATTTTCAGAAGAATTTTTTACATAACATGTACACGCCAATTAGAAATAAGAGGTGAGTCCAAAAGGATGAAAGCTTGTCTTATGAGGAGTGACTGAGAACTCTGGGTCTGTACTTGGAGGTTTGAAAGAATCAAGGAGGATCTCATTGAGACTCACAGAATAGTGAGAGGCCTAGAAAGAGTGGATGTGGGGAAGATGTTTCCACTAGTTGGAAGACTAGGACCTGAGGGCACAGCATCAGTGAAGGGATGACCCTTTAGAACTGAGATAAGGAAGAATTTCTTCAGCCAGAGGTTGGTTAGTCTGAGGAGCCTATTGCCACAGAAGGCTATGGAAACCAAATCATTGAGTGTATTTAACAGAAACAGATAGGTTCTTGATTAGTTATTGGATCAAGGGTTATGGGGAGAAGGCAGAAGAATGGGGTTCAAAATATATCAGCCATGATTAAGTGGCAAAGCAAACTCAATTGGGCTGAATGGATTAATTCTACTCCTACATCTTATGGTCTTAGACACTTGAAAAAAAACACAAATAAAGGAATCAGTGTCTGAATCATTCATGATGTGTGTGTAGTTGATTATTGCCACTGTTTCAATGAAGATTACTTGTACCATTGACACCCCACAGTATGGATTCTAGAATAGAGTGGTGCTGGAAAAGCATTTCTGTTCAGGCAGCATCTGAGGAGCAGTAAAATCGATGTTTCGGGCAAGAGCCCTTCATCAGGAATATAGGCAGAGTGCCTGAAGGGTGGAGAGATAAATGAGAGGAGGGTGGAGTGGATAGGTGGAAAAGAAGATAGGCAGGTAGGACAAGTCATAGGGACAGTGCTGAGCTGGAAGCTTGGAACTTGGGTGAGGTGGGGGAAGGGGAAATGAGGAAACTTCAACCTTCAGGCACTCTGCCTGTATTCCTGATGAAGGGCTTTTGCCTGAAACGTCGATTTTTCTGCTCCTCGGATGCTGCCTGAACTGCTGTGCTTTTCCAGCACCACTCTATTCTGGAATCTGGTTTCCAGCATCTGCAATCATTGTTTTTACCCCACAGTGTGGAAGCCCCAGGCCATTCAGCCCATTGAACCCTCATCGACCCTCCAAAGAGCATTCTATCCAGATCCAGCCCTCTACTCTATCGCTGTAACCCTGCAATACGCATACCTAACCTACACATCCCTGAACACTATGGATAATTTAGCATGACCAAATCACCCAACTTGTATATGTTTAGACTGTGGGAGGAAACTAGAGCACTCTGAGGAAACCCACACAGACACAGGGAGAATGTGACACACATACAGTCGCCCAAGGGTGGAATCAAACACAAACATAAGTCCCTGGTGCTGTGAGGCAGCAGTGCTAACCATTGAGCCACTGTGTAGTATTCAGTTTCACAATCCTTAGTCTTCTAGTTTGGTTAAGGTTCTACAATTCTGATTCTTTTTGACCATGATTCATTTTTCAGTATTTTGGGTTAAAGACAGTCTTTTTATTATCCTGCTTACTTTTGTCTGCTGCTCCTTAGCTGACTTTGAGCACTCAGAGTGAAAAAGAGGTTATTGCCTGCAAGATGGGTTTGCTTAAGGGATAGTTCTTCAACTGGGGCTTCAGACCACACCAGTACTCTATTCCAAACTGGTACACATGGAAACATTCAGTCTGACTAGCACAATCCAGGGAAGTTGACACTGGCTTTTCAACTCCTGACTTTATGCATTTTTCAAAGGGAAAAATAAAAACTGTCTGCAGTTTGGGCCATAATCCACAGGGTGGGGCTTGCTGTTGAAAAGAGAGTTGTCAGCCCTTTGTTATCTTTGTAGAATCTTAGAAGCTCGACAGTGCTGAAAGAGGCCCAAGAGATCTCTTGCAGTCCCAAAAGCTCACAGTCCAGTCAGTTTGAAGATTGTTTGATACCTTCAAATCTTATTGATTCCACTTGGATATTTTGCCAGCAGTCATTTTGTCTATGTAGCAGTCCTCTTGTAGAAGAACACATGTGCAATCAGTGAAGCCTAGCATGTGGTTATTGGTGGAAAAATCAATTTACAAAATGTCAATAAAAATTGCCACAATGGACTCTCAGTTTCCCATGGATCTGTCCAATCCTTTTCCCTGAAATAAGTAAGATAGTTAGACCAGTTTTTAATCCAGCTCGTATGGTATCCACGCCCCCCCACCCCCAAATAGAATCCCATGTAATCTAATTTTATGTACTAAACTCATGTGTGGGCCTACCAAAAGCTTTCTGAAAATCCAAATATATCATATCCACTGATCCTGCTTTGTCAATGCTACAAGCAACATCCTTCAAGTTTGTCAAATATGATTGAGCTTTCATAAATCATGTTCACTAGGTCAATTTTGCCAGTCTTCAAAATGTTCAATTATCTCATTCTTCACAATGGATTCTAACATTTTCCATGCTATGGACTATTACTTAAGGAATCTTTAGATCTCCATTCTCCAGTCTCCCTCCTTTTCCTTTCTTAAGTAGTGTTATTACATTTTCTACTTTTCAGTCAGCTGGACCTATTAATCTAGAATATACAGAATTATTTAAATTGAATCACCAATGTATCCACTATCTCTACTGCTACATTCTTTAATATACTGGGATGATACTTGTCTGTTTTAGGTGTTTATCAACCACTAATCCAGCTACTTTTACAAGTGCTATCTCTCTATACATATGAAATAACTCCAAGGAAGCAGGAATCCCATCACCAAGTCACCGTATAGTTACATGAGCACAATTCGTGGACTCTGAATATCTTGCTTAGAACCAGTCCCTGAAATGTGTGGATGGACACTCTGAATTTCCTGTTTTTTTTTCTTTTTTTTACTACCACCTAAGTGCGGTAGTGCTTATTTTTTCCCCAGCACCCATGGTGTGTGTGTGCAGGTGTGAGACACAGTGAAAGACACAAAGTGCACGCATCTTTATTCAATTTCCACCACCAGGAAGATAGGAAAACACCCGGGTGGCAATCTCCTGTTTATGTCTGTTAGCCAGAGCTTCCTGATTGGCCAGGTTAACAACCCCATCAAGGATCTCCTAGTCAATGAGATCCACCTTGCCCTAATTTCCAATCACTAATTAATACTAATTTATTTTAGCTCATCAATTACACATAATCCTTGGCCACTTGTATTTCTGGATGATTTTCTGTATCTTCTTCTGTGAAGACAGACACAAACTAACTATTTAGTTTTCAGCTATTTTCCTAGTTCTCCATTATGAATTATCCTGTCCCTACAAGTCATGCTCCACATTTATCCTTGCTAATCTTTTCCCTTTCACATATTGATAGAAGATTTTAACAGTCTGCTTTTATGTTCGTTGCTAGCTTGCATTCTTATTCTATATTCTCCTTCCTTATCAGATTCTTGGCCCTCCTTTTCTGAGTCCTAAATTGCTACCAATCCCCAGGTTTATGAGTATTTCTGACATTCTTATAAGCACTTCCTTTGACCTAATGCAATCTTCAACTTCACTTATTATTCATGGCAAATACATATTTCCCTTTGGAAGATTGTGCCTGAGAATAATATATATCCATTGTAGACTTTGTAGCAAATTGATCAATTGAAATCTACTACTAGATGGTTATTTCCAATCATAATTGTGCTCTATAAAGACAGGTTGATCAATTGAATTTTAATTTAGAATGTTATAGAATTATTAAAACTGAATCACCAAAGCATCTATTATCTCTATTGTTACTTCCTTCAATATGCTGGGATGATAATCGTCTGTTTTAGAAGTTTGATCAATTGATGTCTGCTATTATATGGTTATTCCCAATCATAATTGTGCACTAGAAAAACAGGTTTGCAAAATTATCATCATTTTCTGGTTAAATGACCAGCTAACTATGAAATATTAAAGGAACATTCTGGCTGGTGAATGGTAATTAGCAGATATTTTACTGTTACCATAATTTGAAAGCAAGTTTTCAACAGTACATAATACCACAATACATAGTTCTGCAAGTTAAATAGTAAATAATTCACCTTGATTAAAAGTGATGCACACAACCTTTGTTCATTCTTTGTCAAAGCTTAAGATTTGACTCTATTAACAGTACAAGCTAAATTGCTACAATAACATGAATTTCATGTTTTTAAGGTAAGTGCATATCTTGGAGAATTTAGTTGTTAAATTTGTTTTTATCAATTTACAATTAACTTCTTGTGAAGTGAGACAAAAATGAGATAAATTGAAATGAAAGATATTGCGGAGATCTATAAAAGAGTTATGTTTTCCTCCTTTAATTACATTATGCTTCTCTGTTTCTATTTTTCACATGACACTTTACTCGGAAAGAATTCTCCATTCAACCACAAAAAGAGACCCAATAAAAACTGCAAGCTTATGAGGCAATGCGGATTAGAATATCATTGAGAGTTTCTCGATCCCAGATCTTCATAGAAGCCATTAAAATTGATTGCTTCCTTAATGCATTGCTTCTTATTGTCAAAAAAAATAGAATAGTGCTGATGCCTTTATCATATTTTTCCAATAGCAGTTTTGCGTAAATATCATGGAAGTTGTAATAGCAAAGAATAATGATAAAATTGGTGATTCTACAGAAAAATATACTGAATACCCAGAAGGACGAATGGGCAACAATGCACATATTTCTTGACATTATCTTTTGGTTAATTTACCATTGCAATGCCAATCTCATTGAAAGATACCACACAGAAGGAAGTCATGGTTTCTGTTGTTTTATTGACAATTTCTTGCTAATCTTTGCTACCTCCAGTTCCTGTATTTGCTGAGTTAAATGATCTTCAGCTACTTGTCACAATATTGAAGAAGACAGACAAAACCTGCATAGCTATCTGATCTCAAGTTTTTTGTCACCCCAATGGGTCACTTGTTTACCTCCCTTTCTATCCTCAGTGAAGGGAAGGGGAAGGGTCTGGTCTTCTATCCCATTTCACTCCAATCCACTTTTCACTGTGACCTTCCAGGAGTAGCTGGTGGTGAATGTCATTATGACCAGGATAGTCTACTCTCTAATTTAACTCCTCATTTACTTGGGGTCTCTGATATCTTATCTGTTGTCTAACCCTTCGCTACGACAACACTAGAATTTCCTCATGATAAAGTTCAATGTGTTTGCCAAATGAGTCTTGATCTAAGAGAATGGTCTGAGGTTGTTAGAATATGGAAGGGCGGGTGGATGTCCTGTGTTGCTAAAATACTGCTGCATTGATCCTCCTGTCTTCTAATTTCACAGTGATTACACTCATTGTGTTATTATCCATGCTTTAGCACGGGCAGTCTGTTTGCATGCTGTCTGTCTCAAATCTGTAAATTATCTGAGACCATATCTATCTGAAAAAAAAATCAAGCATTCAGTTTTGTTCTAAAACACTTGAACCTGATGTCATGATCAATGGACATTACATGCTGTAATTTGGATTAAATAATGATTGCAAAAGGTGGCATTCACACTCCAGAGTAATCAGTGCTCAGACATGTTAAAAAGGCATCATAGCTTGTGGAAGCATTCGGGAACACTGAAAAGCATCTAGGGGTGATCATCTGGTGATGAGAAGTAGCATGGCCAGCTGGGAGAAATAGACCTCAATATCATTAAAATTGACTGGGAAAATAAATCTAAATTACACGCCTGCAGTTTTAAACATATGCAAGAGTCTAAAGGAGTTGTAGAAGACAATAAAAATGTAATCAAATCTGTCAACTAAAGGAAGTCTGTCCTGGCAACAAACTTTGGACCCCAATTTGTGACTTGCAGTCTAATAAGGGACTTTCATATTTATGTTGAGCGTACAACATTCTTTGGTTGTGGGTAGAATTTATTATTCCTGATGTATATATTAATAATCTGGATCTTAATTGCAGAGGACAATTTTAAAGTTTGAGGATGATACAAAACTTGAAAGCATTGTAAACTGTGATGAAGACAGTGTAGAACTTCCAAAGGACAGTGACAAATTGGTGCAGAGTTTAAATAAGTGGCAGATGAAGATTAATGCAGAGAAGTATGAGATAATATGTTTTGTTTGGAAGAACATGGACAGTTTATATAAAATAAGGAATACAAATATAAAGGGATGCAGGAGTAGAGGGACCTGGATGTATACGTGCACAGATGATTGAAGATGGCAAATAGAGAAACCAATAAATAAAGCATATAATATCCTGCATTTTATTAACAGGGGCATAGGGTACAAGAGCAAGGGGTTGATGCTGAACTTGTCTTTGACACATGTTAAACCTCAGCTGGAGCACTGCATACAGTTTTGGGTGTCATGCTGTAGGAAGCATTTGAACATATTTGAGAAAGGGCAGAATAGATGAATAAGAATAGTTTCAGAAATGAGGAACTTCAATTTCCTTGGAGTGAAGTTTTCAAAATCATGATGCAGTGTGGCTAGTTATAGTAGATATGGAGAAACTCTTCCCATTAATTAATAATTAAGAATGTGCAGGCCCTGATTTAAAGTGATTTGCAAAAGAAACCAATCTGAAGTAAGAGCAAGCCTTTTTCACTTCATGAGTAGTTGGGGTCTGAAATGCATTGCCTGGAAGTGTGGTGGAAGCCAGTTCAATTGATACATTCAAGAGGGCATTGGGTTAAATTGATGCATTCAAGAGGGCAATGATTTAAACAGAAACTGTGTGCAATTGCTTAGGGAAAAGGCGAGAGAATGATACTAAGTTGTGCTTCTCATTTAGAGAGCCAGTGCAGACACAATGGGCTAAAATGTCCTTCTTTTATGCCATAACACTTCTGTAATTTTGTGATACTGTGGACACAATGCATTGACAAACACTAGGGGAACAATTGTCTGCAGTTGCTCACTAGCACAGAGAGTACCATAGAAAGCAAATCTTATCATGTACTTACAATTTTCTTCCCAAGCTATTTGTGTTATTGTTAATGTTTCCAATTCCTCTACATTTGGTAGCATTGACAAGTTTTGACATTTTACTCTGTATTCCAAGATCAGAGATAATTTTAATATATACATAGCAAAAAGGGCAATAATCCTAGCACTGGACTTTGGGTACATTATTGCCTACTTTCCTCCAGTCCAAAACGTAAATAACCACCATGACTCAGAAATGTTTGTCATAGAGATGTACAACACGGAAACAGACCCTTTGGTCAAACTCATCCATGCCGACTAGATATCCCAACCCAATCTAGCCCCACCTGCCAGCACCCGACTCATATCCCTCCAAACCCTTCCTATTCATACACCCATCCAAATGCCTCTTAAATATTGCAATTTTACCAGCCTCCACCAATTCCTCTGGCAGCTCATTCCATACACGTATTACCCTCTGCATAAAAAAGTTGCCGCTTAGGTCTCTTTTATATCTTTCCCCTCTCACCCTAAACCAATGCTCTCCAGTTCTAGACTGCCCCACCCAAGGGAAAAGACTTTGTCTGTTTTTCCTATTCATGCTCCTCATGATTTTGTAAACCTCTATTAGGTCACCCCTCAGCCTCTGATGCTCCAGGGAAAACAGCCCCAGCTTATTCAGCCTCTCCCTATAGCTCAAATCCTACAACGATGGCAACATCCTTGTAAATCTTTTCTGAACCCTTTCAAGTTTCACTGCCACTTCTCAGCCCATTGGCCCATCTGATCTCATTCCTGTTGTAATCTGAGGTAACATTCTTCGCTGTCCACTACACCTCTAATTTTGGTGTCATCTGCAAACTTACTAACTATACCTCTTATGCTTACATCCAACTCATTTATATAAATGATAAAAGGTAGATGACCCAGCGCCAATCCTTGTGGCACTCCACTGGTCACAGGCCTCCAGTCTGAAAAACAATCCTCCACCACCACCCTCTGTCTACCTTTGAGCCAGTTCTGTATCCAAAAGGCTAGTTCTACCTGTATTCTGTGAGCTCTAACCTTGCTAACCAGTCTCCCATGGAGGACCTTGTCGAACGCCTTACTGAAGTCCATATAGATCACATCTACCGTGCTGCCCTCATCAATCCTCTTTGTTACTTCTTCAAAAAAATCCAATTAAATACTTGCTTTCCTATTCCACAAACTTTTGTTTTTGTTAACAGGTGTTTATGTGGTACTTTGTGAACAGAACTCCTAGGGATGCCTGGCCATCTTGACAAACATCAATGTATTTTTTTTTGAGAATCCAGATATCCATCAACAGGTTGATTCAGTTGAGTCCCAGGGAAATCATTACTTGATTGAAAGATGTGGACTCAGATCAATACTGTCAATTTCACATTGATTATTTCCACAAGATAAAGTGCTGACTGTTTTTACTCTTGATACTTTAACTGCTCTGGGTGATTGACACTTTTATTGACTTATTGCAAATTGAGAGGTTTTAAAATAAGAAATGAAAAATTATGAATGGCTTTTTTTTTCCTTTAACGCAAAGCTTTTGATACATCCCACTGTCAGTATTGTGTTCAGTGATTCTATATATGCCAGTACATGCACATGGAAGCTTGGCGTAGTTTATGAGGTGGGATGAGGCACAGTTTGATCTGGGGATATGATAAGTTGTTTCTTAGCTTATCATTCCATCATCCTGATTATGGCTCCTATTATTTCTGAGGGACAATAAACCCGTAAGTCCTTTAAAAGCTGGTCTAACTCCATCACCATTGTGGAGAGCTGGAACATTCCTATCTTCACTATGGAGTCAGCCAGGTTGAGAGCACGAGGTATGGGCTCATGACCTGATCCAGCCACACCCTTTAATAAGCATTGTTGCAATTCACAAATCACTAGAGTGGTGTCGGGAATACCAGAATCTGGTCCCAGTCATTACTTTCACACCTCCACGATATCTACTGATGGTCAAGAAAATGATCTTACCTTCCATATTTCACAACTGAAACTGTCTTAACATACACTTTAAAATTTCTTCTTTCAATTTGCAACAATCTTTCTGATTCATAATAGTCTTTCTTGTTGGCCAAGTGAACATTCATTTTATTAACATGTAGTGGACCTCTCCAGCTGAGATCCGTGGGCTGCTTTAATCCGAACACTTGAACTATCTTGAGAGTTATTGGAGCTGCACTCATCCAGGCAAGTGGAGAGAAGCCCATTCCATTCTTAACATGTGCCTTGGGGATAGTGGCCAGGATGTGGGGAGTCCGGAACTGAGTTACTCAGTGCACAATACCCAATCCCTAACCTGATCATTTAACTACAATATTTATATGTCTGGTGTATTTAGTTTCTGTCAGTTGTGATCCTTTGATAATGATAAGGATGAATTTACTGATGGCAATGCCATTATCAATGGCAAGAGTTAAGAGCCTGCATGGTGGAAATGATCATTGCCTGGTATTGTTATGAATGTTACTTTGTTAAATCTCTGCCACTACCTGCAAGCTTTGAAATGTGGGCAGTCACTTACTGAAGTATTCAGTGCATTAGGATGAGATAATGCATAAAATGTAAGGTATTAATTCTACTTAATAAAGTTGGTAGGTGACTGTTAGACACATGATGAATTCAGCAGCAATTGCTTTTGTAATATAAGGTGTATCTTGGACTGCTGTCAATCACTGCCGTCTTGACAGGATATGACAAATTAATTCCATGAGTTGTCGTCAACCTTTAAGTAGCAGAAGTAGGAATGCTATGCACTATTTGTAGTTTGCCAAAGAGCTCAATCTACACACTGTCTAACCTTTAAATTAGAAAATAAGAAATGTTTCAAGAATCCTTGTATTCGGTACAGCTACATCAAAGAGAGCAGTGTAACATATGCTGCTAACATTACAGTTGACACAATACAACATTTGAGGTTGTGTTCAATGACACTGATGCTACATGTGATATCATTAAACCTTTTCCTCCTTTCGATCCTTGGAGCTGCATTCTAGCATTGATCTCTACTCTATTAGTTTCTGAGCATCTTTTGGGTGGGTCCCCACCAGTATCCCATTGAAAATACAAGTTGTTTTCCCATCTTTCTACCTCTTCCACAACGATACCTTATTTGAAGCATCTGAAAACTTTGGTGTGTACTCCTGTCTAGTGACCAGCCATTTTTCACCATAGTATTTAGAATGTCCTCAGCATAATCAATTATTACTCTTGACTCTCCCTTTCAGAGGAATGAGGACCTGACTCAAGTGCTGCTGGGCACACAATAATGGGCCCTCAGCTGAGCGTTTTCATTTTATGACACATAGCCTATTAGCAAAGTATGACTTTCTGTAAAATCATTTCTCCCCTGAAAAGTGGACAGCTGATTGTTGAAAATCTTGGGTAGCAGAAACATCTTGATGTTCCAATCCAGCTCGCAGACGGGCCTGTAAATAGGTGAGAACCTAAAGGATAGGGGGCAGAGGCCTTCAAGTCTTTGTGGGATTTTGATTCCAAATGGATTGACAATAATTGATTGGAACATTAGGACAGAAATGAGGAGTGTGTAATACACTTAGTGCCATGAGCAATATAGTTGAAAAATGTGGTGCTGGAAAAACACAGCAGGCCAGGCAGCATCCGAGGAGCAGGAGAATCAACATTTCGGGCATAAGCCCTTCTTCAGGAATTCCTTGTAGAGGGAGGAGGAGAGCTTATTCAAGGTATCCTTGTCAAAAGAAACTATCGCCCCAGGCATTAGGTTTTGGAATAGGTCTTGAGGTAAGGCTGAAGTGATATCTCTTCATTCAGAGGATTTTGATCATTTGAAATTCTCTAACCCAGAGTTCTTTGGATCTTCAGTCAGTGAGTATATTTGAAATTGAAATTGATAGATTTCTGGAGACTAACTTTGGAATCCTGCATTCAACATCCCAAACTTCCTTGAACTAATGGAGCCTAAAGTTAGGCAACATGGCAGTGACTATGTCTGCTGCCTACACATTTCCCCATTCATCCCAATGGGCATTTTACCTAGAGTAGCAGTGGCCAGTGTTGAATATCCAGGCTGTCAGGTGATGCCTGCACATAGCATCATAGAATCCTACAGTATGGAAACAAACCCTTTGGTCCATTCAGTCCATGCCAAATATAATGCCAAACTAAACTATTCCCACCTGCCTACTCCTGGCCCATATCCCTCCAAACCTTTCCTATTCATATACTTATCTAAGTGACTTTTAAATATTGTAACTGTGTCTGTATCCACAACTTCCTCAGGAAGTTCATTCCACAGGCAAACCACCCTCTGTATAAAAATTGCCCCTCATTTCTTCCTCTCTCCTCTCACCTTAAAAGTATGTCCCCTTGTCTTAAAATCCTCCATCTTGGGAAAAGACATTTACCATTAACCATATCTATACCCCTCTCACGATTTTATAAAGCTCCATAAAGTCACCTCTCAACCTCCTACACTGCAGTGAAAAGTGTCCTAGACTCACCAACTTTCCTTTATAACTCAGACTTTTTATACCCGGCAACATCTTGGTAAATCTCTTCTGAACCCTCCCTAGCATAATAATATTCTTCCTATGACTGGGTGACCAGTACTGGACACAGCACTTCAGAAGAGGTCTCACCAATGTCCTATACAACCTCAACATGACTTTCCAAATTGGTTTGTTTTTGCCTGGGTGCACTCTGTGCTGGCTTTGTAGAATTCACAAGAAAGTATGGTAGATAAGGGCAGATTGGGCGGATTGCCTTTCATCTTGGGTCTTCCTTTCACAGTTTACTTTGTGGATTAGCTATTGTAGTCAAACAGACTGTGCTTGAAAAACTCACAACACAGTGTCTAACATTAGATGTGATTTTGCAGTATGGGTAATACTTGCTAAATCATCCTACATGAGCAAAGAATTATGCTGACAACCAATTTAACATTGTCAGGCAGACTCATAGTGTTGCATATTTGTATGTAGTGGAAGCCACGCTGTTTATGTATATGTTTGAGCCCTGTTCTTTGAAGGCGCGAAGAACACATACACAATGCACCTGGTTCAACGCAACATAGATTGGTCACAACCATTCACTGATTCAATTCTCAAGGCAATGTCTTGTGTAACCAAAGTCAAACGGCCATGTTTCAAATGTAAACAAAGCTTGGCACTTAACTGTCAGTTATCATTCTCTGTAGCAATGCCTCTCTAAATCAAAACTGATTTGCCAACTAGCCAGCATGCTCCCCTCATACACTGTAAATGTTGTTTTCCATTTATTTTCATATTTCTTGTGAATTGTCCTGATAAGTACAATCTTGAAAGCTTTACCAAAATGTTTTCAATAATACTCAACTTCAATTAAACTTAGCCAGACAAAAAATGAAGGAGAACAAGTTCAAAAGTTCTCTTGAATGGGAGTGACTGCAATTTTATCAAATATTAAACATGAGAAAAATAAGAAAACACACTATGTACAAACATGGATAATAAGCTTACAAGGAATGAGGTGTATGTCTAGTACAAATAACAAGTTAAAGACAATTTTGAATTCTTTCTGTTATTATTCATTCCTGACTACAAAACAGATAATTCTAAATGGTTATTATTTTGCCAATTGTGCAATAGTATATATTGCATTTTTTCACATGTACACGTTTGCAGTGAGCTAGTGGTAATACTGTGTTAAAAGTTCTAATAATCCAGTTGGCAGTAAGCTTACCAATAACTCGTCATCAGCTTAGAATTTTACTTTTTGTAATACATTGAAGCTTTCAGGAGCGCCTGCACAGTGGACACACAGATGTAAGCCCTTTCTTTGTGCCAAAAGGGATTTAGTAAATACGTGAAGAGATCAGGCATGAAAGGCCACCCCAGCTTTTGCTCCAGAGTTAATTAACTAGGTGACAATACATGATGTACCAGCAGCAATGCCATTAATATCATTTTCTGACTTAACTACAATTTTAAGCAGCTTATCAGATTTTCATTTTGAAATCCATTCTAGCACCAGGCTTACATCCTGCCTCTCTCTATTGAGGTCCACATGGGAATCTGAACTTTCTAATTTCCTATACACTCACAGCCACAGTCTGTTTTAAATCAATTAGGGCTGCTGGTGGCCTTGTCCCATGTGCTAAGGGGATTAGCAGCTACTTGCTCAGCTGAAGCTAGCATGAATGCACTAGCAACACTCCATGGAGAATTAGGTTTTTCGCAACTTTGTATTGGATCTGTGATAGATTTAACATCACACAGGTGGCAGATAATGATGGTAATTTTCCTTTGCTTTATCCGATATATATTAATGAGAAATGGGTTACTTTGACAGGAACTGATATATGGGCATCACATGCAAATTGTTTACCTAGTTTTTCTCATACATTGACAATTTGCTACATCCCATATTTACAAATTACATCCAACTATAGGAGTAAAAAAAAATTAGAAGCGTTTTATCCACATCTGTTTATCAGCAGGAACTGGTCACTTCTTCGACATAGTTCACTTTTAAAACTTATGTTTAAACTTTAAGACAATAATTATTAATTGCTGGAGCCAATGTAACATCTGTGAAGGACATCTGTAATTTTAAAGATAAACTAAGATAACTAGATTTTCACAAGCTTTTGAATTTGAATTTTGTCAGATTTTGAATTTACTGATGTTTAATGAATTTAAATGGTAACATCTCTGTTTCTTTTTCTCATCTGACACGGTGATGGCTTCAAAGCTTGTAACTGACCACTGATCAAAACTGTTAGCAGGCAGCAGTTGGAAACCTTGTGCAGTCTGACCAAATCAGCCAGGGCAACTTGAATCATCAGTGTTGCCATTTTATAATGTCCTCAATATAGCTGTAAAATATTATAGGTTTTTACTGTCCACCAGTGATTCTGAAATTCTGATTTCCTGTTGAACATTAAATAAAAATTATAAAATATTTGGCATGTTAATTTTATTCAATTTTGAATACTGATAATACAATTATTAGTATAAATACATAAAATAAGGGAAAGTTAATGATAATCTAATGGAGTGTGGATAAGATTGGTGCTGGTACATATTGTTGGAGCAAAACTTTCTTTTAACGTTTATATCTACATGTGCCAAGTCTGTCCTTCAAACAGCTGATGTACAAGAAAGTAAAAATGTTATTGAGCTCTTCGACTCTTCAGCATCAATGTGATGTAGTTTCATTTGTTTAAACTCTCAAAAAACAGTTCCTTTTTCAAAAAAGGAAACCGTTTCTATTCTTCAAAGAATACTGACTCAGATGCTTTTTATAGCATATGCTGCATATACTTTAAGTTGTTTAGTCACGAACAACTACAGATGAGTCAATTTTCATTAACAATCTAAGTTTGCAACAAGAAGAGTACCTAATCTCAAGCAGTATATCTTTAATTTAGTGAGAAGTGGTAGTGGTATTGAAATCTTTTCAAGTAGCTATGTTGAATGACCTTAAAGCGTACAGCCTTCACTTGCTTAACTCTTCATAAATTGTGCTGTTAAAAATCTTATTTCCAAACATATTCACACTCCATAGGAGATCGAACAGTTGCAAACAGTGGCTTGAAGTTGAACAGCTCTAAATTGTTTCTAAAATTGCTTCTCCCATTATCTTACAGGGAAAGTAATGTCCTCTTTAAATATAAACTTGACCCAAATTAATGACTGAACCAAAATATTTCTCCCCTATTAGTATGAAGTTAACAGTTATGAAATGTAAAATGCTGCCAGTTTCTGGAATTGAATGAATCTCTTACGGATCAGCTAAATCTAATATTAAAGTACTGGATACTGCAAAAGCCATCAGCCCTGATAACATTTTGGCAATAGTACCTGAAGACGTGTGCTCTGGAAAACGTAGTGATCCTAGATTAGCTGTTCCAAAACATCGACAATACTGACATCCATCTGCTTAATATGGAATATTACTCAGGTATATCCTTTGCACAAAAAGCAGGAAAAGTTTGACATGACTAACGACTGCACATTCAGTCTACGCTAAATTGTCAGTGATGATGAAAAGAGTCTTTGATAGTGCTGTCAAATGACAATTGCATAGGAATAACCTGCTCATTGACACTCAGTTTGAGCTTGGTGTGGTGACCATCAGACTAGGCTGTTCAGCCCCTCAAGCCTGCTCCACCATTCAACAGGATCATGGCTGATCTGATATTCTTCATGTCCACTTTCCTGTGTGTTCCCCATAACTCTTGATCCCCTACTGATTAAGAGTCTATCTATCTCAGCCTTAAATAAACACAAAGGCTGTTTGTGGCAAGGAGTGCAAAGGAATCTCTGAGAGAAGAAATCCTTCCTCACCTCACTCTTAAATTGGCATCCCTTTATTATCAGATTATACCCTCTGATCCTAGACTCCCCCACGAGGGGAAAATGTCCTCTCAGCATTTACCCTGTCAAGCCCCTTAAGAATTCAATATGTTTCAATGAGATCACCTCTCATTCTTCTAAACTTCAGTCAGTAGAGTTCTAATCTGTGTAACCTTTGCTCATAAGACAATCTCTCCATAGAGGAAATCAACTTGATGAATATCCTTTGAACAGCCTCCAATGAAATAATATCTTTCTCTGAATAAAGGAAACTGTTTATAATAGTCTCAATATGATCTCATCCATAGCTTTGTTCAGCTGTAGCAATGATGTGAATGTGCCGGTGTTGGACTAGGGAGGGCAAAGTCAGAAATCATATAACACCAGGTTATAGTCCAACAGGTTTATTTGAAATCACAATTTCAAATAAACCTGTTGGACTATAACCTGGTGTTGTGTGATTTCTGACAGTTGTACTCAGATTTCCCTCCTCTTTTACTCCTACTCCCTTGAAATAGGGGCCAACATTCTATTAGCTTTAGTTGGATTAGCATTAGATGGACCAGCTACACTTTATATAGATTATGGAACGGTGAATGCGGTGACAAAAGCAAATATGAACTCCATTCCACAATTAGAAGTTTGCATTGATAGTGTTGGCAGTGTTTCATTCTTTTCCTGATGTATTGAAGGGATACTGACAAGTGCTATTAACATCGAGGACTAGAGAAATTTATGCTTTTATTTCATTAAGTGTGTTAGCAATTTTGGATGATGCCCATTTGTGTTATTCCAACAACATTCCAGAGGTTTATAAATCAAGTCATAGCTAGAGTTCATAGCTGTGTCGTCTATTTAGATGATGTTGTAGTTTGCAGTAACACTTGGGAAGAGCATATGACGCAACTCAAAGACCTGTTTAAGCAATTACTGCTGCCTGGTTTAGTGATACCTTTAGCCAAAAGTGACCTCGCGAAAGCAAGAGTGAATTATTTGAGCCGTGTTTTTGGGCAAGAAAAAATGTTGTTAAGGATTATAAAAATGAAGGCTTTAATGGAGTTCTCTAAAACTAAATGAAAAATCATGAGGTTTTCAGAAATGTGTAAATTTTACCTGAAATTTGTGCATAATTTCATTATCTTAGCTTGGCAATTAATAGATTAAAATTAGTAAAGAAATAAGCAAAACTGGTATTGCCAGCAGAATGCCAAGCTAATGGGAAGCTAATGCAATCTTAATAAATGAACCAGTGTTGGCTACACTGGATTTTTCTAGACCTGTCAAAGTGATTTGGGAGTGGGTGCTGTCTTGTTACAGGATTGTGAATCAGGAATAGAGAAGACTGTGGGTACTTCTCGAAGAAACTGTTTCAGAAGAATTACTCAACCATAGAAAAAAAGACTTTGGGATTGTTGTTACGTGTTCAACACTTTGAACTCCACATCCAACACACAGGCAAGGAAACACTAATTATATTAACCATAATCCACTTGCCATCACTGAAAAGTTTAAAAGTTGGAAGACAAGAGTATTCAGATGGCATCTTTTGATTTAACCACTTCATGTACAGATTACTCATCTGACTAGAATAATGTAATTGCAGATGCATTTTCCTGAATGTAAAATATCAGCATTTCTTAAACTTCTAAGTTAGTACATAGTACATAGAACAATACAGCACAGAACAGGCCCTTCGGCCCACGATGTTGTGCCGAACATTTGTCCTAGCTTAAGCGCCCATCCATGTACCTATCCAATTGCCGCTTAAAGGTCACCAAAGATTCTGACTCTACCACTCCCACAGGCAGCGCATTCCATGCCCCCACCACTCTCTGGGTAAAGAACCCACCCCTGACATCTCCCCTATACCTTTCACCCTTCACCTTAAATTTATGTCCCCTTGTAACACTCTGTGCACCCGGGGAAAAAGTTTCTGACTGTCTACTCTATCTATTCCTCTGATCATCTTATAAACCTCTATCAAATCACCCCTCATCCTTCGCCGTTCCAACGAGAAAAGGCCCAGCAC